>NC_134800.1:4111818-4116818 GCF_046742065.1 Oratosquilla oratoria | reverse complement strand
GGGGGGTTAAGTGGGGGTCCCTCATCTAGGATGACAGACATTCCCAGTACGACGCGCATGCGCACGCGCACATTGAACGAATGAATTGGAATGAATGCTGCCCCTTTGAGTCCAAGTCTTTTCTACGAAGTGACAACGAAGGAACCCCCATGTGTTATGGGTTGCTGTTCTTCTTATGCCTCGTGGAGGGACCAAGAACCATCTGGGGCCGGGATTCCCTTCGTAGCTCCTGCTCTTATGTGTTGCTGTTATTCTCTGTCCTCTAGTGAACCTTCTAACTCTTCCTCCTCCTCCTCCTCCTCCTCTTCCTTTTCTTTGTCCTCCTCCTCCACATCTTCTTCCTCCCGTTTTTTTTCTCCACTCCTTTTCTCCTCCTCTCCTCTTACTCCTTGTTCTCCTCTCCCTCCCTCCTCTTCTCCTCTTCCTCCTCCTCCTTCTCCTCCCCTCCTCCCCTCTTCCTTTCCTCCCCTCCTCTCTCTTCCCCTCCCCCTCCCTCTTCTCCTCCCCTCCTTCTCTCATCCTCCCTCTCCTCCTCCTGCCCCTCCACCCTCTTCTCCTCCCCTCCTTCCTTCCTCTTCCTCCCTCTCACTTCTCCACCTCCTCCTTTTCCTCCTCTGCTTCTCCTTTTCTTCCCACCTTGTCCTTCCCCTCCTGGAGACCTCCCCCCGGGGTGGGGGGCGTCTCCCCTAAGGACGTTCCCCCGAGGTCCTATGGTCGGTGGTCGCCTTTGGGTCCTGGTGCACTGGGAACACCTATTTACACTTATTTATTTCTTTCTTTATTTATTTATTTATATTTGTTTATGCTTATATTTATTTATATATTTATTTATTTATTTATTTATATATAGTTGTTTATGTTTATGTAGTTCTTTTTTTTTTGTTTTAATTGTTAGTCTGTATATTTAATATTGCTGGAAAATTTCGCCTGTGAGGCGCCTCCTGGATGTTCTTGTCGCATTTTGGTGGCTGATAGCGCAAAGCCTCCGTTCTCGGCTCGCACTTGTTGATTATTATCGTTCCCGCCTCCGGCCCGCTCGCCCGCATCCGTTGAGCGACGTTTGAGGCCAAACTTTTGATGCCAGGAAGATTTTTTTTTTCTCCTTTTTTCGAATTTTCGTTTTTTTTTTCTCTTCTTCCTCTTCCTCTTTTTCTTTTTCTTCATCCTCTTTTTCTTCTTCTTCCTCTTCTTCCTCTACTTCTTATTCTTTTTCCTCGTCTTCCTCTTCTTCCTATTCTTTTTCTTCCTCCTCTTCTACTTCTTCATCTTCCAGTCGTGAACTTCTGTCGTATTCGTTGCTGTTGATGCCATCCGACGAAGAGGAGAGGAAAGAGGAGAGAGAGAGAGAGGGGGGGGGGAGAAGAGAAAGAGAGAGGGTGTGGGAGAGGGCTTCCCCACTTCGGTGGCTGACTGCCCTCTTTCGGGTGCCGATATAACCAGCGTTTCTATCCAAGGGGACAATTCCACATCGAAGTGGTGGACTGACACCGGAGAGAAATTTAATGAAGTGGAGAGGAACGGTGGAGGAATTGAAAATTGAACGTCATTCTTCTTGCAAGTGGCCTGTGAAGGGGAACAGTTTCAGGGAAGGAAGGGATGCGGTTGGTACCCCTGCTTGAGAACTTTTTTTTTTTTGTCTCAGGTTGGTATGCTTGGTTGCGAAGTGTATCTCTGTTCCATACTCTGAATTGGAATATTCAAACACACACACACACACACACACACACACACACACACACACACACACACACACACACACACACACACACACACACACCGATAAACATACGTACACCAATACATACACATACACTCGTATATACAAGTACATACACAAATACATATACATACATAAATACATGCATATACAAATACATACTTATATATACATACACATACAAATGTACATATACATACATAATACATATACAAATGCATACATATATGCATATATATACACAGATAAATACATACATATATACACAAATGCATACATATACATACACACATCTGTATAGTTATATACACATCTGCATACACAAATACATACGCATATATACACACATATATACAGTACATATATGCATACATATATACACACATATATACATACATACACACATATATACATATACATACATACATACATACACAAATGCATACGTACCCATACACACATCTGTACAATTAAATACACACGTGTACACAAATACATACGCATATATACACACATATATACAGTACATATATGCATACATATATACACATACATGTATATACACACATATACATATACACATATATATGTACATATATGCATACATACATATATACACACATGTATACATAAACACACATAGATATATACATACAATATACACATGTACATATGCAAAGTAAACCACTTGGAAAAAGAAGTTAACGAAGCAGAGCGCTTTCGTATATTACATCTTCAGTGCATATATATATATATATATATATATATATATATATAAAAAAAAGTATATATATATATATATATATACATATTTGAAGCTTGGTGTGACCAATTGGAGAGTATGAGACGAGACCCATTGGTCCCTTTCCTGTATATTATGATTAGGTAAATGCATACACGCCCTGTGTTGCAGGAATTCCTGTATGTAACGACATGTACAGTACACCCTTGGAACATTTTATTCCCTTTTTTATTTACGCATTCTTCCGTTTACACGAATTGGTCGCTATGCAACTCTCAAGAACGTGATGATTATTTCTTGGATTTTATATATATATATATATATATATATATATAATATATATATATAATATGTATATGTATATGTATGTATATTTATATGCATATGTATATGTATATGTATATGTATATGTATATGTATATTCGTAAAGAGCTGGAGTCCAGGAGCCATGTTATCGGAAAATTTCAAAACACTGGACTCAGAGTAACAGAATTTATTACCGACGTTTCGAACCCTGTCCGGGGTTTGTCCTCAGGGTTATACATTGCTTACAATGTATAACCCTGAGGATGAACCCCGGACAGGGTTCGAAACTTCGGTAATAAATTCTGTTACTCTGAGTCCAGTGTTTTGAAATTTTCCGATAATATATATATATATATATATGGATACGGGAATGTTTCCTGGACTTTTATTTTTAAAATGTTTACTTATTTACACTGAAGGGTTCTCCCGCATTTTTTTTTTCCTCTCGTAATGGCGTGGTGTATGGATTAGGCTGACCCAAAAGAGCTTCTCGGCCGCTTCAAGGAAGCGGAAGCCTTTTCCATCTAACCTCATCGTCCTCCTTTGTTGGGGGGAAGACGGGGGAGGAAGGAGGAGGAGAGGAAAGTGGGGGTGATTATAGTGATTAGCGTTGTTGAGCCTCCTCTCCCGATCCTGACTAGGTCGCCATCTAATTCCTATCCACCCACTCCCATCCACCCAAACTCCCTTGAGGTCGTCATCCAACCCCATCCATCCATCCATCTATCCATCCATCGGGCCCATTATCGTTTTATTGTCGTTCCAACCCCCAACCCCCCCTCGTATGGAGTGGTCCTTCTTCGAGTCCGACTTGGGGATCCGCAAGTCGGCCTTTGTCCCCTTCCAGGAACTTGTTTCGGCGTCGTTATTATTGTCATTCGCCCTCCCGTCCGCCCCCGCACACACCCACACACCCACCCACTCCCCCCTCCTCCTCCTCCTCCTCCTCTTCCTCCTCCTCCCCCTCCTCCTCTGCCCGGGGGGATGGGGTAGGAGGACCTAATCTTCCGTCCATAGGGGCTAGGTGGGTGGGTGGGTGTTCCTGTGGGTGGGTAGAAATGGGCAGTTGTGGGTGGGTATGAGTGTTTTTTTCAGTGGGTGGATGGGCGTGGGCGTGGGAGGGCGTGGGTGTGGAACGGGGCTCACGCCCTTTTCCTTCTCTTCCTCTCCTTTGCCTCTTTAGGGACTTCGTCATCGTCACCTGGTGGGGGAGTGGGCGAAGTCCCGGTTGCTCCTCCCTCACTTCCTCACTCCCTCACTCCCTCCACTCCCTCACTCCTCCTCAGACAGTTTCTTCCTCTCCCCTCCCTTCCTCCATGTTCTTCGAAGTGGAGGGGCGATTGAGGCTCTTCCTCCATTTACTCCTCATTTCCTCCCTCAGCTCTGACTTCGGAGGCTTCCGTCCTCCTCCTCCACCTCCTCCTCCATATCCTCCTCCATATCCTCCTGCTCATCCTCCTTCTACTCATCTTCCTCCTCCTTCAGCATATCCTTCTCCCCATCCTCCTTTTCCTCTTCCTCCTCCTTTTCCTTCTCCTCTTCCATATCCTCTTCCATATCCTCCTCCTGATCATCCTCCTTCTACTCATCTTCCTCCTCCTTCAGCATATCCTTCTCCCCATCCTCCTTTTCCTTCTTTTCCTGTCCCTCCTTTTCCTCTTCCTCCTCCTCCTCCTCCTCCTCCTCCTCCTCCTCCTCCTCCTCCTCCTCCTCCTCCTCCCCATCCTCCTTGTGTATCGGGATGAGGGTGAGTTTTACTCCCAGCCTTCTGGTCTGTGTTTCTTCCCGATGTCTCACATCTTCCTCCTCCACCTCCTCTTCCTCCTCTTCCTCCTCTTCCTCCTCAACACCTCCACTTCCTCAACACCTCCCCCTCCGCCTCCTTTCTCCTCCCCCACATCCTTCTCCACCGCCTTCTCCTCCCCCTCCAGCTCCTCCTTCTCCTCCCCCTCCACATTCTTCTCCTTCTTCACCTCCACCACAGCCTTCTCCTCCTTCACCTCCACCTCCTCCTCCTCCACCTTCTCCTCCTTCACCTCCACCACCACTCCTTTCACATCCTTCTCTTCCTCCTCCTCCTCCACCTCCTCCTTTTCCTCCTTCTCCTCCTTCACCTCCTCCTTTTCCTCCTTCCCCTCCTCATTCTGTTTATCCTCGTTTCGTTCTCGTCCATCTGCTTTTCCTTCGCGTTCTTCGTGTTTGAGGTCGACCTTCCTTCTTCGTGTTGGAGGTCGA
>NC_134800.1:4106818-4109318 GCF_046742065.1 Oratosquilla oratoria | reverse complement strand
CGGAATAAATACGAAACTACTGGCAAAAATTCAAACACACACTGGATTTACATTTTGACTTAACCATTCGTACACTGTTTTACTGTAACTTTTAACGGAATTAACTGAATTTAACGGAAATAACGGAATTTAACGGAATAAATACGAAACTACTGGCAAAAATTCAAACACACACTGGATTTACATTTTGACTTAACCATTCGTACACTGTTTTACTGTAACTTTTAACGGAATTAACTGAATTTAACGGAAATAACGGAATTTAACGGAATAAACACGAAACTACTGGCAAAAATTCAAACACACACCGAATTTCTAGGGGGTAGGGGGACTCGCCCCCCAACCCCCATTTGCTCCCCCTACTCCCCCTCCCCCCTTCCCCCCATGCTGGGATTCGCCCTCAGACGAATGGAATCGACTGACGGCTTTAACCAGAATAGAGTTGGTTATGTCGGGTTAAACTTGGCGGTTAAGAAAGGCCATTTGTGGGAACGTCTTCATCAGCGTTGACGACTTGTCTTGCTTCCCGTTTTCTTTCTTTCTTCGGCCGTTTTCTTTTTGGTGGAGAAGTCGTCGACATTTCGTCTCTCTCTCGTTTCCTCTTTTTTTTTTCTTTCCTTTTCCTCATTTTCATTTGCTCTCTTTTTTTGCTCTCATACATACATACATACATACATACATACATACATACACACACACACACGCATACACGCATATCTTTCCCTTGTCTTTTCCCCTTTCTTCCCTTCCCTCACCCCCCTTCTCTCCCCTCCCTTCCCCATTGCCTCTCCTTCCTTCCCCTACCCCCTTACCCATTTGCCCTCCAGTTTCCCTCCCTTTACCTCCCCTACCACTTTGCCCTCTCCCTACCCTCCCCTCCCCTTCTCCTCAGCCATCCCTTTCCCCTTTCCTTACCTCCCTTACCTCTTTGCCCTTCCCCTTACCTCTCTCTTACCTTCCCTCCTTTGCCATCCCCCTCGCCCTCCCTCCCCTTCCCTCCCTTACCTCTTTGCCTTACCCCTTACCTCTTCCTTACCTTCCCTTTCCCCTTCCGTTGTTGCTCCTCTTTCCCTTTCTTGCCTCTTTGCCCTTCCCCCTTACCTCTCCCTTCCCTTCCCTTCCCTTCCCTTGCCTCCCTTGCCTCTTTGTCCTTCCCTTTACCTCTCCCTTACCTCCCCCCTTACCTCACTTGCCTCTTTGCCCCTCCCCCTTACCTCCCTCTCCCCTCCTCTCCTCTTCCCTCCTCCTCCTCCTCTCCTCTTCCCTCCTCCTCCTCCTCGTCCTCGGTCCATCTTCTTTGGCCTCTCTCCCCGAAAGAAGAAGAAGAAGAAGAAGAAGAAAAGAAGAAGAAGAAGAAGACGAAGAACCTCCCGCTGGCTGTCGGGCCTCGGGGCCATTCCTGGAAGTCACTGACGACGACAACGACGACGACGACGACGATGATGATATTGTTATTGTTGTTGTTGTTGTTGTCGGTGTGCTGTCACACAGGAACGGCGCAAGGAGGAACGCCGTTTGTCCTGGTGTTTGTTTTTCCTGTTTGTCTTCTTTGTCTTCCCCCCACCCCCACCCCCACTCCCACCTCTGCGTGGGGGGGGACTTTTTTTTTTTTTTTTTTTTTTTTTTTTTTTTTTTTTTTTTGAGTCCCTCCCCCCCCTTACCGTAGTTTGGTTTCTGATTTGCTTTCTGAAGACCACGCTTCCCCCCCTTCCCCCCCACCCCGTCCCCATGTTGACATTTGCTTGGGTTGGCCCCCCCTCTCCCCTCCCCCCTTTTCCACGTATCGCCTTCCGAGCGTCATCTCATTTATTGGTGATGATAATGATGATGAATTCGCTGGTGATGATGGAGTCGGTGATGGCGGTGAGGGTGCTGGTGATAAAGTAGTTGGTGATGGCGGTGAGGGTGCTGGGGTGCTGGAGATGGTGAAAATGGTGATGGTGATGGTGATGACGGTGAGGGTTGCTGGTGATGATGATGGAATTGGTGATGATGATGACGGTAATGGTGCTGGTGATAAAGGAGTTGGTGATGGCGATGATGGAGTGAGTTGGTGATGGCGGTGCTTCCTCCTCCTCCTTCTCCTCGTTCTCCTCCTCCTCGTCCTCCTCCTCCTTGGCCTCCTCTTCGTCCCCTCCTCCTCTTCCTCCTCTTCCTTCGTCTACTCCCCATTCCTCCCTTTTTTCCCCACTTTATTGCTTACTCCTTCCTCCTCCTCCTCCTCCTCCTCCTCCTCCTCGTCTTCCTCCTCTTCCTCGTCTTCCTCCTCTTCCTCGTCCTTCTCTTCCTCGTCCTTCTCCTCCTCCTCTTACTCCTCCCCCTCCTCCTCCTCCTCCTCGTCCTCATGTACCCATTTTGGCCACAAACTCCAGCTTTGGAGGGCTGCAGAGGGGAATGAAGGAGTCTATATTGCTCTGGGTAATATTGATAGGAAATGAACATATATTAACCAAAACCCTCGGGTCGGGTCGGGTCGTGTCGGGTCGGGTCGGGTCCCGGA
>NC_134800.1:4099318-4101818 GCF_046742065.1 Oratosquilla oratoria | reverse complement strand
TACTTACTATTTTTCTCCTGATCCTGTTTCTGCTCCTCTTCCTCCTCCTCCTCCTCCTCCTCCTCCTCCTCCTCCTCTTCTTACTCCTCCTCTTCCCATTCGTAGTATCTTATTCGTACTCCCCCTGTTTCTGTTCTTCCCCGCTTTCCTGCTCCTCCTCCTCCTCCTCCTCCTCCTCCTCTTCTTACTCCTCTTCCTCCTCCTCTTCTTACTCCTCTTCCTCCTCCTCTTCTTACTCCTCCTCTTCCTACTCTTAGTATTTTATTCTTACTCCCTCTGTTTCTGCTGTTCTTCCTCCTCCTCCTCCTCCTCCTCCTCCTCCTCCTCTTCCTCCTCCTCCTCCTCGTTTAATGCACGGGGTCGTGAATGAGGTTTTGCGGTCTTATACCGAACGCCTCGCTTGCGAGCACACGCACACACACACACACACACACACACACACACACACACACACACACACACACACACACACACACACACACACACACACACACACACACACACACACACACACACACACACACAAAACCTGGTCCCCTTGTTGCTGCCTCCCTTCCCTCCTCCTCCTCCTCCTCCTCCTCCAGCCTCCTCCTCCTCCTCCTCCTCCCTCCCCCCTCCCCTCCCCCCTCCTTCCTCCACATGTTGGTCTGCATTTGTCAACTCTTATCTCTGAACGTGGGGGGAGGGGGGGAGGGGGGAAAGGCACTTAATGGCCTCGTTTCTTCAGTACTTTCCTCTCCCCCCTTCCCCCCTCCTCCTCTGTTTCCAATATTTCCTCCCCCTTTCCCCCTTGTCCCGTTGTCCTCCATTGTCCCCCTCCTCCTCCACTTCCTCCTCCTCCTCCACCACCTCCTCCACTTCCACCTCCTCTTCCTCCTCTCCCTCTTCATCTTCCTCCTCCACCTCCTCTCCCTCTTCATCTTCCTCCTCCACCTCCTCCTCCTCCTCCACTATCTCCCCCACCACCTCCTCCTCCACCATCTCCTCCACAACCTCTCCTCCTTCACCTCCATCACCTCCTCCACTTCCTCCACCACCTCCTCCACTTCTTCCACCTCCTCTTCCTCCTCTCCCTCTTCATCTTCCTCCTCCACCTCCTCCTCCTCCACTATCTCACCCACCACCTCCTCCTCCTCCACCATCTCCTCCACAACCTCTCCTCCTCCTCCTCCTCCACCTCCATCACCTCCTCCTCCACTTCCTCCACCACCTTTTCCTCCTCAACTTCCTCCTCCTCCTCCATCACCTCCTCCTCCACCTCCTCCACCACCACCTCCACTTCCTCCACCTCTTCCACTTCCTCCACCTCCATTCCGTTCCCCTTCTTGGTTGGTCGGTTGTTGATGTTGTTTCTCAGAAGCTGCATTAAACTCATGTAGCTGTGTTATAGAACACATGACCAGCACCTCCTCCTCCTCCTCCTCCTTCTCCTCCTCCTCTTCCTCCTCCTCCTTCTTCTCTTCCTTCTCCTTCTTCTCTTCCTCCCCCTCCTTCTTCTCTTCCTCCTCCTTCCTCTTTCTCCCCCTCCTTTTCTTCCTCATTCTCCCTCCTCCTCCTCCCCCTCTTCCTCTTCCCTCTTCCTCCACCATCTCCTCCCTCCTCCTCCTCCCCCTCTTCCTCCTTCCTCTCCCTCCACCATCTCCTCCCTCCACCTTCTTCTCCGTCTCCTCCTTCTTCTCCTCCTTCACCCTCCATCTTCTCTTTCTCCTCCTCCTCCTCCACCTCCTTACATCTTCCTCCCCTCCTTCTCCCTCCACCTTCACCTTCTCCTCCTCTACCTCCATTTTTCCCTTCCTTCTCCTCCTCCTCCTTCTCCTCCTCCCTCGACCTTCTCCTCCTCCTTCGACCTTCTCCTCCTTTCATCTTCTTCCTCTTCCCTCCTCCCTGCTCTATATATTCGTCTTTCTCCTTGTCCTCCTCCTCCTTCTCCTCCTCCTCCTCTCACTCCTACTGTTCCTATTACTCCTCTTCCTCCTCCTTCATCGCTTACTCCTCCTCTTCTTCCTCCCTTTCCTCCTCCTCCTCCTCCTCCTCTTCCTCCTCTTCATGGGATTAGTAATTCACTTGCTGGAGTAGTGGTTCCCTAACTGATGTGTCGTGAGACCCGACCGGAGGAGGCGTGAGAGTCTCACTGCTTGCCTTTCTCGTGAGATCTACTGAATAATCTCACGACAGCGTGAGATTGGGAGATTTTAAATTTCGCTTAGTCCCGGGTTCGAATCCCGGACTCCTATCCGATTCCCAGCAATGATTGTGTTACCTGTACCAAGAGTCTCCAGAGCACATCATAGGGGCAAAGGTGACGGCTCCGGCCGCAGGTACTCAGCGTCTCTAGGCGTAGTAGACTCCTCACACCCTAATAAGGGGGGGGGAATGTTTTCCCTGTGTTGCTATGTACAGAAGGTTTACTGACGTGTGTGGAGGGGGAGGGGGGAAGGGGGGGGACTAAATGGCACCGTGCCAAAAAGGAAGAGGAAGTGTGTGGGGGGGGAGTGGGGGG
>NC_134800.1:4054318-4086818 GCF_046742065.1 Oratosquilla oratoria | reverse complement strand
ATGTATGTAAACAGGTACGTAGGTAGTTAGGTAGTTTGGTTGGTAAGTAGGTAGATAGGTAGGTAGATATGTAAGTAGGTAAAGTAGATAGGTAGGTAGGTAGGTAGATAGGTATGTATGCAGGTAGATATGTAAGTAGGTAGGTAAATAGGTATGTATTAGGTAGATTGGTAGGTAAGTAGATAGGTAGATAAATTGGTATGTAAGTAGATAGGTAGAATGGTAGGTCGACGTTTTTCTCCACTTCCTCCTTTTTCCTCCCCTCTCCCCTCTTCCCCCCTCCCCCTCCCCCTCCTCTCTTTCCTTTTTACCGTCTTCCCTTTCCCTCCAGAATCCGTCTTTCCCTTCCTTTCTTTTATTTCTTTCCCTCCCTTCCCCTCTCTTTCCCTTACCCTCTCTCTCTCTCTCTCTCTCTCTCTCTCTCTCTCTCTCTCTCTTTCTCACTATGTTTCTATCTTGTGCCTCTCACTGTTATGCACGCGCACACACGCACACACACACACACACACACACACACGCACACGCACGCACACACACGCGCACACACACAATTATTTATTTACTTTTTTCTATTATATCATTATTTTTCGTCTCCCTCTTCCCCTTCCAGGCCAGACCCCCCCCGCACGCCCACCACGCCCACAGTGTACAACTTCTTCCCCTTCTCCTTCCCCTTCCCCTTCCCCTTCCCCTCTCCTCTCTCCTCCTTCCCCTTTCTCCCCTTTCAACCACCCTTCACCCTTTCTTAGGGGCCTTTAGGGACCATTTTATCTCCAAACTCCCATAGCTTCCCCTACCCCTCCCTCTACTCCCCCTAGCTCTCTCTCTCTCTCTCTCTCTCTCTCTCTCTCTCTCTCTCTCTCTCTCTCTCTCTCTCTCTCTCTGATCCCCCCCGTCCTTCACCTTGAGTTCCCGGAAGTCCCCCCTCCCCCCCATGGCTGGAACTCCCCCCCCTTGCTCACCCCCGCTCCCCATTCTACGGGTCCCTAGACCAATAGGAACGCCCCATAGTCTGCTTGTGTACTTTTGTGTACAACAGTGAGGGGGTATGTGGTGGTGGGAGGGAGGGAGGGAGGGGGGAGAAATGAGGGGAGTGGGGGGAGAAAAGCTCACCTGAAAGGGGAGGGGAGAGGGTGTGTGTGTGTGTGTGATCCTCGTGTATGCGTCCCTGTGTGTGTTTATGTGTGTGTGTGTGTGTGTGTGTGTGTGTGTGTGCGTGTGTGTGCACACGTAGCGGGGCATCAAGTGCAGATGTTTGTGTATTTGTGCATTACAATGGGTTTGCCCATGGGCGCGTTTATGTTGTGTTTATCCGTGTAAATGCCTGATTGTGATGCACAGAGCTACGCTCGTGGGGTTCCGTGCTCCCTGGGCCTAAAAGAATCGCTGATGACGTGGTGCTGTTCCGTCTTGTTCCGCGAAACGGAGGTTCTGAATGTAAAACTGTATTTCTTAATAGTCTTCAAATACCTCCTCCTCCTCCTCTTCTTCTTCTTCTTCTTCCAGTTTCTGCTTTCCATGTCTTCTGGTCTTCTTCTGGGAAGTCCTCTTTGTCTATTATGAGCACTTCTTTCATTGGTCTCGTTTTGTACCTCTCTCTCTCTCTCTCTCTCTCTCTCTCTCTCTCTCTCTCTCTCTCTCTCTCTCTCTCTCTCTCTCTCTCTCTCTCTCTCTCTCTCTCTCTCTCTCTCTCTCTCTCTTTTCCCTTCTCTCTCTCTCTCCTTCTTCCTCTCTCTCTCGTCCTCTTCTTCATTCTCTCTCTCTATCTATCTATTTTTTCACTTCCTCTATCTCTCTTCCTCTCTCTCTCTCTCTCTCTCTCTCTCTCTCTCTCTCTCTCTCTCTCTCTCTCTCTCTCTCTCTCTCTCTCTCCCTTCCTCTCCTTCCTCTCTCGTTCTCTTTCTCTCTCTCTATCTATCTATCTTTTTCTCTTCCTCTATCTCTCTTCCTCTCTCTTTCTCTCTCTCTCTCTCTATCTCTCTCTCTTCCATTCCTTCCTCTCCTTCTCCTCTCGTTCTCGTTCTCTTCCTCTCTCTCTCTCTCTCTCTCTCTCTCTCTCTCCTCTCTCTCTCTCTCTCCTCTCTCTCTCTCTCTCTCTCTCTATCTATCCTCTCTCTCTCTCTCTCTCTCTCTCTCTATCTCTCCCTCTCTCGTTCTCTTTCTCTCTCTCTATCTATCTATCTTTTTCTCTTCCTCTATCTCTCTTCCTCTCTCTCTCTTCCTCTCTCTCTCTCTCTCTCTCTCTCTCTCTCTCTCTCTCTCTCTCTCTCTCTCTCTCTCTCTCTCTCTCTCTCTCTCTTTCGTCGCACGTTCTGTCAGCAAGGCTGGGAACCATTTTGGTTGGTGCTCTCTGAACTTTCTCAATTATTTTATATTTATTATTATTGATATTATAATTATTCGTGTTTTGTTTTTATGTATTTGTTTATAATCATTCTTCCTCTTTTTCTTATCATCATTTCTATTATTATTATTATGAATAATAATATTAATATAGTTGTAATATATATTGTTATTATTATTATTGTTATAATTATTATTATTATTATTATTAATTATTATTATTATATATTTTTGCATATAAATAATAAATAATCCAGCATTGATAATGATAATGATAATAACAATAATAATAATAATAATAATAATAATAATAATAATAATAATAATCGTTTTATTGATGATGGACACAGAAATACACTGTCAGTATACAATTTGCGTTATTTTAACTAGTCTAATTCAATTACATTGTTACCCATCAGAGGTTGTTGTTATGGATTGTAGCTCACCATCACTTCTATCCTCTTGGCCAATCAGAGGCCACGTAGCTACGTAGGGGGAGTGTGTGTGTGAGATTTTCTCTGTTTTTTCACCTTCCTGTAAATTCTTTTGAAAGAAATATGAAAGGATAAGGATTTTCGTAGTATTTTTCGTGTTGATTGCTTTTTTTCATATTTTATCAGTATTGACGGCGTTCACAGAAATGTGAAAGCATGGAAATGGTTATAGAATGGCTAAATGATTTTCATTTTTTTTGTGTGTGTGTGTGTGTTTTTTGACCACATGACCTGATCTAGTGTATTTCAATAAGCCATGATTTGACTAATTCCCCTCAGTAGATATAGAATGTTTATCTAGATAATTTCTTATTTTCATCAGTATTTTCTGACCTGACTCTGACCTGACCTGACTCTGACCTGACCTGAGTCAGTCAACCATCATTTCCCACATTCCCCTCATTTTCTATTTCCCCTCTCCCATTCCCCCCCCCGGTTCCCCTCACTCCTTCCACCTTCCTTTCCGTCCCCTCTCCCACTCTCCCCTCCCCTCCAAAATTTCCCCATTCTCTTTCCCCTTACCTATTCCTCTTTTCCCCTTTTCCCCTCGTCTCCTCCCCTTCGCTTCCCCTTCTCCACTCTCCCCTCATTTTCCATCATCATTTCCCCTCGTTTCCCCTCCCTCTTTCTCGTCGTTTTCCTCGTTTCCTTTGTTTCCCCTCTCCCCCCACCTTTCCCCTCTCCCCCTCCCACCTTCCCTCCCCTCTCCCCCTCCCACCTTTCCCCTCTCCCCCTTCCACCTTTCCCCTCTCTCTTCCCCTTCCCCTCCCTCTTCCCCTTTCACCTCCCTCTTCCCCTTTCGCCGCGCTTTCTATTTCCCCTCCTTTCTCTAGCCTCATCTATTCACCCAATTTCGTCTCCCCATTTCCTTCTTCCCCTCTCCCCTCTCTCCCCCTCTCCCCTCTCTCCCCTCTCTCCCCCTCTCCCCTCTTTCCTCCCTCCCCTCCCCGAACAGCCCTGCTGCCGTGTCGGCCATTCATCCATCCATGTATCCATCCATCCATCTATCCATCCATCCGCGTATCCATGCATCTATCCATCCATCCATCCATCAATCAATCCATCCATCTATCCATCCATCCATCCGTGTATCCATGCATCTATCCATCCATCCATCCATCCATCCATCCATCAATCCATCTATCCATCCATCAATCCATCCATCTATCCATCCATCCGTGTATCCATGCATCTATCTATCCATCCATCCATCTATCCAACCATCCATCAATCAATCCATCTATCCATCCATCCATCCATCTATCCATCCACCCATGCATCTATCCATCTATCCATCCCTCCGTCTTCTCTTCCCCTTGGGCACGCAAAAGGCCGATGCCGGCGCCGCGCCGCCTTGATAGTAATGATGTTGATGAATTGCCCCCCTCCCCCCCTCTCCCCCCCGGGGGCGGGGCTGGGGCTGGGGGCGGGGGCGGTTCCCCGGTTTCGTTTTCCACATCCATAGTCAAACGTCACCGTCTGTGTCTTTCCAGGTACGTCGCGGCCACGCCAAGGCCCTAATTACCTTCATCTGCACAGGTAGGTGAGATGGTTTCCTAGAACGAAAACGCGGGCTGCTATGCGTGTGTATATATATATATATATAATATTATATATATATTATATATATATATATATAATATATATATATATACATATATATATATTTAGAAGATAGTAAACGCTGGACTCGTCGACATAAGTCTATTCCTACGTTTCGAACCCTGTCTGGGGTTCGTCCTCAGGGATATACAAGGATAGCAAAGGGAATCAATATAAAGGGGCATGTGTGCCGCCCTGGAAAAGATCTCCCAAGCGACCGTTACTTTCCAGAAAGTATATATATATGTGTGTGTATGTGTATGTGTGTGTGCGCGCGCGCGCGTGTGTACTTGGATACGGCTGTTAGCTTTCATATATATTTATTTCTCTCCACTTTTCATTTACATTTTTTCTTTGGCGCATTACTGTCGGTCGGCCCCAGTTTTTGGCTCTGGTTTAGTGTGTGTGTGTGTATTCACCTTGGTCTTTGGATCACGTGTTGGACTCGTGACCGACAGCTATTTCCCTCCCGGAAGAGAGCTCAGAGCTCATATGACCGATCTATGGGTAATGCTATGACCTTACACACACACACATACACACAACTCCCCGCCCACGAGAGTCAGAGTAACGACCCGAAGCGCAGCGATACCGAAATAATTTCGGCCCTGGGCAGGATTCGATCCAGGTACTGCGAGCACCACCGTGCTGGCAGTCCAGTGCTCTACCAACCGCGCCACCGAGTGTGAGTGTGTGTGTGTGTGTGTGTATGTGAGCGCATATGTAATTGGTTGTTATTAACTGTAATTCCCCAGATAATTAATCTCCCCATGTGTACCATCATTCGCCGCTGACACAAACACGTGTATGCATATGTGTGTATGCGCGTGTGTATGCATATTTGCATACATACGTGCGAGTATTTGTGCTCTGAGGCTCGCCAGGACGAGTTGGTGGTCTTTCTGTGTCCGACTTTGCCTCTGAAAAAGTCGCGCTACAGACTTGATACGGTATATAGAGGAACTTCCACGAAACCATCTGTAGGCAGCAGCCTCCTTCACCCTCACCACACAGTGAACTTAAACATGGAAACAAACACACACACACACACACACACACACACACACACACACACACACACACACACACACACACACACACACACACACACACACAATATATATATATATATATATATATATATATATATATATATCGTAACTGCATTAAAGGCAAAAAAAAAAAAAAAAAAAAAAAAAGTGAAAGGGACAACCCATCTGGCTGAACGAGTATCTGAAACCACCTGAAGACCTTAGTCCACTGCAGAACCCTCGAACTGTCCCCCCCCCTAGGGTGGGAGATCAAGATGTCAGGCTACTTCATTCATTCCCCATGGTATCCTCCCCCGACGTCCCCATCATGCCTGTACGAGGGGGGCGTCGTCGTCGTCGTCCCAGGTTGGTCGTTAGTCGGTCGCGCGGTCGCGCCCCTTTTGAACTCCAACGCGGGTGAAAGGAGACTCGGGGAGTGGGGGGAGTGGGGGGGGAGTGCATTCTGAGAATCTACGAGTAGTTTGATAACTGTGTGTGTTAATTGTATATCTATATACTGTGCACAAATGTGCATATACATATATTTGTCGTCCATTCCTCAACATATATATATAATATATATATATATATATATATATATATATATATATATATATATATATATATATATATATATTTCCACCGATTCCCTGCACTCCTCGCCCATCCTCTTCCCACCTCTCCTACCCCACCCATCCCCCTCCCCACCCTCACCGATCCTCTCTACCTCTCTTCCATCTTCCTCTTCACAGGTAGTTCAGGAGAGAGGTACAGCTGGGCTGAAGAAAGGAGGAAGCCGATAAATTAAAACATTATCAACTTTCTTCTTCATTTCTTTCTCTCCCTTTCTTTTCCATTCCCTCTTCTTCCCTACCCTTCCCTCCTCTTCCCTTCCCTCGCCTTCCCTCCCTTTTCCTCCTCTTCCCTAACCTACCCTCCCCTTCCCTTTATCTTTCGTCGCCTTGCCCAACCTTCATCACATTCACCCTTCCCCACCCGCTCGCCTATACCCACCCATACCCCTCCGTCTTCTCCTTTCCCCTCTCCCCCTTCCCCCTCCCCCCTTCCCCCTTCCCCCTCCCCTTCCCCTTCCCCCTTCCCCCTCCCCTTCCCCCCTTCCCGTTGTTGCTGTGCCTTCCATCATTCTCCATCCTTCCGCGAACCTGATTGATTGATAATACGAAATTTGCCCACCCCCTCTCCCCCTCTCCCCCTCTCCCCCTCCCCTACCCACCCAACCACCTTCCCTATATACGGATCCCGTTCTTCTCGCTCCCCCTCTCCCCCTCTCCCCCTCTCCCCCCTCTTCCTTGGCCTTCTTGGTATACGTCTTGTATATAGGCAAACATACATTCACGCATGTAACTGAAACGCACATGTATACAAACGTACACACACGCACATATGTACGTGTACAAGCTCACACGCACGTACACACACACACACACACACACACACACACACACACACACACACACACACACACACACACACACACACATTGTGATGTAATGGATAGTTGTACTAAAGCTTTCACTAGTCGTTACTGTCCCCACTGTGCAAGGGTATGGATATATGTTGTGTGTTAAGTCACATTATTATCCAAACATCGGACATTATATGAGCTCCGAGTTCTTATCTGGGAATACAACACGTGATTCAGTATTTTGTCGTTCTCTGCTGTCGTCATGATTTACCGTTGGGTCTCTACCGGACGAGGACGAACTCGAGGACGAGGTGAAATTCGAGATCGAGGACGAGGGAGAGGTCGAGGATGAGGTGGAGGTCGAGATCGAGGACGAGATGGAGGTCGAGATCGAAGATGAGTTGGAGATCGAGGACGAGGTGGAGGTCGATGACGAGGTCGAGATCGAGGACGAGGTCGAGATCGAGGACGAGGTCGAGATCGAGGACGAGGTGGAGGTCAAGGATGAGGTGGAGGTCGAGGACGAGATCGAGGATGAGGAGGTCGAGGACGAGGTGGAGGTCGAGATCGAGGATGAGGTGGAGATCGAGGACGAGGTGGAGATCGAGGACGAAGTCGAGATCGAGAATAAGGTGGAGATTGTGGACGAGGTGGAGGACGAAGTCGAGATCGAGAACAGACTTGAGTTCGAGGTCAGTATCGAGGACGAGGTCGATGTACGGGTGCCACGCTTGGCTTTTCACACGGTCAAACAGTTTGTCAAACGTCTTTGAAGTAACGTTTGACCGTGTGAATGGGGATTTGTCAAACACGTTTGACAAACGTGTTTGATAACCAAATACTCCATTCACACGGTCAAGCATCATTTCAAACTCTTGTTTGACAAACCGTTTGACCGGGTCTTTCTGTCGCCGGCGCCGAAGAGAGCCCCCTGGCGACGCCTAAGGTCGAGGGACCCCGTTCCTTCGTGATGTCCACTATGCATGCAACAGAGTTTCATAAAGCGAATTCCACCTCCAGATTTCATGTGTGAACTGTTGAGGTCTGGGCGGATGCCAGCCCTGTATACTAAAAAATAAATAAATTAATAAAATATAAATGAATAAAATAAATAAACGAAATAAATAAATAGAAATAAATAAAAAGATAAATGGGAAGGGGACGTCGATGTCGCAACGTCATTTCAGTGAATTTCGACTTGATAACGCTCGACGTAAACAGACTTATCTCGGGAAACAGTTGCGCTCTGTCTCCTGTGATTAGCGAAACGTCCTGTGTACCACCCAGTAGATGTTTTTTTTTTTTCCTCCATGCTGTAAACGTCTTCAGAAAACTCGAAAATCTTCATCGAAAACTCATCAGAGCCCAGTTTGCTGTCGCGTACAATCCAGTATGCGGTTCTTCATTCCATTCACTTCAGGCAAAATACTATTGCCCAATCTGAAGGTCTTGCTTAAAGTGAACATTATACAGGTAATTTGCCTATTGTAAACATTGTGCTAATTGCTTGCCTAATGTGAACATTAAGCAATGTTCTACCTAATATTCATATTAGGCAATTATCCACATTGAGCATATAATATATATATAAATATATATATATATATATATATATATATATATATATATATATGTATGTATATATATTAGGAAGGTTTAATGTAGTAGCACATTTGTAAAATGAGACATATTGACCCACTCTTGGAGAATGAGAGAAGATGGCCAGAAAATCTGTGTATTTCGACCACTATCGTGGTCCTCCACACTATGTATCATTCTGGTGAAGAGGACCACAGATAGTGGTGGTCGAAATATACAGAATTTGTGTCCATCTTATCTCATTCTCCGACAGTGGCTCAAGTCTTAATATATATATATATATATAAATATATATATATATATATATATATTTATATATATATATATATATCTGTGTGTGTGTGTGTGTGTGTGTGTGTGTGTGTGTGTGTATGTATGTATGTGTATGTGTGTGCGCAGATTAGGACATTTCTTCATCTTGGATCCCCGGGAAGGATTTGATCTGGAGCGATTGAAGGGGGGGGGGAGTTAGATGGAGGGGGCGTGACCCCCCTCCCCCCTCTCCTTAGGGAAATTGTTGTCCCGGTTATGTTTCGCTTTATTCTGGATGCCGTCAGATGATTTTAATCATAAATAATATATTTTAGTTAGATTGATTTTGATAATAGATAATTCATTGGTGTCGCTCGTTAGCACTCTGTCCCAGGCAAGCGCCCTCCTCATCCTCATCCTCTTTCTCTTCCCCTACCTTCTCCTCCTCCCTTTGCTCTTCCTCCTCCTCTTTCTCCTCCTCTTCCTCCTCTTTCTCCTCTTTTTGTTCTTCATCCTCCTCTTTCTCCTCCTCCTCCTCCTCTTTCCCCTCCTCCATCTTTCTCCTCTTTTTGCTCTTCCTCCTCCTCCTCCTCCTTTTTCTCTTCCTCTTCCTCTTTCTCCTTTTTTTTTCCTCATCCTCCTCTTTCTCTTTTTTATCTTCTTTCTCCTCCTCCTCCTCTTTCTCCTCCCCTTTCTCCTCCTCCTCCTCCCCCTCCTTCTCGCCGGAGGGCACGATCTCTGAACGGTTCCTTGGTAGCTCCCGGGGCGAGCGGCTTCTCTTTCTTTTGTTTGGACGGTAATTCCTGCAACTCATTACCCCGCACCACCTGGACCTCCTTGGCTCTCTCTCTCTCTCTCTCTCTCTCTCTCTCTCTCTCTCTCTCTCTCTCTCTCTCTCTCTCTCTCTCTCTCTCTCTCTCTCTCTCTCTCTCTCTCTCTCTCTCTCTCTCTCTCTCTCTCTCTCTCTCTCTCTCTCTCTCTCTCCCCCCCTCTCTCTCTCTCTCTCTCTCTCTCTCTCTCTCTCTCTCTCTCTCTCTCTCTCTCTCTCTCTCTCTCTCTCTCTCTCTCTCTCTCTCTCTCTCTCTCTCTCTCTCTCTCTCTCTCTTCTTTCCGTTTTCCATCCTTCTCTCCTCTATGTAGCCTACGAAATTGCTCAAATACAACAACAACAGCAACAACAATAGATACGTTTGTATAACTGTAATAGCGTGTATCAGCAGATTCAGGATCTGGATCACGTGCTGGTCTCGGGTAATGCTGTGACCTTTTATGGCACACGCATTCAGCGCCTTGCCCAGGGGGAGCAGGGTGACGGCTTGCAGTGTTGTGATGGTTTTTTCCTGGGTGGGGAACGAACTCGCGAACGAGGAGTTGGCAGGCGGTGGCAGTACCACTACACCAGCAGTTAACAGGATAACCAAAGATTTTTTTTTTTTTTAAGCACTCGTGAGCCCGGTAGACCGAACTGCGTGAGTGGGATTGTGAGAAGGTGAGATTCACGTGAGAGAGAGAGAGAGAGAGAGAGAGAGAGAGAGAGAGAACTAAATGTATTTAAAGAAAAAATGAAATAAAATAAAGTAATTGGACTTATCTTAGAGGTTGTCAGAACATATCGAGAGAGAAGAAGAAGGAGGAGAAGAAGGAGGAGAAGAAGAAGAAGAAGGAGGAGGAGGAGGAGGAGGAGGAGAAGAAGAAGAAGAAGAAGAAGAAGAAGAAGAAGAAGAAGAAAAACAAACTACATCAGGTCAATGAGTGTAAAAAAAAAAAAAGAAACTCAACAGTGAGTTCTTGAGTGGGGGAATGGGGGAAGTCACACAAACAGAAAAATGAAATTTCAGAGAAAAGGTCTATTGCGTGAAGCGTCTTCTTCGTTCTTCTTCCTCTTCTCCAGAAGACGTTGTGAGTTTTACACATTAAGAACAGTTTCAGAGGTCAGGATAAAACGGGAGTGACAGATCTCGCAAGTTAAGGTGAAAAATGTCTGAAGCTTTTCAGAAACTGCCAGAAGAAGGTCTGATTTTTTTTTTTTTTTTTTTTTTTTTTTTTTTTTTTTGTGGAAACTGGTCTACAGGCATAGAGGAAAGCTTAGTTGCTCTGGTCCGTAGAGGTGTCATTAAGGTTCCTGGAATATCATTTACATCATACATACATTGTGTGTGTGTGTGTGTGTCTATGTACAATCTCAGCGCTTTCATCACAGAGGTCGAGAGCTGTCGATCACGCGCCCAGCACGTGACCCAAGACCAAAGCACCAACTATGTGCCTTGGGATCTTCTTAAGGCCACTATCTTATGCGAGGCCCCTAACCCTCCCCCCCTCCCACCTCTCCCTCTCCCCCCGTCTTCCCCCACCTCTCCCCCTCCCCCGTCTCCTTTTCCCCCTTCCGTCACTCAGTCTACAGCCTTAGCCCCCCTTTCCCCCTCCCCCTCTCCCCCCTTACCCCCGTCACCTTATCCCTCTGCCTTACTATGACGTCACGAGGCTCCTTAACTTCGTCACTGCTCTGTCAGCAGAGAGGTGGGCCCCCTTCCGCCTTCCTCCCGCCTTCCCCCCCCTTCCCCCTCTCGCTGCCGCCTTACACTCGTAAGGGCCTCGATCTGCCCTTTTCCTCGAATTCCAATTTCTTTGAGGAATTTTTCATCTCATTCTGTTCCCCCCCCCCTTTATTCCATCTTGTTTGCCTCCCCCCTCCCCTTCCCCCTCCCCCCCATACCAACCACCTTTCCCCACCCAGTCGCCACACCGTGTTCCCTCTCCCCTTCCTCTTCCTCCTCCTCTCCTTCCTCCTCCTCTTCTTCCTCCCTTCTCCCTCCTCTTCCCTTCTTTTCCTCCTCCTTCTCCCTTCTCTTCTTCCTCCTTATCCTCCTCCCCTTCCTCCTCCCTTCTCTTCCCTTCTCTTCCTCCTCCTCCTCCCTTCTCTTCCCCCATCTCCTCCTCCTCCCTTCTCTTCCTCCTCCTCCTCCTACTCCCTTCTGTTCCCTTCTCTTCCTCCTCCCCTTCCTCCTCCCTGCTCTTCTCTTCCTCTTCCTCCCTTCTCTTCCCTTCTCTTCCTCCTTCTCCTCCCTTCTCTTCCTCCTCCCTTCTCTTCCCTTCCCTTCCTTCTCCCTCCTCTTCCCTTCTTTTCCTCCTCCTCCTCCTCCTTCTCCATTATCTTCTTCCTCCTCTCCTCCTCCTCCTCCTCCCCCCCTTCCTCCTCCCTCCTTCTCCCTTCTCCTTTTTTCCTCCTCTCACTCCTCATCCTCTTCATCTTCCTCTATCCGTACCTCCTCTTTACCTTTACCTCCTCTTATCTCCTCCTCCTCCTCTTCCTCCTCTTTACCTCCTCCCACCTCCTCTTCCTCCTCTTTACTTTTACCTCCTCCTCCTACCTCATCTTATCTTCTCTTCCTCCCCCTTACTTCCTCCTCCTCCTCCTTCTCCTACCTCATCTTATCTTCTCTTCCTCCCCCTTACTTCCTCCTCCACTTCCTCTTCCTCCTGTTTACCTTTACCTCCTCCTCGTCCTCCTCTTTACCTTTATCTCCTCTTCCTCTTTACCTCCTCCTGCCTCATCTTCTCTTCTCTTCATATCATCTGTCTCTCTCTCTCTCTCTCTCTCTCTCTCTCTCTCTCTCTCTCTCTCTCTCTCTCTCTCTTGCCTTTCTTGTTTGGATTCGCCGCTGAGCTCATTTTTGTGTTTTGTCAGTTTTATATATTGTTTTTTTCATTAGTTTTTTCACGATGTCTATACCATGTCTTGGTCTTCGGCAGGTAACCCCCCCCCCCTTAGCGTTGTCGGTCTCTCTCTCTCTCTCTCTCTCTCTCTCTCTCTCTCTCTCTCTCTCTCTCTCTCTCTCTCTCTCTCTCTCTCTCTCTCTCTCTCTCTCTCTCTCTCTCTCTCTCTCTCTATATATATATATATATATATATATATATATATATATTTCTCTCTCTCGCTCGCACTCTTTATCTTGCTCTCTTTCGCTCTTTATTTATGTATGTTTGTGTGTGTGTGTGTGTGTGTGTCTTCCTGGTACCAGAGTCTTAGATGCCAGAAGATCTCGCATTATTGTGTACTCCGTTTATGTCAGGAAGGGTGAATTCACCGAGATGTGCATACATATTTAACATAGGTATGCACATCCGGTAAATGTATGAGTGGGTGTGGCCAAGTCACACACACTCATAACTTGAATCACCCCCACTTTGTCTGTAATATTATTACACCACTTGCTATTTACACCACCATCACTGAACACAGCTAATGTTAGGAAGGGTGCATTCACCGAGATGTGTATACGTATTTCATATACTTATGCACATCTTGTGAATGTATGAGTGTGTGTGGTTGGGCCCATACACACTCATAAGTCAAATCACCCACCAAACGGGCTCACACCAAAGCCCGTGGGAGATTAACTCCCAAATTTAAACAGAACAGAAGATCCCTCCCCCCTTTCTCCCAAACTCAGTGTCCATCTGTCGAAGTTGACCCCTTTTGGGCCTAGAAGCCTCCGAAGGGTTGAGACCTTTCATGTTTTTTTTTCTTCTTCTTCTTTTCTTTTCTTTTTTCAAACCTTTCGATTTTTTTTTCAAACCTTTCGAATTTCTTTTTCTTCTAAAACTCATTTTCCATTTGTAATAAGGGACCCACAAGGATCTACAGGAATGAGTTTTTTTTTTTTTTTCTTTTCAAAGCTTTCGATTTTTTTTTTTTTTTTTTTAAGTTGGTGAGTCCTCAAGTGTAATGGGGTTCCATCTTCCAGTATTTTTTTTTCTTTAAGAAAAAATGTTCTTCAGTAAATCTCGATAAGGGAAATGAAGATGTGTCGGGAATAGGTTTTATTGCCCTAACGTTGCGACCAACTTGGTCTTCTACAGAAGTCCTCTGAAGAAGACCAAGTTGGTCGCAACGTTAGGGCAATAAACTCTATTCCCAACACATCTTCGTTTGCCCTTCCCCACCCAATTCTCTTTCATTTGTCTTAAATAATAAAAAAAATCTGATAACTGCTGGTATAATATGATCAATATAAGCGTCGAAATTCTTCGCCTTGATGAAATACATGGATGGCATGTGTGTGTGTGTGTGTGTGTATGTATGTGTGTGTGTGTGTGTATGTGTGTGTGTGTGTGTGTGTGTGTGTGTCTTCCAGCAAAAGTGCTTTCACAGTCTTGCCCGCCTGTGAGGGATTGCCGAATACACTTTCCAGTCCTTCCAGAGGCCATGGATGTGTCTGGTTGCGTTCCAGTCTTTTTTTTTTTTTTTTTTTTTTTGTCAACGTAGAATGTCACGAAATCAAAACCACCACAATAACAACACGAAGCCATCAGTTATTTTCATCAACTATAGCTTCCGCCTCCTCTTCTATCTTCTCCCCCTCCCCCGACTCCTCCACCTCCCTCCTCCTTCTCCTCCTCCCCCTACCCCTCGCCTCCTTCTCTTCCTCCCCCTTCCCCCGCCTCCTTCGCCTCCTTCCACTCGCCTTCTCCTCCCCTTTCCCCTCACCTCCTTCTCCTCTTCCCCCTCCCCCCTCCTCCTACCCCGCCTCCTCCTCCTCCTCCTCCTCCTCCTCCTCCTCCTCCTTGACCTATCCTCCTTCCGATCCATCTCCATCCTTCCCCCTGTCCTCCTCCCCACTTCCTTTCCTCCTACTTTCTCCTCTTCCCTGCTCTTCTCCCTCCTCCTCCTCCTCCTCCTCCCCATTCTCCTCTTTATCCTCCTACCCGTCCTCCCTCTCTTTCTCCCTGTCCTCCTCCTCTTCCCTCCTCCTCCCTGCTCCTCTCCCTCCTCCTCCTCCTCCCCATTCTCCTCTTAACCCTCCTACCCGTCCTCTCTCTCTTTCTCCCTGTCCTCCTCCTTTTCCCTCCTCCTCTCCCTCCTCCTCCTCCTCCTCCTCCTCTCTTCCCATTACCTCCCCACGCTACCTTGACTAACCCATATGAACAGTCTAGTGTTCCAGGAGTCACTCTCATAGACTCCCCCCTCCCCAGTCTCCCCCCATCCGAGCCTCGTTCTTGCTCCCCCCTTCCCCCCATCTCACCATTTTTCTCCCCTTCACCCTTCAGTCCATATATGGCCCTTCTCCGAAATCTTACACAAGATTTTTTTTTCTTTTTAATGAAGACCTAAGTTTTTTTTTTTTCCTCTTTTCCTTCTGGTCGACCGCCTTCTTGAGTCGACAGCGTTTTGGGCTTGCGTGCGCACGCGCGTGCGTTCGTACTACCTTCCTGGTGTGTAGTGAGATTAACTTTGTATATGTATGTGATTCACCATGGTCTTTGGATCACGTGTTGGACTCGTGATCGACAGCTATATCCCTCCTGGAAGAGAGCTCAGAGCTCGTATGACCACTCTATGGGTAATACTGTGACCTTACATGCACACACTCCCCCGACTCCCCGCCCACGAGAGTTGGAGTAACGACTCGAAGAGCAGCGATACTGAAATTATTTCAGCCCTGGGCAGGATTCGAATCCGGACCGCCGTAGTGACAGTCGGGGACTCTACCGACCGCGCCACCGAGTCGTGTGTGTGTGTGTGTGTGTGTGTGTTCACATGTATACATTTAGGCATTTTCTCACCCATATATTTGTAGAGGAAAATAGTTCACACTATATTTATATTTTGTATAATAACAATAATACTTATCACTGTAGCGAGAGCCTCCACCTACGTATATATATATATATGTATATATATATATATATATATGTATATATATATATGTATATATATATATGTATATATATATATGTATATATATATATATATATATATATATATATATATATATATATATATATATATATATATATAATGAGAAGACGTTAAGGAAATTGTTGTTTGATCATTTCAATTGTATCGTTTGTCTGCCCACCAAAGTCCTCAGCATTGATGAGGGTGCTCGCTGTCGCCAACAGCTTGCACGGTGAAGATTTCTTTTGTCGCCAAATTTGGCGCCACTCCATTTTTTTTTTTTTTTCGTCACTCCTATGTCCTCACCATATGGCCGCGTCACTTGAAGAACAAAAGAAGAGGAAGAAGAAGAACAATAAGAAGAACGAGAGGAACTTTTAAGTGCTTCTTAAATGGCCAAAAGCGACTTTGGTCAATTAGTGACAAAAGACATTTTTTCGAAAAGAGGGTGGGTGTGGCACCTTCCTCGGGTCCGGATAAACGCATCGCGTCGCCGGGATCGCCGACCGCCTTATGTCACGAGTACATAAAGGCGATTTTCCTTCGTCTTTTCCTCCGTTAGTCATTAGCGCGGTTGTTGATGCCGACACTCGTCTCAAAAGGACTTGGAATTGTTTATAAATCGCAATTTTTATTTTTAACAGAACGTATCATTTATTCGTTCAATTTATTCGTTTAATTAATAAATGAATTTATTTATCTATTTTATTTTTTCTTATGTATTTAGACCTATCGGTTAAGAAAATGTAAATAAATGGTTAAACAAAACTGTTTAGTTTGACAGTAGAGAGGGGAAGGAAAAGGGGAGGAGGGGAGGAGAGGGGAAGGGAAGGGAAAAGGGAGGGGAAGAGGGAAGAGAGGGGAAGGGAAGAGGGAGGAGAGGGGAAGGGAAGGGGGGAGAGGGGAAGGGAAGGGGGGAGAGGGGAAGGGAGGAGAGGGGAAGAGGGGAAGGGAAGGGGAAGAGGGGGGGAGAGGGGAAAAGGATCCACAGCCAAATATGGCCATGACAACCAGATTAAGTACATAGAAGTAACGATACCGGATGTTGCCATATTTATGATCATCCATTTATTATTTAGTTGCCTATTTGTTTATTTCTTTACAATTATTTATGATTTTATTTTCCTGGGCCAATTTTTGCACATATATCACGCACACACACACACACACACACACACACACACACACACACACACACACACACACACACACACACACACACACACACACACACACACACACACACTCTCTCTCTCTCTCTCTCTCTCTCTCTCTCTCTCTCTCTCTCTCTCTCTCTCTCTCTCTCTCTCTCTCTCTCTCTCTCCACACACACACACACTCAATTTCTCTCGTTTCATTTCTCTTTATTTCTCTTTTTGTAGTGCTTGCTCCCCCCTTTCCACTTCACCTCGTCTCTCTTTTCTTCTCTCCTCTCTTCTTTCTCCGCCAAAGCTCTTTTCTCTCTCTCCTCTCTTCTCGGGAGTCCTTGGCTTCATCGTTTTGCATTTATTTTGCAAAATTATTTTTTATTTCTTTCTTCTCATTCTCGCCATCTCTCTGCCGCTCTCAATCTCTCTCCCTCGCTCTCTTTCTCTCTTCTAGCTTTCTCTCTATCTCTCGCTCTTTATCCCTCTCACTTGCTCTCTTTATCTCTTTATCTGTAACATGCTCTCTTTATCTCTCTATATCTCTCTATTTCTCTCTTTCTATCCCTCTCTCTTTTGTTTTTCCTTTCGTCACTTGGCGTGCGTGTCTCGCTTCACCCTCCGAATCGCGGGTTCGAGTCCCGCACTCCTTATTGTTTGGTAAGATAAAGGCGACGCTTTCGGTCGCAGCTACTCAGCGCCTCCTGTCGTATCACCTTTACCTTCCTCTCTTCGCCACTTTTGACCTTTCCACACAGTCGTCCTGTCTCATCTCCTCCTCCTACTACTCCTCCTCTTCCTCTTCTTTTTCCTTGTCCTCTCTTTCCTCCTCCTTCTTTTTCCTCCTCTTCCTCCTCCTCCTCCTCTTCCTCTTCTTTTTCCTTGTCCTCTTTTTCCTCCTCCCCTCTTCTTTTTCCTCTTCCTCCTCCTCTTCCTCCTCTTTTTCCTCCTCCGTTTCTTCTTTTCCTCCTCCCCATCTTCTTTTTCCTTCTCCTCTTCTTCCTCCTCCTCCTCTTTTTCCTCCTCTTTTTCCTTGACATCCTCTTTTTCCTCCTCATATTCTTTTTCTCCTCATTTTCCTCATTTTCATCCTCCTTTTCTTTTTCCTCCTCTTCTTCCTCCTCCTCCTCCCCCTTTTCTTTTTTCTTGTCATCCTCTTTTTCCTCCTCATTTTCCTCCTCTTCATTCTCCTTTTCATTTTCCTCCTCCTCCTCCTTCTTCTTTTTCCTCTTCTTTTTCCTTGTCATCCTCTTTCCCCTCCTCCTCCACCTCCTCTTCTTCCTCCTCCTCCTCCTCATCTTTTTCCTCCTCTTTTTCCTTGGCATCCTCTTTTTCCTCCTCATCTGCCTCCTCTTCTTTTCCTCCTCATTTTCCTCCTCTTCATCCTCCTTTTCTTTTTCTTCGTCCTCCTCTTCCTCCTCCTCTTCCTCCTCCACCACCACATTTTTCCCCTCTTTATCCTCCTCCTCCTCTTTATCCTCCTTTTCTTTTTCCTCGTCCTCCTCTTCCACCTCCTGTTCCTCCTGCACCACCACATTTTTTCCCTCTCTATCCTCCTCCTCCTCTTCCTCCTCCTCCTCCTCTTCCTCCTCTCCTCATCACAGTTTCCCCTCTCCTGTTCACCACTCCTTTCCCCTCATGACTACTTGTTTCCCCTCGTCGTCACTTCTTTCCCCTCGTCACTCCTCCCCTTCCCCTCTTAGCGCCCTCCGCTTCCCCTCGTGAAACTTTGTTGGCTCCATGTCTCTTTATATTTGATCTTTGTTATCAATTCACATTTCGTTTTCTTTTAGCCTCCCTTCCCCTCCTTTCGCCTCCTTTCCCCTCTCCTCCCCTCCCTTCTCCCGTTCTCTCCCTTACCCCCTTACCCTCTCTTCCCCTCCTTTCCCCTCCCTCCCCCTCCTTTCCCCTCCCTCCCCCTCCTTTCCCCTCCTTTCCCCTCCCTTACCCTCCTCTCCCCTCCCTTCCCCCCATTTCCCCTCCCTTACCCTCCTTTCCCCTCCCTTCCCCTCCTTTCCCCTCCCCCTCCTTTCCCCTTCACCTCCTTTCCCCTTCCCCTCTTTTCCCCTCCCTTCCCCTCCTTTCCCTTCCCTTCCCCTCCTTTCCCCTCCCTCCCCCTCCCTTCCCCTCCCTTACCTGACTCTTCTTTTCGTCTTTCTCTCTCTCCACTCTCCCCTCTCTCTCTCTCTCTCTCTCTCTCTTTCCTCTCTCTCTTTCTCTCTTGTCCCCCCTCTCTCTCTCTCTCTCTCTCTCTCTCTCTCTCTCTCTCTCTCTCTCTCTCTCTCTCTCTCTCTCTCTCTCTCTCTCTCTCTCTCTCTCTCTCTCTCTCTCTTTCTCTCTCTCTCTCTCTCTCTCTCTCTCTCTCTCTCAATCCTTCCGTCTGACTTTTTTTTTTTCATTTCATATTTTTGGAAACGCCCTCAGGATGTGTCCAGTTTTGTCCTCCTTTTCTTCGTCCTCCTTCTCCTCCTCTTCCTCCTTCTCTTCCTCCTTCTCCTCCTCCTGCTCCCTCCTTCTCCTCCTCCTGTTTCTCCTCTTCCTCCTCTTCCGCGTCTTCATCTTCCTCGTCCTCCTCTTCTACCCCCCTTCCTCCTATTCTTCCTCCTTCTTCTCTTCCTCCTCCTACTCCTTCTCTTGCGTCTCCACTACTTCCTCCTCTTTCTCTCTTCCTCTTCCTCCTCTCCCTCTTCCTCCTCTTCCTCCTGCTCCTTGTCTTGCTTCTTCTCCACGTCTTCCTCCTCCTCTTTCATAAGATGATCTCTCTGCCTTCCCATCTCCTCCTTTCCTCCTCTTTCCCTCCCTCCCTCCCTCCCTCCTTCCTTTCTTTCTCCCTCCCTTCCTCCCTTTTTCCCTCCTCCCCTCCCTACCTCCTTCCCTTCTTTCCTTCCTACCTCCCTCCCTTCCTCCCTTCCCTCCCACCCTTCCTCCCTTCCTTGCTCCTTCCCTCCTTCCCTCCTTCCCTCCCTACCTCCTTCCCTTCTTCCCCCCCTCCCTCCCTCCCCTCCAACGCATCTTGACATTTCGCCCTTGTGACAGAATTCCACCTCCCACCTCCTCCTTACGTCCGTATCTCACCCTTGGCCCCACCCCCTTTCTGCCTTCCAGCACCTCTCCCCCTCTCCCCCCCTCGTCTCCCCTCTTCTCCCCTTCTCGCGTCTCTTCCTCGAACCTGGCTTCTATATAAGCCCTTTTGCTACCAGGAAAGATCTCCCGTCCCCTCGTGAACAGACAGACAGACAGACAGACAGACAAACAGACAGACGCGCATTCCGTCTCCTTAGCAGTAGCCCCCCCTCCCTCGTCCTCCCTCCCCCGGGGCCCCCCCTCTCCCCCCTAGGGGCGTAGTTGCAGTAGGAAGGGTCCTTCTATAGGGGGGAAAGGGGGGAGGGGTTAAGGTAGGGAGGGCCCCCCCCCATATACCTTTCCCTTATTAGGGGGGTGGGGTGCTGGGGGAGAGATGGGGGAATATGTTTCTAAGGAAAGGGGGGAGAGTGACAACCTCCCCATTTACTTCCCCCTGGGGGGGGAGTAGGAGGTTCGAGTCCCGCACTCTCTCATTTTACTGTCTCAGAGCTTAGGCTTGTAGGGAACTCTTGTTGGTATCTATAGGCAAGGACAGGCTGGGTGGGGTTGAGAGCACCCACGTTCTGTTTTCTGTTGCAGGGAGGGGGAGGAGAACTTTCTCAGGGTTTGTGGAAGGGCGGGAGGATGTTTTATTGGATCTGTTCTTAGGGTGCGGGGGGTGGGGGGAATATGTGGTCTGAAGGAGATCACTCCCCAATCTCGTCTGTGGGGAGGAGAAAGAGGAGGAAGAACAGAGGGAGGAGGAAGAAGAGGAAGAACAGAGGGAGGAGGAGGAAGAAAAGGAGGAACAGAGAGAGGAGGAGGAAGAAAAGTAACAGAGGGAGGAGGAAGAAGGAGAAGAGGAAGAGAGGGAGGAGTAGGAGGACGAAGAGGAGGAGGAAGAAGAAGAATAGAGGAAGGAGTAGAAGGAGGAAGAGGAGGAATAGAGGGAAGAGGAGGAGTAGGAGGAGGGAGAAGAAGAGTAAGAAGAAGAAGAAGAAGAAGAAGAACAGAGGGAAGAGTAGGAGGAACAGAAGGAGGAGGGGGAGGAGGAGGAAGAAGAGGAGGAGGAGGAGGAGGAGGAGGAAATCTGAAAATACCTGACGAGGTAACAAGTAATGACTTCCAATCGGGGCAAATAAAAAGGGACGGACGTGGAAATCTATTCATAGCCATTTCACCGTTTTTGAGTCTCTCTCTTTCTCTCTCTCTCTTTCTCTCTCCTCTTTTTCTCTCGCTCTTGTCGGTCCAAAACTCATGCACCCAGTCACCCGCCCAGGAACAGAAATACATCATTTCGTCATTCGAGTTATTCCTGGCGCCGAATCCGGTGCCTGAGTCACTCGTGGCGCCGAATCCGGTCCTTGACCACCAGGTGGTAATGGACATGGAACTGCCAAGTTTAGGCCTCATGGTCTCTTCCAGTCCCCTTCATTCTTATGTTCTTATGTTCCGGTAACCAGCGCTTCTTTCCTTGGGGACATTATTCACCGGAGACGTACTTCATACACTTTATTCTGACGAAGTAAAGACAACTTTACTCGTGTCTGGCGACGGACCCCTGATTGAAAGTGGTCCTCATGGGTCGAGGTCCAAATCAGGTCAGAGTTCGTGACCTCAAATGTATAAGAAATGACCTGTTTCTTGGCCAGAATAGAATATATCAAGGGTATGCGTCACCGTATGGTAACATATAGGCGTCACGGTTACGTCACAAAGGCGTCATCGTTACGTCACAAGTGCGTCTGTTACGTCACAAGGGCGTCACGGTTACGTCACACGAGCGTCATCGTTACGTCACAAGTTCGTCTGTTACGTCACAAAGGTGTCACGGTTACGTCACACGGGCGTTACCGTTACGTCACAAGGGCGTTACCGTTACGTCACAAGGGCGTCACGGTTACGTCATAAGGGCGTCATGGTTACGTCACAAAGGCGTCACGGTTACGTCACAAGGGCGTCACCGGTACGTCAGAAGGGCGTCACAGTTACCTTAAGAAGAGACTGAAGGAGGGAAGGTCCGGATGACGTCACTGAAAGAGAGGGATACCGCGGACTCGCCGTCTATTCTGGGTTCGAACGGTTCCGGACCACCGGGAAGGTTGAGGTTCGAGCGGGAACCCACCGGGCCCGGAGACACCCCCCCCCCCCCAAAAAAAAAAAAAAAATTGTAGGAATTATAAGTGATAAGAATATATATATATATATATATATATATATATATATATATATATTTTTTTTTTTCAGAAGTTGCCTGCTAATTGTATTTATGTGATGGAAATCTATTGAGACTTCGGACGCTTTTTTTATTTTCATTATTATTATTAGCAGACTCGAACGACGCCTGTCGTCACAGGTTCGAGTCCTACTTCGTTGACTCTTCTTGGTACTAAGGTCGATTTTGGTATTCCGTCGCCAGGGAATATCGCCTTTCTATACTGCTGCTTTCCCTGTGAATTCCAAGAGAATCCGATTTTTTTTTCTTTTTTCTTTTTTTTGCGTCGCAAACATTTCCTTGGAAACGCGGCAGTCGGGAACATCCATCCATCCATCCATCCGTCCATCCAGGAAGGAAGGATGCAACTTCAAACAACTTTAGTCTTCTCAGTGTCAACATTTCTGTGGAAATTTGTGCGTTAGGATGAACTCTTATAATAAAGTTCGACTTAACAATCTGGTGGACGCGAATGCGCGAAATCGCGAAAAACAAAATCGCGAAAAGTCATAACAAGAGTAGTTTTGCGCGAAGGGGGCCCGAGGCAGTGTGCATATATGCAGTGTTGATATATAAATATTGATATATTGTAATAATATAATTAATATAATATAATGTAAATAGGCATATGAATATTCGAGAACAAAACAGGTGTGGCATGTTATCATTCATTTGTATATTTTTACTTAATTTTTATCTGAATGACTGGAAAATTGCCCATGTAGTAAATCCATGGATGGACTGAGGCTTGTACTGTATATATTCCTATATGTATAGAATGCTGCATATATATATATAATATATATATATATATATATATATATATATATATATATATATATATATATATGGAGAAAACCATTTTGATTACAATCTTTGTTGAAGTCTATAGCAGTGATATCATTGTTTACTTGATAAGAATTACTCTCTATATATTTATATAATATATATATATATGTATGTATATATATATTGAAGTAGACACTCGCCACATGAGAAAATGTCTGACTCACGGCTAACTGACTTACTGAGGACAGTCCTGCCAGTTTCCTTAGATTAGGGAACGTAAACACAGAAGAATTGGTTCGTTCTTGCGTGTGTTTGTGTTCCGCGCTGAACTGCAGACCCTAACGCGCGGTGTGGCAGTTTCCGAGGAAAGCATCATGGCCACAAAATGGCGACAAAGAGACGAAATGTCGTGTTTGTTTGTGAGATGACACTTGACTATTGGAGCCGACTCGCCTCTTTTATTTATTTTTTATTTTATTCATTTCTCTTGTGTATTTGTTGATCTGTGTTTATTTATTTATTTATTTATTTATTCATTTATTCAATTTTATTTTTGTGTCCCACACAAGTCTTTACACGTTTCTGACTCCCACAATGCCAGCCTCCCCTCCCTCCCCACCTACCCCCCCGCCCCCCAGACCTCCCCCCAGGCCAGTCCTCACATTCCCACACCCTTCCTCCGGCCCAGCCCAGGTCGCCTCCCCACAGAAACCTCCATCCTTAGGAACCTTCCATCCCGTCCACTTGTGCTCCTCCGCCTCAGCCCCCAATGACGTCACAGCCGCTATGACGTCACAGCCACCACAGCCCCGTCCACAGCCGCCACCACAGCCACCACCACCACCATATTCCATTTCTCCTCCTCCTCCTCCTCCTTTTCCCTCCTCTCTCCTCCTCCTCCCTCCTCCTCCTCCTCCTCCTACCACCTCTCCTCCTCCCACCTACCTCTCCTCTACCTCCTCTTCCTCCTTCTCCTCCTCCCTTTCTTTCCCCTTCCTCCACCTCCCCCTCTCCTCTTCCTACTCCTCCTCCTTTCCCTCCTCCTTTTCCCTCCTCCTCCTCTTCCTTTTGGGTCCCAGCCTGAAAGCCCAGACATGATACCCAGGGAATAAATAACTTAACCGTTCTCCCCCTCTCCCCCCTTTCCCCCTCCCCCTCTCCCCCTCCCCCTCCCCACTTCGTCAGCTTTCACCTTATCTCCCTCTTTATCTACTCTTCATCTTTCTACTCCTCCCTTTTCCTCCTCCTCCTCCTCCTCCTCCTTCCCTTCTCTCACTCCCTTACCAGCGACCCTCCTTCCTCCTTTCTTTCTTCCCCTCTCTCACATCCTCTTCTCCCTCTCCCTCTTCCTTCTCTTCCTCTTTTCACTCCTGTCCTCCACCTCTTCCTCCTCCTCCTCGTCCTTGTCCTCCTCTTCCCCCTCCCCTTCCCCTCCTTTCTTTCCCCTCCCCCTCCCTTATTCCCCCACCCCTTTCCATCTCCCCGTCTTCCCACTTTTTTCCCTCCCCCTTTCCCCATCCCCCCTTTCACCCCCTCTCCCCCTTTTTCCTCTCCCCCTTCCCCTCTCCCTCAATCTCCACTCTCTTCCCCCCATATCCCCACCCTTCCCCCTCTTCCCCTCCTCCTTTTTCACCACCCCTTTACTCCTCCGTCCCTCCTCTTCCCCCCTCTCCTCTCCCCCCATTTTCCTCACCTTCTCCCCCCTCCGTCTCCCCCTATCTTCCTCCCCCCCCTCCTCGTGTCCTCGTCGTCCTCGTGTCCTCGTCGTCCTCGTGTCCTCGTCGTCCTCGTGTCCTCGTCGTCCTCGTGGCTTTGTTCTCTTCGGACTCTCGCAGACGTCTTGATAAGGCGAGAAATCAGTTGATGAATTTTGATTCCTTTGGTGTCTGGGGAAACCGCCAGCGGGCGCTCAATGACAGACAGACGTCTCCCCGATGCTGTCGATGGAGAGAGAGAGAGAGAGAGAGAGAGAGAGAGAGAGAGAGAGAGAGAGAGAGAGAGAGAGAGAGAGAGAGAGAGAGAGGGGGGGGGACTCGGGTCCTCCGATGGGGTCGGTTAGGGCCTCCCTACAACGTCACGGGACTCCGAAGTGGCGTCGTCTTGAGGGACCAAGAGGAGGAGGAGGAGGAGGAGGAAGGAGGAAGCGGAGGCGTGGGTCAGGGATGATGTTCGGCGAATCAGAAGCCTTTCTGCCCCGAGCGCGGTCCTCGGGAACCTGAGGAATTGAAGACAAAGACTCGAACTCGTCAAAAAAAAAAAAAAAAAAAATCCACTTCGACATTTGACTTCGTGCGGGTGTTCTCTTCGTTGTAGTCTTTCCGAAGTTCTCCTCGACGGGGATTCTTCTGTCGTTCTTCGAAAATCGAAAAAGAAAAGAACGAGACTCTGAGGTGCTAAAAGTAAACAAGAAAAGCCGAAGTCCTCCGAAGTCTTCCGAAGTCCATCGAAGTCCAGGTCTTCCTTTCTTCGAAGTGGGAGCCTACCAGCCGACCCTTCGAAGAAAAGCTGGTTTCGGATCTGATTTGCCCGACGATGAGGACGAAGAGGAGGAGGACGAAGAGGAGGAGGGGGAGGAGGAGGTGCGGTAGACGGAAAGAGACGAATAGACAGACATAAACAGACAGACAGACAGACAGAGGGAGCGTCTGCGGTGGATAACGGCGCTTCAGGGGTGAAAGATTAGCTGCTGCTAGTGCCGCTGGCGGTGGCGTCTCCTCCTCCTTCTCCTCCTCCTCCTCTTCCCTCTCTTCCTCCTCCTCTTCCTCTTCCTTCTCTTCCTCCTCCTCCTCCTCCTTTTCCTCCTTTTTCTCTTCCTCCTCCTAATCCTTTTCCCCTTCCTCCTCGTCCTCATGCATTTCCTCCTTCTCCTCCTCCTTTTCCTCCTTTTTCTCTTCCTCCTTATCCTTTTCCTCTTCTTCCTAATCCTCATCCTTTTCTTCCTCCTCCTCCTCCTCCTCTTCATCCTTTTCCTCCCTTTTCTCCTCATTCTTATCCTCTTCCTCCTCCTCATCCTTTTCTTCCTTCTCCTCCTACTCATCCTTTTCCTCCTCCTCCTCCTCCTCCTCTATCTGCTCCTCCTCCTCCTCTTTCTGCTCCTCCTCCTTCCTTCCTTCTCCTTCTTCACATCAACTCTCCTCTTCTTTATCCTTCCCTTTACGCACCCACCCTTCTCTCCTTTTTCCTCCTCCTCCTCCTCCTCCTCCTCCTCCTCCTCCTCCTCTACCTCCTCCACCTTTCTGATGGAGTCTGCATAATGGAACTCATGCGGTTTCGTCACTTTGTCTTAATAAAAAAAATAAAAAAAAGTCAGTGATTCCGGTGAATGAGGGAGGAGGAGGAGGAGGAGGAGGAGGAGGAAGATGAGGAGGAGGAGGAAGAAGATGAGGAGGAGGAGGAAGAGGAGGAGGCAATGGCAATGAGAATGAAATCATGAAGACAGTGGTTGGGAGAATGGGGGCTGAAGAGGGAAGAAATGGCGTCAGAAAATAGAGAAAGAGAGAGAGAGAGAGAGATGAGAGGGGTGTGGGTGGGGGCGGGGGAGGGAAAGCTTATGACGCGGGGAGAAAGGGCCAAAGAGAGAGAAAGAGCTCCAGGGCCGTTCCGTGAAACGTTACCCGACTGCGTCTTCGGTGAAAGACCTGGTCAGATCATATTTTCGCTCTGAGGGTGGATAGTTCCTCAAGTAGAGATTGATGACGTGGAGGATGGATGGAGGTGGGAGGTGAAGGAGGAGGAGAAGGGGAGGCTGGGAATTGGAGGGGGACGGGCGTGATGCGTCGAAGTGATTTTTGCGAGAAAGTGTAAAGCAGAACGGGAGTTCGCGAAGAGGCGAGGTCGCGAAGTGGTGAGTTCGCGAAGTGGCAAATTCCCGAAATGGCGAGTTCGCGAGACGGTGTCTGTGGATGCGGAGGAGGGGGGGACGAATGTCAATTGAGGAGGAGGAGGAGGAGGAAGAAGAGGACTCTGTGCTTCGCGCCTACTTCACCCATAACGGTGTCTCCTCCTAAGGGTAAGCGTGGAGGAGCCTACGCCAGGAGGCGCTGAGTAGCTGCGGCCAGGTAACTAACGGTCACTGCTGGGAATCGGAGAGGAGTGCGGGATTCGAACCTGGGACTAAGTGAGTACGAGACCAGCGCGCGTCTGGTTATGCCTCCAGTAATGACGTAGGTGAAGGAAGTTAGAGAGAAAGAGAGAGAGAGAGAGAGAGAGAGAGAGAGAGAGAGAGAGAGAGAGAGAGAGAGAGAGAGAGGTGCCCAAACCAAAAATCCATCAAGGACTCAGCGAGGGCGACCCAGAAAGAAGAAGAAGAAGAAGAAGAAGAAGAAAAAGAAAAAAAGGGGGGGGGGGGACGGAGGCATTGTTTAGGAACTATGGGGTCGGGGGACTTGAAAGGGGCTCCCATAGACAACATAAGGGAGGACGACCGACTCCTCCCCGATGTCACGAAGAGCGAGTTCGAAGAAGAAGTCTTCGTGAGCTTCTGCTTGTCGATCTTTGTCCGGTGGAAGGCCAGCGACGGTAAGACCACACACACACACACGCGCGCGCGCGCACACACACACACACACACACACACACACACACACACACACACACACACACACACACACACACACACACACACACACACACACACACACACACACACACACACACACACACACACACAAAGTTCCCTTGTCTTGTTGGTGCGTCCGTGAAAAGGACTACGAGCGCGGGAAGCCATCGAGGTTCCTTATGCGAAGAAGGAGGACGATGACCATCAGACGAGGAGGAGGAAGAGGAGGAGGAGGAGGAGGAGGAGGAGGAAGAGGAAGTATGGACATCAAGCTCGCAGCGCACCGTGGAGAGAAAAAGAGGAGAACCCGCTTGGAGAATCAGATCGGGAGGTCAGATACAGAAGCTAACAAACACCCGAAGAGGAAGGCCAGGCAGGAACTTCGCGAGAAGGGCGAGGTGGAGGTGGGGTGGGTGGGGGTCGACAGCCCAGGAGGAGAAGGAGGAGGAGGAGGGGGGGGTCTTGTTTCTTGAGTAGGACAACAAGTCCCCTCCGAAGGACAGTAGGCGAGACCTCCACTTTCCAGTTCGATATCAAGATGTTCGATTGGTTCGCGTCAAGGAAGAACTGGGGGAAGGGTTGAGTGGGAGAAGAAGAGGAAGATGAAGGAGGAGGAGGAGGAAGAAGAAGAAGAGGAGGACGGAAGAGGATAAGAACAACGGGAGAGGTGTAATGTAGACGATGGTGACGAGGTGGAAACGCCGGATGGAAGAAAGGTTCAAGAGTCTTAAGAGAAAAAGACGCTTAGCTGGAAGAGGAGGCGGAGGAGGAAGAGGAGGAGGAGGAGGAGGAGGAAGGCCGGTTGAGGGGGGCGGAGGGCGTGGGGTGGCGATGGAGGTAGTGGTGGTGGTGTTGGTGGTATGTGGGTGGTCTTGGTGGGTACTGATAGTGTTAGGTGGTGACAGATATAGTGAAATGCATGTGGGTTGTAGAGGCGAGAGGGATGGTGATTGTGAAACGACCAACAATGAAGATAATGACAGAAAGTCTCTCTCTCTCTCTCTCTCTCTCTCTCTCTCTCTCTCTCTCTCTCTCTCTCTCTCTCTCTCTCTCTCTCTCTCTCTCTTTTTTTTTTTTTTTTTTTTGCGGGACTTTCACTCACCCGAACCTCAACCTATGGCTGTCCGAAGCAGTTCACATGTTAAACAAGAGTTGGTTTCTACTTTATGAAACTCAGTTGGGAGTGGCGGTTGCCAATAGGAAGTCTCATATTCGGAGGAAAACCGATGCGGATTTCGCCCCTCCCCCCTTTGCCCCCCTCTCTCCCCTCCCCCTTTTTTTGAAAGTTTGGTTCAAATTAAGACATGTGGTCAACCCCCGCCCCCGTCCCTCTTCCCACACCCACACCCACACCCACACCACCTCACATCCACACACCCCTTGCAAGAGAATGCAGTCCTTATTTGGGGTCTTGGAGGCGATGTTTTGTAATTTATATTATTGTCTCATTTAGTTATTATATATATATATATATATATATATATATATATATATACAGTATATATATATATATATATATATATATATATTTAAATATATATATATGTTTGTATATAATGCGTGTGTATGTATTCCGTATACACACCGTGAGACATATTTGACGATTGACGACAATACCCGTAATACATTTCTTATGGATACATTTAATCTCCAGTGTTTGTAAACAAATCCAACCTAACCGTAACCTAACCATAACCTAACCATCCAAGGTCCCCCAACCAAACAGGAGAAAAAAAGGGGAAAAAAAAGGACAAAAAAAAAAGGAAATAAATAATCGCATCCGGGAAGCGTCGGCCGTTGTTGCTCCCTCAGGAGGGACGACTTTTAGCCTGGACGACTTTTAGCCTGAACGACTTTAAACCCGGACGACTTAACATCTCCGGCGGGAATTTTTGAGTGACGTAATGAGGATGCTCGGAATCCTTCGCGGGCCGAAAGAAGAAAAAGAAGAAGAAAAAAAGAAAAGAAAAAAATTGGCACACAGAGTCGATGGCGATTAGGAAGAGGAAGAGGAGGAGGAGGAGGAGGAGGAAGAAGAAGGTACTACTGATGAGGCTCCAGGCTATAGAAGAAAAGATCCTGAAGGAGGAGGAGGAGGAGGAAGAGGAGGAGGACCACCCCCGAATTCGCATGAAGAAAGGAGACCTGGGTAGGAAAAGGCGTTGTTACAGGAAAAGGAGGAGGAGAAATTGTCAAAGAAGGAAGGAAGCAGAGAAGAAATGGGATTTACTTTCCAAAGAAAAGGCAGAGTCACTCTCTTTAGTTGCACTCTGTGTGTGTGTGTGTTGTGTGTGTGTGTGTGTGTGATTCACCTTGATCTTTGGATCACGTGTTTGGACTCGTGATCGACAGCTGTTTCCCTCTCGGAAGAGAGCTCAGAGCTCGTAGGACCGATCTATTGGTAATGGTGTGACCTTACACCCACACACCCAACTCCCCGCCCACGAGAGTTGGAGTAACGACTCGAAGCGCAGCTGTACCGATATTATTTCAGCCCTGGGCAGGATTCGAACCCGGACCGCCGTAGTGACAGTCGGGGACTCTACCGACCGCGTCACCGAGTCGTGTGTGTGTGTGTGTGTGTGTGTGTGTGTGTGTGTGTGTAAGAATCCCCATAGGATTCTGAGGTCTTGAGTCATTGTCCCTTTCTCTGGTTCATTCGCTCGTCTTCCCTCCTCCCTCCTCCCTCCCTCCCCCTCCTCCATCCCTCCATCCCTCCTCCCTTCTCTTTCTTCAGCAAACCACCCCTCCCATATCTTCATCCTTATCCTTATCATACCCTGCCACGCTTCATTTCCCCTCTTGCACCTCAACAAGGTGAGAAGCCTACACCAGGAGGCGCTGAATAGCTTCCTCCGGATCCGTCACCACCTTTGCCCTATGTGTATGCGCTTTGGGGACCGCTAGGCCAGGTAACGCACAGTCACTGCTGGAAATCGGAGAGGAGTGCGGGATTCGAACCCCTCGACTAAGCGAATGCGAGACCAGCCCGCTTCCGATGACGCCACCGTCTTTCAAAAGCGGGATACACACCTACACGCTGTACTGAATGTACCATCCCCTCACCCCTTATTTTTACCACCCCCTTCTCAATCCCCCCTTCCCCCCTCTTCTCCACCCCAAATCTCCCCTCCCCACCCCTACGCATCTCGCAACTACGCATCTCGTATATATATACACACTTTCACATAACCCCCCCAACCTAAGCTCCCCCCCCATGTGCACCCTCATCGTACTTTTATTTATAGCCTCCCCCTCATCCCCTACACCTTCCCCCCCCCCCCAAGTTCAAAATTTCATCATTCATTAGCGGAACTGTTCCTGGAACGAGATGTATTGTTCCCAATTGCCCCCCTTCCCCTCAGACTCCCCCTTTCTCCTCCCCTTTCTCCCTTCCCTCCCCCCTCCCTCCCTCACTTCCCTCCCATTCCCCTCCCCCCCCATCCTAGCCTTCCGGGAAGACCCAGGAGGGGGATGGCGGGAATGGGGGGGTCAGGGGAGAAAACTGTGGTATATGGGATTTGGGAGGGGGAGGGGGAGGGGTTAACGGGAGGGGACTTCAGGGTGGGAGTGTCGTGTGTCAAGAGTGGGGAAGGTATAGGACTCCCTGCGTGGGAGTTATGGGAGTGAACGTTGGTCTTTATTGCACCCCTCCCCCCCGCTCTCTTTTGTTTCATTTGTTTATTTATATATTTTCGTTGTATTTTTATCTTATTTTGTTTTATTTATTTTTATTTTTTATTTCTTTGCTTATTTGTTTATCTTTCATTTATTTAATCTTTTTTTATCTATTTTGTTTTATTTGTTTTTATTTTATTTCTTCATTTGTTTATTTTATTTCTTAATATGTGTATTTATTATCAGACTGTTTTTCTATTTATCTATTTTTGAGAAGTGACTTATCCAGAATTCTGTACCATTATATACCTAACCTCTTCTCAGTGAAATCAAAACTTATCATTAAATATTTTATTTGCGACTGCAACATTGATGAAAAAAGAAAATGTGGTCTCCTCGAAGGCCTCTAATAAAAGAAGTTTATACCCAAATGGGTTGTACACTGTACATGCACAGGACTACAGAATGAATATGATTTGCAAGTGCATAAGGTTTGCCTAGAATACGTTGCTCTAGATACCAGAGCTCTCCACAATGGGAACTATTTACATTCCATGTTTGATAACTGTGTTATTTACAACCTATAATTTACATGCAAATTAATTCTGATATATACCCATGTGTACGTATGAATGTGAATGATGTGTGAATGTTCTAAATACATAGTTACGTAAATGTAAATGCTCTGGTAATCAAAGAGGCTATTTATAGAAACTGTGTGGTGGTTGCGATCAGTGCGTAGTACATTTGTGTGTACATCGCATGTTTGTGTGTGTGTGTGTGTGTGTGTGTGTGTGTGTGTGTGTGTACGTGTACGGAATGCATGGTTTTAGGTACAACAGATCCATGGGAGGGTCCATGGACCGGTGCCAGGCACCGTGGGGCTCCGAGTTTTAACATAAGAATAAAGGAGACTGCAAAAGACCATAAGGCCTACACTAGGCCTTACAGTCCGTGAAGCTCGAGGTAATAGGTATTATTCCAGTTCATTTAGGATAAAAAACTCCAAGTAACAGGCATTATTCCAGTTCTTTTATGAAAAAAGAGGTAAAAGGTATTCCAATTCCTTTAGGCAAAGAAAAGAAAAAAAAAATCGAGAAAAAATCGGTGTAGCAACAAGTTGGGAACATGGCGTCGGCAGCTTGGGAACTTAAAGGTTCTTTGGTTGATAGAGTTGGAGGAAGGTGGAATGCTTTTGGTCAGAGCGTCCTCAGGTAACGTAGGCGTGGAAAAGCGAGGTCATACGCCAGGAGGCACTTGACAGCGATGACCTAACACGTGACATAGACTAAGGAGTGTTTGGGTGGGTGGCACAGAATCGAAAAAAAAATTAATATTTCAGAGTCGAAAAAAGAAAATGTAAAGTTTCAGATTCGGAAATAAAAAGGAAATGTACTGTTCACAGAAGATTGTTATGGAAAAAAAATAGAACGAGGAATATCCCAATTCTGAATCAAGTGACAGTGTAGGGGAGATATCATTATACCCCCCACACAGACTTTTTTTTTTAATTCACCGTTTTAAACATGTTAAGAAGTAGGCGGTGTGTGGATAGGGAGTTAGGGAGAAGGGAGTTCCAAAACCCCCTATCCCTACCCTCCAGTGGAAAGAAAGAAAATGTACAGACACGGGCTCGGTTCTTGCAAGAGAAGTGTCTGCAGGAAAGAAGCGCATGTTTTTTTTTTT
>NC_134800.1:4039318-4049318 GCF_046742065.1 Oratosquilla oratoria | reverse complement strand
GGATGACAGGTGGTCATGGACATGGATCTGCCTAGTGTAGGCCTTATGGTCTCTTCCAGTCTTCCTCATTCTTATGTTCGTGTGTTTCTAACTGAGCCGCCATTTCAATTCGTTTTGCCTTTTACCGTTTCCTCCATTCCTCCTTTACGTACGCACGTGCACGCGCGTGCGCGCACTCCCATAATTGCGTGCGTTCATGTACTGTGTTTGGATTATGACAATTCTCTTGTGTTCGTGGACGTGCACACGCACACACACACGCACACACACACACACACACACACACACACACACACACACACACACACGACTCGTTGGCGCGGTTGGTAGAGTACCAGACTGTTGTTACGGTGGTGCCAGCGGTACCTGGTTCGAATCCTGCCCAGGGCTGAAATTATTTCAGTATCGCTGCGCTTCGAGTCGTTACTCCAACTCTCGTGGGCGGGGAGTTGGGTGTGCGTGTGCGTGTAAGGTCATAGCATTACCCATAGATCGGTCATACGAGTTCTGAGCTCTCTTCCGGGAGGGAAATAGCTGTCGATCACGAGTCCAACACGTGATCCAAAGACCAAGTGAATACACGCACACACACACACACACACACACACACACACACACACACACACACACACACACACACACACACACACACACACACACACACACACACACACACACACACACGTACACACGCACAAGAAGAGGGCTGGTGGATAAACAAGAGAGATATTTTGAATTGAGCGGGGGAGAGGGAAGGGGGAGGCTTTAAGAAAATGAAGAAGAGGAGAAAGAATTGAGAGGGAGGGAGGGAAAGGTGGGTGGTTGGGGGGGGAAAGGGGGAGGGTGTAGGGGGGAAAGGGGGAGGGTATAGGGGGAGGTGGGAACCCAAGAAAGAGGTGTAATTAGCACGGTAAGGGTGATGCGAAAACCACGGCCCTAAGATATAAAAGAGGATTCTTGAAAATTCTTCAATGGCGATTTGCAGAAGAGGGGGGTTGTCGGAACTTTGAGGGGGGGAGGAGAGGGGGGAAGCAGCCCCGTGGGTGCCGAGAGGCTACCTAAAGGTCTGGGGGGGAAGGGGGGGGGAAGGCGAGGGCAGGGAAGGAAAGGAAGGGCAGCTTACGAGCGAAAGAAATTCTCGAGAAATTTCCAGTCGACGTGTCGGAGATCAAAGAAAACGGGGAACAACAAATACTCAGAGACTACTGAGTATTGCCACTGCTGCCACTGGGAATTATTATTTTTATTTCCACCAGAACGACCTTTTACGCAGTCAGAGTAGCAGTACGCGAAGAGGCTGAGAGACTGACTAGTCCGCCTCAGATCCTCAGTATTGCTTCAAGAGGGGGGGAGAGGGGAGGAGTATTTTGGTGAAAACAGGAAAAAGAGAGGGTGTGGGGGGAGAAGCTGTCGAGGTTTCTCGAGAATTCTTCAGTTCTGCCGTGCATAAGTGATGGCAATGATAAATAGTGACTGAAGAGGAGGGAGCTTTGGGGGGGGGAGGAGGGAGGCTGGGAGTTGTTAGAATATAGCGTGGTTAGAGTACTCGAGAACATAGCAAGCGAGGCTGGGTTGTTGTTGTTGTTGTGAGGGTGTTGTTGGAAAATAAGGTTGGTGTGTGATGTATATTTGTTTCTTAAAAGTATGGTTGAAAGCTTCTGGTGGTAACAGACAGCAACGTCTTTGGGTTCTGTATTATTGATGCTTGTGTTTACAGAACTATGTATGTGTAATAGCGAGCTGGCTAGTCTATGTGCGTAGGTACCTGAGTCCATTTTTCTTCTTCTTGTTGTTGTTGTTCTTCTTCTGTCCTTCTTCTTCTTCTTCTTCTTCTTCTTCTTCTTCTTCTTCTTCTTCTTCTTCTTCTTCTTCTTCTTCTTCTTCTTCTTCCTTGGACTCTCTTATTGTTACAGCTCCTGGTAACTGAGTCCATTTCTTCTTCTTCTTCTTCATCTTCTCCTTCTGCTCCTTCTTCTTTCTCTTCTTCTTCCTCTTCCTCCTCTTCTTCTGCTCCTCCTCCTTCTTCTTCTTCTTCTTCTTCTTCTTCCTTGGACTCTCTTATTGTTACAGCTCCTGGTAACTGAGTCCATTTCTTCTTCTTCTTCTTCATCTTCTCCTTCTGCTCCTTCTTCTTTCTCTTCTTCTTCCTCTTCTTCTTCCTCTTCTTCTTCTTCTTCTTCTTCTTCTTCTTCTTCTTGCTTGAACTCTTATTGTTACTGCTCCTGGTATCTACTCACCGCTCAAGAGAGAGAGAGAGAGAGAGAGAGAGAGAGAGAGAGAGAGAGAGAGAGAGAGGATGACGTTGATTCATCTGTAGCGATTATCTTTGCTAACGGTCCAGGCATCCCATCGTGAAGGGATTAATGACCAAGATGGCGCCTCACAGCAGGAGGCTAACTAGATTTTTTTTTCTACTCCCTCCCTCCCTCACCTGTGTTCCCTCTTCCACCTTTCCCACTTGTCCTCCTCCCAGACCATCCCATTCTATCTCTACCCTTCTTTCGCTCTTCAATCCTTCACTTTCACTCTTCAATCACTCTTCGATCAAGGACCGATTGGTCTAATGTTAGTGCATGTGAAATCAACTGATTCATCTACGGTCAATTCTTAGCAATCTCCGTTCTCTCTCTCTTCTTCTTCTTCTTCTTCTTCTTCTTCTTTCTTCTTCTTTTTCAGTTCTCTCTTGTTCTGCTTCCTTCAAAAAAAAAAAAAAAAAAAAAAAAAAAAAATTGGACTTATTTTTTGCTCATAGTTCCAGTAACTCTCTTTGGGTCTTGAGGTTGCAAAAGTTCCTGTCATTATTATTTTGTTATTTTCTCCTACGTCATTCTCCAGGAAGGTGATGGCGACAAAAGACGTGTGCGTGTGTGTGTGTGTGTGTTTGCGTGTATTCACCTTGGTCTTTGGATCACGTGCTGAACGCGTGATCGACAGCTATTTCCTTCCCGGAAGAGAGCTCAGAGCTCGTATGGCCGATCTATGGGTAATGCTGTGACCTTACACGCACACACACCCCTAGCTCTCCGCCCATGAGAGTTGGAGTAACGACTCGAAGCGAACCAATACCGAAATTATTTCAGCCCTGGGCAGGATTCGAACCCAGACCACCGTAATGACAGTCGGAGACTCTACCAACCACGCCACCGCGTCGTGTGTGTGTGTGTGCGTGCGTGTGTGTGTGTGCGTGCGTGCGTGTGTGTGTGTTTGTGTGTGTGTGTGCGTGCGTACGTGTGTGTGTGTGTGTGTGTGTGTGTGTGTGCGTGCGCGCGCGCGCTGAAGAAGAGTCAATGTGACTCGAAATCTTGATATGTCAGCATGGATGACCTATTGAGAAATCATCTCACACCTTGAAAGAGAAACTAAGATAAACATGTGAAGTAAGAAGACCATCTCAAAGAAAATACAAAAATTTTGAATTAGCCATCACTTTTAACGATGCATGTATAAGAAAGAACCTCCTGCCCATCTATACTCATATATATATATATATATATATATACATATATATATATATATATATATATATATATATATATATATATGTGTGTGTGTGTGTGTGTGTGTGTGTGTGTGTGTGTGTGTGTGTGTGTGTGTGTGTGTGTGTGTGCACATAAAGTTGAAAACTACAGCATTCTCACAATTATTCAACTTTTTTCATGAAGTTTTCCAAAGATTTGATTAATTTTCTTGCATTAGGGGGGTGAGCAGATATTAACCAAATGTAGCCATGTGACATAATTTGACGTTTCGTCCTCAGGGGGGGCATCGTCAGCATTACACCTGTAACAATGAATTTACAACAGCCCCACTGAGGACGAAACGTCGAAAATAATCACTTGAATACAGTAAATGATTTGATGTCTGGTTACCTTCCTAATGCCAGAAGATTGATCAGGACTTTGGAAAAACTTATGAAAAAGTTGAATAACTGAGATTGCTGTCGTCTTCAATTCTATATGTATACAAGAGAACCTGTTCCTTACTTTCCACACACACCACACACACACACACACACACACACACACACACACACACACACACACACACACACACACACACACACACACACACACACACACATATATATATATATATATATATGTATGTATGTATGTATGTATGCACGATAAATCCACAGGAAAAATTATAACGAAATGACAGTAAGATTACATTACAGTAAAACATGATCTTTTACAAACTATCACAAAGAAAAATGTCGAAAATTGAAATGGTTTCGTAGAATTAATTTCTGAATCATATGTCGTACATTATAAACACAAGAAGATCGATTTGTTGGTCGTTGGTTGTTGTTGTTGATGTTGTTGTTGTTGTTGTTGTTGAACCTGCATCCCCCCAACCCCCCTCCTCCTGCTCCTCTTCGTCATCACCCCCATGTAACAAATGGGCTCCCCCATCATCCTTCTCTTCCTCCTCGTCCTCTTCGTCGTCGTCCTCCTCCTCCTCCTCCTCCTCCACGTACTCCTCGTCCTCCTACTCATCATCCCCATCGTCCTCCTCGTCCCCATCCTCGTCTTCCTCGTCCTCCTCGTCTCCTCGTCCCCCTCGTCCGTCCTCCTTCTCCCCCTCCTCCTACTCCTCCTCCACGTATTTCTTGTTCTCCTCGTCTTCCTCGTCCCCCTCGTCCTCCTCGTCTCCTCGCGGCCCTCGTCCTTCTCCTCTTCCTCCTCCTCCTCCACGTACTCCTTGTTCTCCTCGTCCTCCTTGTCCCTCCTCCTCCTCCTCCTCTTCCTCCTCCCCCTCCTCCTCCTCGTCCTCACTCGGGCTGTTTCGTAGAAAAAAGGTCTTCTTCGTTAAACCTGCTTGGTCCTCGCTTCGCCTCGCTTCGTTTCGCTTTGCGTTTCTTGTTGGAACGAGTTCTGTGTACACAAGGCGAGATTAAAAAAAAAAAAAAAAAAACGAAAAGAAAGAAAGGAGCGAAAGCATATGGTGCTCAGGAGGTCTGGTAGTGTTGACCAGTGGTACCAACCGTGTGATGGTCTGGGAGTGTTGGTACGCCTGAATCTGAATTTCGAGGTATGTGTGTTATACCAACACGTTGGTGTGTACATCACGAAGCACAAACATAATGTTATGTCCATCATTACATACATACATATACCAAAGGCTCTTTCCCCCTTACAAGGGAGGTAGCCAAAAAAAGAAAGGAATAAAATCCACTCCCACCCATTCCATCCCCACATACTCCACTCCCATCCACCCCCCCTCCCTCCCTCTTATCTTGGCTCCTCCTGGATGACGGGTCATCCCTGCATTACAATATATATATATATATATATATATATATATATATATATATTATATATATATAGTATATATATATGCATATATAGTATATATATATACATATATATATATATATATTACATATGTATATATATATATATATATATATATATATTTATTTTTGCTTGTGTCGTCATTTTTCACGCATTATCCTTATGTACAATTGGGAAGACTTCCACCTGTTCATGGGAACAACTTACATAGCCCACGTAGATGTGAAATTAAATTATTCAACTCAATAATTCTTAGCAACCTTTGCCTATCTACCCCCGTTCTCGTGACGTCACGGGTGGTCCACGAGAAAGTGTTGCCAACTGTACGCTAGTTGCGTAGTGACCTCAACTTATAATGGCAACAGTAGAATTCTTTCATGGAGGGTCCCGTTCTCCTATTTCGAATATTTCGAACCTCCTCCTCCTCCTCCTCCTCCTCCTCCTCCTCCTTCTTCCGTTGACGAACCGCGTGTGACGTCATGTCGTTTCCCTCGGTGGTATGTGGACCCAGTGGTTGTCTACGTGACATGCCACGTGACATGGGGGGGGGCGGGGGGAGGTACCATCATGGTTAGGTAAAGTACTCAATCGTAAGAAGGAAATAGGCAAGAATTGGTTTACCCATAGAGTAGGCAACGAATGGAATAGACTTAGTAACCATGTAATAGTGAGCGCTGAAACTAGATTGTTTTGAAAAAAGATTAGACAACTTTATGGATGGGGATAACAGGTGGTCATGGACACGGAACTACCTAGTGTAGGCCTTATGGCCTCTTGCGGTCTCTTTCATACCTATGTTCTTATGTAGTGCCTCCGAAGTAGAAGGAAAAGGACCCTCGTGGAAAGAATTCTGGGTCGAAGGAGCTCGACCCAGTTCAGGGTAAGAGGGACCTATGTGACAGTGATGTGGTTGAGTACTTGTTGATAACACACTTGCATTGTGGGTGCGTGGATACGAACGCATAGATTACAAAGGATTACAAAGGCGGAGCATGCCGACAGGAGACCTTTTGGTCCATATCAAGGTCGGATGCATGCGAAAAAAATATGATAATGATAAATAAATAAATAAATAAACGAATAAACAAAAAGTATAATAATGTAAATAATAATAGATAAGATAAATGCATAGGTATAGTTAAATGATAAGCAAACAGGTAAATAGTAAATAATAGTAAATTGACATATAACTAATAATAAATGAGAATCAAACAAATAATAATAATCAAACAAATAATAACAAAACAAATAAATAACATAAAATACACATTTCAGGAATTCATTATATTAAGACAACAGCCCAGGACTCGCAGTAATAGATTTGAATTGAACAAATTTTGTTTTAAGAAGGAAATAGACAAGAATTAGTTTACCAATAGGGTGGTCAATGAATGGAATAGACTTAGTAACTATCATGTAATGAACGCTGAAACTATCGGTTGTTTTAAGAAAAGGTTAGACAGGTGGTCATGGACATGGAACTGCCCAGTGTAGGCCTTACGGTCTCTTGCAGTCTCCTTCATTCTTATGTTCTAGTTCTTAACACTCTGGTGACTCATTTTGCTCCCTTAAAGAGAGAGAGAGAGAGAAACCCTTTGCTTTATCACAAAATTGACAATCAAAATTATTTTATATTTGATAGAATTTTTTTTTATTCAAACTCCTCGCATTATATAGAAATGTATAATTTAGAAACCACAGGTCATGCACCCCCCGTCCCCCCCTCCACCCCTCCCCCATAAATTCCTGATATGACCCAGCCAGTTTAAGAACCGCAGATCGTGTGTGTATGGCGCCATTGGGCACAAGCAGATCTGACCCATGATGCGGTCGCTGTTGCAGTAATAATGATTTTGTTGAAGAAAATAATTTCTATTATAAGGGAATAATTGTAAACAGAGATATATTGGATATTCGCAAAGGAAAATCTATTTGCGAGTCTGTTCTCATTTGTCATAAATCAACGTTGGTCACGGTACATCATTTTTTTTTTCTTCTTAGTTTAGTTATTGATAAAGTTATGGCGTTTTTTTATTTCCTCGTTTCTCTTTTATTATTTGTTTGTCTATTTTTAATCACTGGAAATAAGTTTCACTGAAATAAGTTTCGAAAATGAATTGCCAAGACGTTTGAAATCATCTACGTCACACTTAAAGTGTCTTAAGGCTTATTAATTTGATCTCAGTCTTATAAAAGCCTCATAATATTTTTTAAATGACTCATGAATATACTCACCATTGCCCATTGAAGTTGAATAAATAGATAGATGAATAAATAGACAAAAGGGGAAGAGGATACAGTGAGAATCAAACTCTTCCAGTTTCGCCAAAGACCTGAGAAATGTGTTCAGACATCTTATCTGTCGTTCATTGGCGTCTTGACCAAAGGTTCTCGACGGCCCCCATTTCTCTGAAATCGACGACTGAATCAGTTCTGCGGCCGGGGGTTCTTTATATAGCTCAAATTCGACCGGGCCACGTCTCTGTGGCCAGCCGTTGTTCCCAAATCGAAGTTAATTCGCTTCCAAGAACTTCTTCTATCAGGACGACAACCCGCCGAGGCCATCATGCAGTAGAACGTGGAGCAAGAGAAGAAGCCTCACACTCTGATCCCATCAAAGTTTCTCTCTATCTATCTATCTCTCTCTCTCTCTCTCTCTCTCTCTCTCTCTCTCTCTCACCCTCTCCCACTCTCTCCTCCCTGTTCTCCTTCACTCTCTTTTTCCCTCTCATTTCGCCTCCTCCTCCTCATCCCTCTTCTTCTTCTTCTTCTTCTTCTTCTTCTTCTACTTCTTCTTAATCCTTTTATTTCCTTCATCTTCTTCACCTTCTTCCTCCTCCTCTTCTCGCGAATCTTTTTATCTTCTTATGTACACTCTCTCCCTCTTCTCTTTCCTCCTCTTCTTTACTCTCTTTCATCGGTTTCTTCCTCTTCTTCTTCAGCTTATTCCTCTTCCTCTCGTCCTTTCCTCTTCTTTGGTACACTCTCTCCCTCTTTTCCTCCATCCCCCATTTCCTCCTCTTCTCCCTCTTTTTCATCGCTTTCTTCCTCTTCTTCAGCTCATTCCTCTTCCAATCGCTCTTTCTTCTTCTTTAGTATTAATGCAACTGTGTTACCCTCCTCTCGCAGTTGGAAAAGTCTGTGACGTCTGTATATTTCGACTACTATCTGTAGTCCTCTTCAGCTGAAGAGGACTACAGATAGTGGTCGAAATATACAGTTTTCCTGTACTTCTGATATTATTTCTGCGATAGTGGGTTTAAAGTGTACATTTACAAATGTACTATAACATTACAGTTTCCCGGAACACAGGGTGTTCCAAAAAGAAGGAGCCCATTTCAGTGCATCATATTTCTTGATAGCAAATTGGACAATTACACAAAAAACTACAAATGGTTTAGTGAGTTAGGCCGTCGTTACTCGCGACGAAGGTCGAGGGGGGATGGCGGTTCGAACCCAGCCACCGGCGAGTTGAACTAAGGGCATGGTTCATTAAATTCCACGCTACAAAGCCCTCTGTAAGGGGCACCGTCCTAGCCTCCTGATAGCGGGGAGTTTGTGACGTTAAACCATGTTATCACATACCTTATACGCGAAGGGTTCCTGGATGCAGATACATAGTTATTTCAAATCGGATCCATTATTCCGAAGCACCCTGTAGACGACCTACTGTGTATGAAGTGGGGTTTGATTGTGTACAATGTTTACAATCGTTGCATAACGCCAGCTACGATCGACGGATGTCAAACGTGGAAATTGACGAAGGCGACAGCGTTTTCTGTGTGGAGAGCACATGGAACACCAGAGAGACCAGTGTTTGAGGACACACTGGAAGAGAGAAAGAGAGCAGAGGGAAAGAGAGGACTGGAGCGAAACATGAAAGAGAGGAAGTGGAACCGGGCGGAGCAAGAGTCTTACTAACTGAACGCCGTGAGGTGGGAAGCGTAGGGGAGGAAGACTACACAAATTGGAGAGACATGTTGGTGAAGTTTGCAGGAGTGACGTGGCAGAGGCTGGCGTGGTCGTGGGAGATGGGCATACACAAAGAAGCGTACCTGTGATTTGATATTTGGTTTTGCCAGCACCGAAGGCAAAGGTGACGGAACAGGAGAGGACTGCCGCCGTAGCGGAACAAGATCGACTGACAAAAAGATAAAATGAAATTAAGTAGATAGATAAAATAAATAATAATGATGATAATAATAATAATAATAATAAAATAGTAATGATAAATGATGATAGTAATAATAATAATAATAGTAATGATAATAATAAATTAGATAAACAAATAAATAAATAATCAAGTAAAAAAATAATTAATAAATCCAATCCTATGACTTGTTTAGACACCGAAGTACGTTTTTTTTTATTCATTTATTATTATTATATTTTTGTGATAAAGAAGATAAAAAAGTAATATATCTGCCTATCGAAAACAAACGTTGGGCACTTTACTTTTTTTTTTTTTTTTTTTTTACGTAAGACTTTAAAGATAACCCCCCTATCACCACAAAGACGTCATCGTCCCCCTCCCCACTCCCCCCCGGGGATGGGGGGAGGGGGGTCGTTCTTTGTGACCCCGAGGGTGACTTGACTGACGGACAATCGGTCGCCAGCGGAAGATCCGCCGCGGCCGCCGCCGCCGCCGCCGCTGTCGTCAACAGCAACCGCGAGCGGATAAGAAGCGGATGGCGAAACGCCCC
>NC_134800.1:4009318-4034318 GCF_046742065.1 Oratosquilla oratoria | reverse complement strand
ATTAATGATATTATTATTACTACTACTATTACTACTTTAACTATTATTACTACTACTTTTACTACTACGACCACCACCCCTTGACTAACGAGAGTAGTAGTAGTAGATGGAGATGTAGACTTAAGACCTTTTCTCTTGATGAAGGGGGCAAAAGCCTTCCTTTCGTTTTTTTTTTTTGGGGGGGGGGGCTTTCCCTCTCCATGCCCTCCCCCACACTTCCATCTCTCTCTCTCTCTCTCTCTCAAATAAAAAGTAAATTTATATAAACAAATCTCCCTCTCCCTCTCTCTTTTCTATATTACCTCATGTTTTTTTCTTGCTACTGTTTTACCTTCCAATAAGAACATAAGAATGGAGAAGACTACAAGAGACTCTAAGGCTTACACTAGGCAGTTCTGTGTCCCTGGCCACCTGCCATCCCTGTCCATAAGTTTATCTCATCTTTTCTTAAATCAACCAATTATTGTTTCAGCGTTCACTACGTCATGGTTACTTAGTTCATTGTATTCGTTAACCATTCTAGTTAGTAAACTAGTCCTTACCTATTTCCTAGGTTGTATTTCTTGTGTGTGTACGTTCGCGCTGATGTATGCGTACATGTGCGTACAGTGTGTGAGTGTGTGTGTGTATTTACCTAGTTGCATTATACAGGAAGAGAGCATGCTCGTAATGACCAATCTTTGTGTCTTTCAACATCTAGTTTGTTCTTAAATTTTTGTATATTTTTTGCACACTATTGCCTCATCCAGTACACTGTATGTGTGTGTGTGTGTGTGTGTGTGTGTGTGTGTGTGTGTGTGTGTGTGCGTGCGTGCGTGCGTGCGTTCACGCAAGGTGGCGAACATGCGGACAAAGCCGCCGTTTTGGTCTGGCTTTGTTCCTCGTCTTCTCCCTCTCCCTTCCAGGAACTGCCGCTGATGGTGGATCCGCCCGGGCCCTCAAGATGGGCCTCAGCGGGCGCCGCCAGAAGGCGGGCGCCGGGCGCCATTGGGGTCAGGGGGCGGGGCGCCAAGGGGGCCAGGTGGCGGGGCGAGCCAGGGGTCATGGGGCTGGGTCGGGGAGGTCTTCCTCTACAGGAAGTTCCTCGTGATCCAGCGTTTCTATCCTTTACCATTGATCAATGACCCTCTCAGCTTGATGTATATCATCTGTTGCCATATCTGTCTACCCATATACCAAGAACTTCCCCCCCCTTCCCCCTTATTAGGGTGGTAGCCAAGTCAAAGGAATGTACCTACTCCCACCCACTCCACTCCCCTCCCCTCCACCACTCTTTCCCCCCTTTCCCATCTTAGCTCCTCGTGGATGACGGGTCATACCTGTATCCCGCACACTGCCCTGGGTCAGAAGCAATGTAGCAAGACACACACACACACACACACACACACACACACACACACACACACACACACACACACACACACACACACACACACACACACACACATCAATATCTTCCACGGTTTCCTCATTAGTTCTTAGAGCTTCGAATCTATTTTCAATTTCTAACTGAAATTTCTTATTATTATCCTTAACCTTTGTTACCCGTCCTTACTCCCATACAAAATATGCATAACCTTCATAAAAAATACAGAGGAATAAAAAGATATATTCATCATTCAGTTTTTTGGTGGAATCTGCTGTTTTGATCAAAACTAGACCCAGCACTCGGGCTCATTTTGAATGACTACAAAACCTTGACGATAGCAGATACAGAAGCGGGACCCCTCGAGCGTAGCTGCCATCTTGTGTATTAATTATATTTGGGATGCTCGATGGTTAGAGCGTCGCTTCTTGTGGCGAAGATCGAGGCTGTTCGAATTGCCGCCAGCGAGTTGGACCAATGTTATGGTTCATTAGATTTCATGCTTCAAAGTCCTCTGTGAGGGGCACCGTCCTAGCCTCCTGATAGGGGGAGTTCGCGACGTTAAACTGAATTGGCATATGCCTCATTTACACGGGACAAGTTGGGAGTAAGTCAAGCGTGGAATTTACTTGCCATGTATAAACATCTGCTTGACAAAGAAAATCAGGCAAGTTGCCTTTTTTTTTTTTCAAGTGTATATTTACACAGTGCAAACAACTTGGACAAGTAACTTGCACACTTGACTTGCCTCTCAACGAAATGAGAAATGAAACAGGTTTAAGATATTTGATATATTCTTATATTAAAACAGAAAGGTGAGTAAATGGCAAAAAGTATTTATCCTTTTAAGCTGTGAAACCGTTGTGAGATATTTAATATGTTTTTTATTTAATAAAAACAGAAAAAGTAACCCAAAATGGCAAAAAAATAACGATCCTTTCAAAATGTAAATGTCCTTTTCTTCGTGATTCGCTCGCAATTTTTTTTTCATCAAAATTTATTTCGACGCATTTATTTATTTGTTCTTAATTTATTAATTCATTTATTCATTTAGTTGCGTATTTATTCATTTATTAATTTCTATTTCTTTTTTTTACCAACAGTGCTTTCGTGGTGGCAAATCCTCATGATCTCCTTCGTCTGCGTCGTCGTCACAGTTGTCGTCGTGTATGTGGGTCTTTGTGCATGGAGGTAAGTTGGAGACATCACCTTATACATATACCGAAGGTCCTTTTCCCCCTTACACGGGGGGTAGCCAAAAGACCAAGGCACAGAAACCACTCCCACCCATCCCATCCCCTACATACTCCACTCCCCTCCACACTCTTCCCTCCCTCTCATCTTGGCACCTCCTGGATGACGGGTCATCCCTGCATCCCGTCCACTGCCCTGGGTCAGATACAGTGTCGCAAGACACCTTATGTACTGGAAATAAAACAAATGATTAACTATCAGTCAGAGTGTGAATTTTGGAAACTCTTTGAGTTGTGTGCAAGAAGTCTTAGTGAGTAATACTGCTAACCTATCAAGTAATGAAATACGGGTGTCTGTTAACGGTTCTTGGAGACTTTCTGCATGGCAAGATGGTAGCAGACGGAAGTCTTACTATGGCAAGGGTTCTCAGCCTTGCTTGGCCTATGCATCCCTGTCACCATTTATCAGAATCTCACCCTCCCCTCCTTTCCAAGATTGTCTGTTTCAAAAGGTGCATTCTAAATAATATGCAAATATTACTAAAAATCCTTTTATTTTTTCCAAATTAGTATATATACATTTACAATTTTACATGGATTATGTTTATAATGATGTTTTACAAATTACTTCTGACATCTTTAGCACCTACCAACAATGTAGATTTCAGCAGCCAGCAACAAAAGGCATTGATTTAAAGAAAAATGCAAAAGAAAGACATGTTTCTGTGGACATATAACATCATCATAGCCGATAATATTCTTGCGCGTGCGATATTATCGCGCGGCGTAACACTTTTCTAATCCTAAGATTAACTTGGGTCAGCGCAGGTATAATTCCAGCCCAGGTCAGTGACAGGACAGAGAGGCCAAAACCTATAATTGCTTACCTCACCCCGTAAACTTACTCTTGTCACAATTCACCCCCCAGAAAACCCAAAATCCCCCACCCCCTGGGGGTGAATTTCACCCCTAATGAGAACCCCCTGCACTATAAGGACCCGGGATCGAAACCTCGCGGCTGTCGCATTTGATTACTTGAAAGGTTTCACTGTAACTAGTAATTTGTTATTCAATTACTACTTGTGCTTAGCGTAATCATTGACTCTTCAAATAATTATTTATTTTTTATTTATTTTTTTAATTTAATTTTATTTTATTATTATTTTTTTACTGTGAAGCCTTCATAGGTCGTTTGCTGAAATGTGCTTTTTAATGCAACCTTGCAGGGAATGCAAGAGGATGAGGAAGGAATACAACACCAATGTGAAAATCCCACCTGCACTAGTTCAGTCCAACAAAATTGTAAGTAATTACCCATTTTTTTTTATCTACAAGTTGTAGAAATAGATAAGTGCATAAATAGATAAAGCTGAAGAAATAAAGATATGTGTGAATACATAGAATACATCCAAGAGAGTAAGTGTGAGTGTATATGTATACACACACACACACACACATATATATATATTTGTGTGTGTGTGTGTGTGTGTGTGTGCGCGCGCGCAGAAAAAATTACTTAGACACGTGAATCTAGTTATGCACAAAAGCCAAAAGGAAAATAACAGGAGCGCTTTCGTCTATTTAGACATTTTCAAGGTACCTTGAAAATGGCTAGATAAACGAAAGCACTCCATCCATTTCCTGTTATTTTCCTTGTGGCTTCTGTGTGTGTGTGTATATATATATATATATATATATATATATATATATATATATATATATATAGCCGTGTTCGAGTCCTTGGCCGTACCACGTTTCAATTTCTGCATGTTGGCCTTCGCGGATCTCCCGATGTTGATGGCTTAGAATTAAAGTGTACTGTGGTTGATAAAAAGTATCTCTGTTCACTGGGACCCATTCAGTGTTGTACATATATATGTATATATATATATATATATATCTATATATATCTATATATATGTATATATATATGTGTATATATATATACAGATATACATATATATATATATATATATCACGTACCTGATGCCCCACCCCCTGTTCCCCTCCGCCCCATCCCCACGAGTGTTCTTTGAGAACTTCGGCATCCACGAACTCTTGTTCTTCTTCGCTCAGCAATTCGGGGACCCCAACATGAACCAGACCAAGACCTCGAACGGCAAAGCCAACGGCTACGGACCTCTCGAGCACCAGATCTCGCGGATCTCGGAGGACGGCGACAAGAAGAGACATCTCTCGGCCGAGACCAACACCTCGGCCGCCTCCGAGGACGAGGACGTAAGTCGAGACACTCGCCACGTTCTCTCTCTCTCTCTCTCTTCTCCAGAGAGTTGTTCATTTTTTGGGTGTGAAATTATGTTACATCATGTGAAATGTTCTGCCACTAATTTTGATTGTGCTTTATTTCTTTTGTCTAGATGATTTAATCAGCCTCCCAGTTGACATTTTTTTCGTGTTTATTTACACAAAAAGATATATATATCCTCACACACTGTTTATTACTTGTGTGTTCGTTTGTGTGTGTGTGTCTGTGTATGTGTGTGTATGGTTGTGTTTACGTCTGCATGTGCGTATATGCGCGTGTGCCCGATTGTGTGTATACGCGTGTCCTTATGTGTGTGTGTGTGTGTTTGTGTGGCCGTGTGTACGTGCGACCATGGTCTTGGATCACGTGTTGGACTCGTGATCGACAGGTATGACACTACCGGATGTGAGCTCAAAACTCATCCGGGAAGGTAATAGGTGTGGATCACGAGACCAACACGTGTTCCAAGACCATGGAGAATCACACAGCTACACGTACATAATTACACGCCTACACCCACACGTGTACGTATACAAGGATGTACACATACGCCAACACACGCACGTACGCAGGCGCGCGCGCGCACACACACACACACACACACACATATATATATATATATATATATATATATATATATATATATGTATATGTATGTATGTATATATGTGTGTGTGTTTATGTTTAAAAATACACTAAAGAAGTCCAGTGAAAACAAAGAAAATGTGTGGGAATGATGTACTGTATGTATCTATCTGTATGTATAACATGCACAAACACATACATACGTACACACACATATGCACACAAATGCACACGTACACCGGCAGACCTTAACAACATAGTTTTAGTTTAATAATAGTTTAATTTTATTTCCTTTAGTGCCTAACTTTTTTTCTTCTAATTTATGTTCCTTAAATAATTCCCTCTCGTCTTGCAGTTATTCTTTGATTGAAATATTGACATAACAATAGTCTGTGTGTGTGTGTGAATTTAATTTTGGCATTGATCATTAATTGCATAATGATAGTAGGCTACTTACAGCATTAGAATGGTAGCTTTGTCTAGTCAGTGTGCAAACGACCCTTGTTTCAGTTATCGGTAGTCTTTTGTTTTTTGTAGGTTTGCGCTTAGTTGCTTGTTATGCTTTTATTTAGATTTTTTGACTTGACACACCCTGAAGCTGTATATACAATATTTAAGCAATGTAATGCACTCGTGATATTTTCTAAGGAGCCCAAATGTGCGATCTTCGCGAAAGATACATCTCGGGAAATTTGAATTATTCACAGAGTGACCAGACGTCCCGTATTTAAAGCATTTGACCCTCCGCGTCCCGTATCGACCCTCCCCGGAACGCGTTTTGTCCCGTATTTTCAAGATTTTAGCACTTCGCATGAAAATTTGAGAAACTTTTACATTGTACAGGTATATTAATTCGAAAGCAACAACATGAGAGTGATTTTTTTATATATGCTGGCTGAAACAAAATATACAGTAAACACACCCCTTTAAAGCAAACGAAAAAAGACTACAAGTCGATGGAGCAGGTACTGGAGCTGCGAGCTTGTTTCGTGCGCTTCACATAGCCGGTACACATTGCCCATATACCTCTCCAATTTAGGTCTCCCGTATTCCAGTTTTCAAACTCTGGTCACCCTGATTATTCACGTGAGTCATGAATTGGCGTGGTTGTGGTGTAACGAACCTCTTCCTGTGTACATGGACGAACTGAGGGCCATTTAGGAGTTTTCTCCTGGATAATAATGCCAAATGAATTGATTCAGTTCGGAAGAGCCCTTGGCTCTTCATATCCAAAGAATGTCATGGACATAAGTAATAACAGTGAAAGGCACCAGCCAACAACAAACGAGCCAAGGAATGCACTAGGGAGGGCGTCGTCTGTATTGGGTGTACAATATCTCGCTCACACGAGTTTTATCAATTGTATCTGTACTCGATAAAGCTTGTAGGAGCGAAACCTTCTTCGAATAAAGACTTTGGCCTTGCATGGTGCTCTTACAGGCGTCAATAACCACGAAGGGCAAAAAGAAAATCGCCGTTGTTGTAATTTGGGACACTCGTCAGTACTGACGACGCCTTCCTTTGGGCACCACCTAAGACCTGGAGCAAGATCCACAAAGTATGCTGTAGCCTACCTCGATGTAAAGTAAATGTTAAATCAATAAAAGCACCAATCAGGTGCGATCAATCTTCCAAGATAATGGCAAGAAATTGGAAGTGCAAGGAAGTGTACTGTGGTTACTTCATCCAAGAAATGTGATAGATGTGCTGGCCCACTGTACATCTTGCTATTATTTAGATCTGATGACTGCAGTCCCTGAATGAGAAACAAGTTATTCAAGTCTGTTATTGTCTTCCATGTTGTTGGAAACTCAGATATTGCCTCTATATATCAAGCAAGTGAATGTTCTAACACAGTGGAAAGATAGACTAAATTTGAAGATACTTGTATTGCGATCGCTGTGATCCTCTTCAGCGTGGTATTACAGAGGGTGAGTTAATTAAAAAAATACTGATAGGAGATACATAAAGGGGAGATGGGGAGGTAAGGATACCAGTGCATGGTCTGTGTGAGTCCAAATCATGATCACTCTAAGGTCAAACTGACCCCAGGTCAAATGTTTGCACAACAGGTGGTAGTTTCAGGTCTGGCCTGACAGCTTGGCGTATAATATTGTTGATGGTTAAGTTAGGTTGACTGGACACTGATCCACCAATGCCATTACCATTCTGGCTGTCAGCAATATTATACATCAAGTTGTCCACCCAGACCTGAAACTATCACCTGTCATGCAAACATTTGACCTGGGGTCAGTTTGACATTGGGGTCATCATGACTTTGGCTCAAACAGACCACATACAAGTGTACTTACCTCCCCATGTCCCCTTTATGCACCACCTATTAGTATATTTAAATTAAGCCACCCTCTGTAAAACCACACTTAAGAGGATCACAATGATCGCAGTATATGTATCTTCAAATAACTTTCTTTTCTCAGATAGTGGGATACTCAGTCTGGCTATATATATATATGAGTGACCATTGGGAAAGAAAACTGAACGAAGCAAAGCACTTTTGTACATTACATTTTCAGTGCAAAGGAAATGTACTTTGCACTGAAGATGTAATATGCAAAAGCACTGCTTTAATTTTCTCTCCCACGGGTCACTCGTACGTAACTGAACGCAAGTAACCAAGGTTTCTTATTAGCATATATATATATATATATATATATATATATATATATATATATATATATATATATATATATGTATATATATATATAAAAGGGAGAGTCAAAGGCAGTATTTGAAGGTCAAGGCTCCTTAGAAGATGAGATTGAGGTCACACGAGGTCATGTAACCGTAGTGTTTTGTTGACCTAACTTTAGAGACAGATACCCTGAAACTGTATAGCACATCTGCATGTTGACTATGATTGCTGCACTGGCATCACACATGTGACAAAGGTGTTTTTTTTTTTTTTTTTTTTTTTTTTTTTTCTTTTTTTGTACACTTGGAAAAGAAATTTTCTCAGTAATGTTGCATCCATAGGGAGTTAAATATTTGGGAGATTATGTAAAATTTCACTTTATAATGGATGCGAGAATGCTCTGTATGAGTTTTGTTTGAGCTTAGCAGTCTGTACCATGGTAAAGAGAAAATATCAAGTACTGTGTTACTAGTTACTAAATGATAGTCATCTCTGTCACATGCAGCATAATGTGAAGGGATGGAAGAGAGGAACATATGCTCTCAGGAAAGAATTTTATATATACACTTTAAACCCACTATCAGAGAAATAATATCAGAAGTACAGGAAAACTGTATATTTCGACTACTATATGTAGTCCGCTTCAGATAATAGTCGAAATATGCAGTTCCCTGTACTTCTGATATTATTTCATTATTTCTCTAATAGTGGGTTTAAAATGTACATTTACAAATGTGTTATAACATTAGTTTCCCATATATATATATATATATATGTATAATATATATATATATATATATATATATATGATTCTTTTCTGAGAACCTATGTTCCCCTCTGAGTAGCTCAGTCTCTACCTATGTCTATTGTGACGTTAGAGGTTGATTTTAATAAACTTTTGATTTCTTTACCTAAATATACATTGAATCCATTTTGAGTTCTGCTCGAGTTGTACAAGAATTGCCCAAAAATAGAAGTCTAAATATTCTTATAATATCACTGTGACTGCAAAAACTACTAAAATTGAGGTAACTCTAGTGCGGTTGAAAGCAGGACCTGCAAAATAGCGCATCTCTTAGTATTCTCAAACCAGAAAATTATCTCTCATGTCGTATCTCCCAAAGTGTGGTTGTGTATGTCCGTGTATCTTTTAAACCTCTTGAATACGATGATGCCCATGCATGCGTCACGAACAGCGAGTGGGATATACGAGGATGCTGGCGTCGGCTTCCTGATTATATTTATTTTGTAACTGTAGCTGAGTGACCCACGTATTTGGTGAACAGACTTTATCACATTTTCTGTGACGTTATATATATTCAGGGTGAAAGAGAACAAGTATAACAGCAATAACTTCATAGTTTGTAATGCGCGTATTGTGATGCATCATCATACATCAGGCAACCTAACAAGCACTCGAATATTTGACTCGCATTGAAGGGGTTAATGATTCTGCTGATAACATCATTGTATTACTTTGTTCTCTGCGAGTCCTAGATCAGATATTTTATAAATACAGGGGGTCACCGCAATTTGACAGGGATTGGGCGGTCTATCATCGGTCGAACCTGGGTTTTGTCGAATCATGATGCAGTTTTTCCCATAGGAATACATTGTAATTAGGGGGGATAGGGACCGACCTTCAGCCCAGACCCCCCTAAAATATCACTATGACCTCTAAAAAAGACTAACTTAGACTAAATCAGTAATATTAAAGGCTTCATTTATATCTAATTTTGTTTATTAAACACATTAAGATGCTGTACAGTACATTTTTGGTGGTGGCTGTTGTGGCCTGCAAGTCCTCCCACAGTGACAAGGCTGATCGGCATCTTGCGTTGTGTCCTGTCCTCTATTCACTTGATCAACATGTTCTCCATCGTGTCGAGACAGGAGTCACTTGAGCCACGGAGAACAAGGGAAGTCGTGGAAGATGTTGATGCAGTGGCCTGGCGGTTCTTGTCCCTGTTCTTCCAAATCGTTGATACTGTTGATCTCGGGACACCCATTTCCGCTGCAACGGCAGAATGAGCCATACCTGCCACACACTTTCTTATAAGCTCAAGCTTATCTTTGAAAGGCAGGAAAGTGTGTTTCTTAGGGGTGGGGCCAGAGGTGGATTTGCACGGCATGGTGGAGGTGGAACAGTGGAGTGTGGCTTGCCTCGACGATGGCTGGGGCGCATCGGGAGTGGCGGCAAATTCGATTGGGTGGCGCGCGAGATTTGAATGTCGAATTGTCGAGTCTGGCTGTCGAACCTTGAGGGTTGGGTATAAATAAGTTAATGTCGAATTTGCAATAATTCGAATTGCGAACGGTCGAATTGCGGTGACCCCCTGTATTTCTTCAAGCATGGCATGCCTCCAATCAGAACCCTTTTATTTAGTCCTTATGATCATCTGTTCGCCCCCAATTAGGCCTATTTCTACAAGCATTGTTGGAACTCTTTAGCGTGTGTGATTGCGTGAGCTATCTTTGTGTAAGTTGTCTGAATGTAGCTGTGTGTGTGTATTTATTTACCTAATCGTAGTATATAGGAAAGGAGCAACCTTGTCTCCTACTTTCCAGTTAATCATACCTGGCCTTAAATTCATATACAGTTCAAACTTGGTCTGTATCCTTAAATTCCAGTTTGTGCATGTGTGTGTGTGTGTGCATGTATGAGTGGTTCATCACCATGGTCTTGGATCATGTGTTGGACTTATGATAGACAGCTATTTCCCCCCCAGAAGAGAGCTCAGACTTCATATATGACCAATCTATGGGTAATGCTGTGACCTTTCATGCACACACTCCCAAAAATCCCTGCCCACATGAGTTGGAGTAGTGACTTGCAGTACAGTGATACTGAAATTATTTCAGCCCTGGGCAGGATTCAAACCCAGACCACCATAGTGGTGGCCAGGAACTCTACCACTGTGTGTGTGTGTATGTGGTTTATATTTACATAATTGTAATGTACAGGATAAAAGCTAAATTCATAAGATCCTGTTTCTGTGTTTGTGTGTATGTATGGAAAAAGTAGGAATATGTAAATGATGGGGTACGAAAATATTCTTATTTTAAACACAAATTGATGAGTGATGCAAATCCATTTAAAGAATAATTTCACTATATATATATATATATATATATATATATATATATATATATACATAATATATATATATATATATATATATATATATATATATATATATATATATATATATATATATATATATACATATATATATATATAAATATATGGAAGTTTGTTATCTTGTTATGTTTAGTAAATATGTTTGTATATCAGTAATTGTCTGTAGGCAGTATACGAATGTATTTCTTTTTAACAATCTACCCAACTTAAGTTTAGTCCAAAATGTTATTCTAGTTGTATTGTGTATGCTTTGCAAATGTAGAACTTGATGTTATTTTGTCATTAGTAGACAGTTTCAAATACTAATGCTTTTTTTATTTTTCTTATTTTAATTTATTTATTTTTTGTCTCTTAATGAATGCTGGAGACTTTGTTTATAGATTTTATTAGCAGGAATGTGTTTTCAATGTGTAGAAGTAGTGAAAGGACATATTTAGAACTTATTAAGAATCATGTTGATTCAAATAAACATTCACATTATTGATTGTCAGGTCAGGTACAGGCTAACACTAATTTGATCATTAATATCCCATTTTATTATGGGACAATGCTACTGATTAAGTCTTGTAACTTGTCAAAGAAAAGCCCAGTTTGACACGTTTATTGTAAGTGGTTTATTTTCATTGGTAACATTATACAAGGCTGCAAAACATTGCCAGACTGTTAATTTAACAGACTTTGTCATAATTAAACCATCGATTATCATTATTTATTTATTTATTATTATTATTATTATTCTTTTTTGTAATGTCTCCGTTTCAACTCATACAGTGATGTATGATAATCATTGTACTGTTACTGAATGGTTAGGTTGAGTATGACAAATGCTCATAGTTAATTATATATTCTCATATTCTATATATCCTCTCTATTTTTTAACTATTTCTAAATATAAATGGTACTGAATTTTTGAGGAGCAGACATTATGAATCTCATTTTAGGGTTATGAAACGACAAAATGATGAAAAGGAAAGTGTATGATTCATTGGATTGGTGGCTGTTTTCTTTTCATGAAAGTGGCAGTTGCCGACAAGACTGACGAGTTAAACACCATATGCTGACGGAGCCTTTATTTGTATGACATTTCGCTTATTACAGCTTTTTCAAGTACAAGTTGAGATACATATGCTTGAGATTAAATAAGGGGAAAGGAGGGAATGGGGAGAGAAAAGAAGAAGGGGGGAAGGAAGATGAGGAGGAGGAGGAGGGGCTAGGAGAGGAGGAGGAGGAGAAGGGGGGATTGAACGCTGGGATAGGTTGAGAATCCACAGGAAGTGTTTAGAAGCAGCGATCATTCAAGGAATGAACACTATTGAACAAAACAGGGTCATGTTTAACATCTCGCCCCACATAATTCCCCTAATACCCATGGCCAGCAAAATTTTGAATATTTAAACCACCCTTTGTGAACATTTTGCCCACGGATGTTTGGGCCAGCATTCTCAACCTTTCCCAGTGTTCAATCCCCCCCTTCTCCTCCTCCTCCTCTTCCTTCCCCTTCTTCTTTTCTCTCCCCATTCCCTCCTTTCCCCTTATTTAATCTCAAGCATATGTATCTCAACTTGTACTTTAAAAAGCTGTATTAAGCGAAATGTTGTACAAATAAAGGCTCCGTCCTCATATGGTGTTTAACTCTGGCTGATTTCTCTCATCAGTGATGATAAAATTGTATTTGTGTTTCACATATAAAGCCAAAGTACTTAGGGAGACACAGATTTTATGTCTGCAGTAGTTCCTTTTCCAGTAAAGGAAAAAATGGATTACTCACATCTCTCTCTTCATTTCTTTTTGTACATCATTATGAATCATGCACAATTCCCAACAAAGTGCTGGGGCATCTTCATTCTGTCAGCCATAATGATGTAGATTTAGGTTAAGTTCCTCTCCAAGTTAACATTGCCTAATCTTTGATATGGTAACTTCAACAAAAACAAACGTGTGGTGGAGGAAGAAAATAATTTTCTGGTTCACTAATGTTGAAGAAGAAAAGCTGTGTTATGACACATATGACTAAACATTGACTAAGGAACACTGTGTAGTACTGTATAGGCTGTCAGGGTTATGTAGTCACTCATTGTACAAGGGTGTGCAGCAACATATTCACATTGGATTTTATTGACTTAAGTAGAAGAAAGGAGCTGATGTTATGTGTCTAAAAATAGCCTAAACTAAGCTACATAGGGAGATAGTATTGTGTCTGAAAGTAGCCAGAAATGAACTAAGTAGGAAGCTGATGTTAATGTCTAAAAGTAGTTAAACATGAGCCAAATAGGGAGCTGACGTTATGTGTCTGAAAGTAGCCTAAACTGAACCAAGTAGGGAATTTTTAATGTCTGAAAGTAGCCTAAATTGAGCTAAGATGATCAAAACCAATTACTGTACGCCAACAACCAAGCCCCTCCCCCCATGACCCGACTTGACCTGGACCCTTGCAGCTCGTGTTACATGGCTTGGGAGGAGAGAGTCAGCAACGCGGCCACAACCTCTCGGGGGACAGCTCGGGCTGCTCCACAGGCAGCGACTCCAACTCCTATACTGCTGGAGGGAGTCATCAAGACCCGTTATCCTATGACTCGGGCACAGTCCAGGAGGTAAACAGTCTCTCTTTGCTTGGTTAATTGGTGTCACATTCCGAACCATTTCGGAAACCGCAGGGAAGTTGAGAGTAAAAGAAACATGTCAGAGAAACAGCAGTGGACCTTATGTCGGTCTAGGATTTTGATGTGTGTTTGTATGTGAACATATGAAGGGACTTTTGGTTACATATATTTATTTTTTCACTCGAAGATCAGCGTCTGTACATGCGTGCATGTACCTATATGTAAAAAAAAGGTGTATAACCATAGGTACATGTGTATGTGTATAATGATATTGATGGTTACCTTGAGTTTCGCTGACTGGAAACCCACGGCAGCTGGCAAAAATTCCCCGGGTCCTCCCATAGCTTGCCCTGGGAAGGAACACTGAACAACTGTACTATATCAATTAGAACAATTTCTGTGTCACCACCTTAGAGTGGTGGGAGGGAAGCAGTCGACTCTCCTTATGGGAAGAGAAAAAGTGAAAGAAATATAATTGAAGTTGATAAAGAGATCTTAAGCCCAGTTCAGATACAGAGTGTCATTCCCTTGGGGTTACAGATGGAAGTGGTGGGGTTGATCCTTACTCAGCCCATCTACCTGCACTGCCTCTGTCCCCTGGCACCCCTTATATAATATGTATACACACATGAATATATATATATATATATATATATATATATATATATATATATATATATATATACACACATATATATACATATATATATATGTATATATATATATGTATATATATTTATACATATGTATGTATGTATATATGTATGTATATATATATGTATATATATATATATATATATATATATATATATATATGTATGTATATATATATGTATATATATATGTATGTATATATATATATGTATGTATGTATATATGTATATTGGGGAGCATGGTTTCCAATCAGGCTAGAGTGCCATTGTCTGGTGACAAGAAACTAGATTGATGGCTGTTCAAGTCCTCACTAGGGAACCAATGTGTAAGGGCATAGCAGTTTGAAATCCCCAATTTCCTTCAACAAAAGCTAGAATGCCCAGCCACCTCACAAAGCAGATAATGGCTGAAAAGATAAAAATTCATGTTGCATCCAATAACACACATACCTATATTCATAGTCATGGTTATATAAGCGTAAACATGTTTGTACATCCTTTTGCTACACTTCCCCTATGTTCTCCAGATTTCTGCCCTCCTTTCTTCACCTTCTTCCTGCAGTTTCCGATCATTTTAATTCAGCCCTAACCCACAACATACTCCCAGAGCACTTACGTACCTAAGTGCCACCCCAGGGCAAACTTCTAAGTGATGCCCCCCCCCCCAATCACCCCTTCCCACTTCCATCACCCCTTACTGCCTATTTCAGCTACTGGCTTGCAAAATAATTAGACATTTTAGAAAATGTATTCAATGTCTCTGCTGCAGAAAATATAAGGGAAAAGAATTCATATTTTGTTGATTCTAATGTAAAATTTGCGGATTACAGTACTACCTCTCATTAACGGACGTTAATTAGCTGTGTTTTCGGTGCTGTTGTTTAGTGCTGTGCAATCACTATGCCACCCAAAAGCCACTCCAAATCAATGGATTATTCACATCAACGGACACCGTTACCCCCCTTTTAGTCCGTTAATGAGAGGTAGTACTGTACAATAAAATATTCAGGGCTTCTTTTAACCTTTTCTTATTATTATTTTGTCAGACTTGTGGGTGGCAAGTTCAGGCTAGAATTGCCACCCCCTAAAAGTGCTGCCCCCAAGCATATGCCCCCCAACCCCTTTTTCATGTGAGGTTTCTGTGTACTCCCCATATGTACAATCCTTACTTCCTTTTGTCCCCTGCCAGCAACTTTGGATCTTCCAAGGTTAACCTATTCTTCTCCATGCACTTCAGTACCCAGTTCCTTCATCTGCCACTCATTCATTCTTTCCTCATTTCACACACTCATTACCAGCGTGTTCTCCCCATTCATTTTAAGTGTCCAGATCACCTCAGTAGTACACAAGCATTTTTCCCAATCTCACTTTCTTCTGGCCACTCTGCACACAGTCCTCAGACCACCCCTCTTAAATGCCTTCACCTCGTTAGTTTTATCTCCAGCATCCACAGATCACTCATACTGCACCACTGAATCCACTATACTCTCCACTTGCATCCACCTATTAAGAATTGCTATGTAATTCTTTACTGTATAAATTTCATGAGCCCCAAAACTATTCATTGCATAAAACATAAATTGTACATTCATATAAGGGTACACTGTTTATTGAAAGCTGTCACTGTACATTTCCACTACCAGTTTTAGAGCTTTCCTCTTCAGTCATATGCTTTCCAAATCCATGGAGGCCTTGTAGAGCTCATTCTCTTTTTTTCAAATATCTTTACTGTTCTGTTTTAATGTAAAAAGCCAATGGGTTTTTTTTTCTCAGAGGGATCTCTGGGAGGGTCTGTGTATTATTGCTGCTTACTGTGGGACTGCTCGATTCCGTCAGTGAAACTTGAGGCAAAAATCAGTTACTACTCTTTCGGAAATCTGGTTTACACCATGTCCTTTCCACTTGTTTCTCTGTCATTTCTCACGTACTTAACCAGCTCCCTCTATGAAACATCACTTGGTATCCTTAGTAGATTTAATACTTTATACTTTCTTCATTCATTCCTTTTCTAAAACCCTTGTAACATGTTCTTCTGGTATATTTGTATGTATGATATGAAGCACTAAGAATTCATCACAGGGGTTACCAGTTGTATCCAGTACTGTGTACGTAAAAATGTGTGTAACAGACACGTAGATGTAATTTGTATTCCTTTGAATGCTTGAATCATGGAAGGAAAATGATCACACATATTTTTGTTGATGGTCGGCCCATGTTCAAGTCTAGAGAGGAAGATCAGTGATGCAACAGGGGAGAATCAGAAACTTTTCAAGGCAAAGTTCAGGAAGTAGAGCTCATGCTCAGCAGATCACGTACCTATGTTCTCCCTAGAAATGAATAAGTAAATAGATAAATGGGTTAAAAAATAAACAGAGACAACAGATAGTGGAGTATCTAAAGTAGAGCCCAAATAAGGAGTAAAGAATTGGAGAACAAATGTTTGGTTTTAATCTATTCAGAGAAGCAATTATTCTATCACAGTGATTATTATTTTATTTCATTTGCCTGGTAAACATTCTCCTCCAGTATTCTGGATTGACTCCTGTGATGAAGATCTCACTGTTATAATCATACTACCATGAAAATCACAGTCAGATGACACCTGATACTGATATTCACTGTGTTATGCTGAATGCCCTTTGGGAAAAAAATCAGATCATAAGAATCCTAGCTTCAGATGGGAGACCCCTTTAGGGATCATGACTAAAAACAGACACGAATGCAGTGACAATAATTACGTATGCAGCTGATAACCTTGGTGCTGATGGTCATTGCCAGTGCTTAGTTGCATTGACGACCCTGATGGGTGCTGTCCTAATTAAAGTTAAGATATTCAGTCATGCATTCTAATGCATCTCTCACCAGTGCATTGTAATCACAAAAAAAAAGTTACTTTTCTTTCTCATAATTACAGCTTGAACTATAACTAATGCTTCTCTTTATAGATGTAGATATACACCACAAATGAAACACAGTCACAAATGTCACCTTGGTCACAAATCCACTCTGCCATAGGCCACTGCTGGTATTAACCCAAACCAATAATACGTTTGTGATATTGCTGTGTGTCTTGGCTTTGTACATTTTGAAAGATTGCACTAATATGTATATATGAGTGAGTTTTCTTGTTTATATTGTTTGTATCATAAGAGACTATTTCTTTTAGAAGAACTGTTCAAGATTGTCATAAGAATTACTATTTTTTAATGTTGCAGTAAATACAGTAAGAAATGCACTTGACACTTATTGAAAGTCATTTCAGAATTAATGTTTTGTTATGAAAATTATATCAATTGAAACAGTGATGATTGGAAAATGTATGTAAATCTAAAGATGCACTCCAGTAACATACTTTTTTGGTTAGCAGGAGAATACTTTCCTCGTCAATAGAGACTGGAAGCCACCATCTGTCCGGTGGAGGCCCACTGGAGCTCTTCCTAATAAGGTAATCCATTGATCTTTATTTATTTATTTTATTTTATTTATTTATTTATTTATTATTTAATTTTTTTTTTTTTTTTAATAGATTTGTTTATATGGCACAAGTACTCTAACTGGACAAAGTATATTCAGATGGTATATTTTACATTGACACTTTTATTGAAAGTTTTATTTGTGTATTCTGTGAGTACATACTACTACTTTACTTGAAAATCTAACCTAAATGTATTCATTAACTGTTTGGTTCTGTTATTAAATGTACTTGTGTATACCTGGAACATGACCACCTCAAACCCAGCGGAACCTCTCATGTTACCTCACTCTGAGTTATTTTAGTTCTTCATTATTGCAGTATATTTTATAATTGGCCTAAGACATTGGGTTATCAATATTTCCACCAGTGTTTCATGAAAATATATGGAAATCCTTCAGATGTGTGCCTTTAATACATGTGCTTTTTAGCTATGTTTTTTTTTTTTTTTTTTTTTTCCCATCTTATTTTGATTGTCCACCTTTTCTCACCCTTCAATTATGGGTGAGTTAAAGTTCCTCTCTCCCAATCCCATCTTTACTTTGGTGCACTCATATACTGTATACTTATGTTCCTTCCTTGATCATATTTCATAACCATAATATGATTATAAATGCTTGAGGGATACGTATGTAATGCATGACCCACAAGCATCTCGTTTACCCCACCTCCACGACTTTTCTCAAATTCCTTCATTATCCAGACCTCACTCCCATCCATAACAGTCAACACAGCTATTGCTTCATACATTCCTTTAGTTGTGGGTTTTCTGCAAGAGAGACCAGGGCCAATGGATTGATTGATTTATTTAATAGCATAAAATGGAGTCCTTATATTTCTTTATGCTGCTGTCAGGGTACCTCCTACCTTTTCTCCCCTCCCTCACTTTACGGCCAGTGTCTTACCGATATTTTAATTAAAAGAAATAGATTACAACTTCTTCATCTGCTATATTCTACAGATCTTAGTTTTTAGTTTGCAACCTTATATTTATGATGTTTTAGTTTCATAGATGTAATTGATACTTTAGTATTCAGAGATTTTTTTTTGTGTAGGTATTTCATGTGGTACAATGTCATATTTTAAAGCTGCTTTTCTTTTATTTTTTTTTCAGCCAAATGACACTCCAATCAGTTATGTGGCTGTAGGTTCAGTACCTAGCCTCTTACCTGATGGAAGTGGTGGCTTGGGTGGAGTGGGCTTAGACGAAGGGGAGAACTTACAGCAGTCCACGCCCAACTTGAGCTCCATCGTTGCCATACCTGGGGACGAGTCACAACTGAAAGACAAGAGAACTTCGACGGGTTACATAAGCATGCCTACCTCTGAGATGGATTCTGGCGGTTTGGCCGGAATCCTCGGAAACGTTCCAGTGCTGCACGATGATTTGGCTGGACGTGTTTCCTTCTCGAGGCACGATTACCCGCCAAAGAGAAACTCGTTGTCGGACATGGGGAACTACACCAAGACCGGGTCACTGTCCTGGCTTAATATGGGCTATGTTGCTGTGGCCCAGGCAGATGGTAAAGGACCTCCTACACCAAATTTGCAACCTCAGCACATGCCGTCTGCCTCAAGAGGTTATGTATCCGTAGCTCAGGCAAATGCAGGCGACTTCATGAAGCGTCAGCCTTCTTTGCCAACCCTCGTGACCAAGAACCTCTCAAGCCCAGATGAGGAGAGACCTCCTGGAGCTTACTGCCGTGTGGGGACTGCCCGCGCATCCCCTCCAGGTTTCTCCCGCCCGTCCATGCCCTCCACCACAGGCTACGTTACTGTGAGTGAAGCCCCACCAGGACCCATCTTGAACCAGAAGGATCCAGTGACGTTGCCCGTATCTACGGAGAGATCGCCCTATGTTACGTGTGCGGAAGTGTTGCGAAGGACTGAGCCTGAGGCACCGAGTGATTTGCCCAATACGTGTGTGCCTCTAGAAGACATTAAGTCTGACAGCTTCAGCCTCACTACGCCAGAGCCAGTTGCTCCAACACCGACACCAGCCAGCAGTAAAGTAGAACACGGAGGAGGGGGAGGTGGAGGAGGTTCAAAAGGAGGTGGAACAGGAGGATACGTTAGTGCGGTTAATGGGGGCTTAGGCGAACGGTGGGCCACGGCCACCATGACGCCACCCATAGAAGATGACTTTCGGGAAGTCACTTCTGCCCCCGTAGAAGGAACAAGAAGTCGCGTCCAGCAACCAGCACCTTCCATTCGTCCTAGTACAGCCGAAGGCACTGTCAATCATCCAAAAACTTCTTCCTTGCACTCTAACACCTTCACTCCCTCCTTGTCCAAACAAAGCTCAGGCTACGTGTCACAGGAGACACTACCAGCTTTGGAGCCCGTAGTCATGTCTCCCAAAAAGCTTGTGCCACAGTCTCAGGAGCCCCTCTCAATACTCTCGCCGACCCATCGAGCCTCAATGGTGTGAAGCTAATGTGTTTAGCATTGTCCATCTTAAAAGAAAACTAACTTAGGAATTAATCATAATGTATAGGCAATGTACAACTCTTGAAATCCTATGATAGATTATTTGCAAAAAGAAAAAAAAAAAGAAGAAACTATTAACTCCTGGGGTACGTGAGAGAATTCATGCATTTTGCTTTATAGCCGATGAACAGGTATCGCTAAAACAGGAGCTCACAGGTAAATATTGTTTTAAAGGAACCATGATATTCTGTGTACAAACTCTGCTGATCACATGGAAAGAGGCTCATTTTTGTGACGAGAAATCTGATCAGTGAAAGATGCTCCTTATTGTGATGAGAAATCGAAACCCTAGAAAATGACCCATAAAAATCAGGTGCTGGTCATAAGCTTGCTCGTGACAGGAACCGAAGATTACTTGATGAGATTATGAAGATCTGAATGCAGTGACTGTAACCTTCCCCTCCCTCTTGATAGCTGATATGTATGTACCAGTGATATTTAAGTGTTTCAACCTAGCCCTCACACATTACGGCCAAATTGTTTTGCGTTTGAATTGGGTTGCCCATTACCATTTGAATTGTTCGTTTGCTCTCTTCGGAAGGAAAGAGCAAGAGAAAAACCGTCACAGATTTTTTTTTTTAGGCGAGATTTTGATTTTTTCGTTCCTAAAGTGTTGTGGAAATGTATGAAACCCGAAAGTAGTTGGTCTTAGCAACTGAAGAAGGACTCGGAAGAAGTGTGTACAGTTTTAGAGGTAGATTCCGAACCCAAAGGCTACAAAAATAATGCAAATAGATGTTTTGGGCAGTTAGCAACCCCCCACCCCCCTTATGAAAGAGTTACAGGGGAGGAAAGAGGAAGTTTAACCTTTTGTGTCCTGTGTTGATCCTCGTGAACCTTCTGCTGCCGACTGGAGGCGAAATGTTTCTGGAGTGAAGCAAACAGCCTCAACACAGAGAACTTGATGGTATGGATAAAACTCATCACAGTCACCTTTTAAATCTGACAAATGCAGCCTCTCCTATGATGTTAATCGTAGTACAAAGTTGTTATGGGGAGAGGGAGATTTAAGTTATATCGTGTTGAAATAGTGTGTATGAATTTGTGTATATGTGTGTTTGTATGTGTGTATTATATAATATAGGTGTGTGTGCATATAGCTATATAATGTACATGTATAGATATATACACACAAATTATATAAGTGGGCTTGTGTGTAAACACATCCATCACTTTACCCATACATACATGTATGTCTGACTCAGGTGAGTATGTCATTTAGATAGAATAATGTATGTTTGTAAAAAGAATAATGTTTTGTTTATATCAATTATCTTGCTTGATATTGCCATTTCTTCAACTATGTCCACTATCACTATGAACTGCTTTTGTTTTCTTCAATACTGTTACTACCACAGGAAATCGTTAACTCTCACTGCTAACTCTTCTCTGAGAATCTACAACTTATAAGACTGCTAGGAGCATGGTTGGTGTATAAGGTGTTTGCTCAATACCTATAGGTTCTTAGATGAGGCTTGCCAAGATTACCAGTACAAGAAGCCAGAAAGTTTTAGGCCATATGGAGCAGGAGTTCACAATAGGAAGTGGCGTTTTGAGCTCAGCAAGGCAAGTGTCGAGACTTAAGTCATTGAATGTCTGTAGAGTTGCGTATAAATCCGCTGTAGCAAATGGGGTCTTTTACAGCATATAAGTCACCGTTTTAAGTTGATTTTGTGTGCATGATAGCAAGAACATATGAAAGGATTTTATTTAGGCAGGAAGTAGGTAGATGAAGGAGATGCCAGACGAGGATTGGATTTGCATGTGGGTGTTTAGTGAAAGCTAGTATAAATTTTGTGCTGAACAGATCTAGAAGGGCCTAGAGTTGTTATTTGAAGCTAGGATACTGAGTTGGTGGCCTGTGACATTGCTCTATTGGTGAAAACTCCACGTAGCTGTGCTGGTGTACGGAAGATAAGTCGATGATTAGAATCTGATCAAGATTTTGCGAAAAGTAAGTCAATTCTCTGACACAATTATTTTGAAGGTGAAGTCAGTTAGTATCCAGTTTGTGCGAGAAATGGTTAACGATGGCTTGCCAGTACGATGTGGAATATTTGCGAGTTTTGTGCGCACAGTTTTGTTCCCACGATTTAACATTACCAAAATAATGACGGATAATTTTGGTACGGTGATAAGTCGGACTCAATTGTGATGCATTGGATGGCGCGTGTACAGACTGGTGTGTACAGGCCGTGCTGCACATGATAAAGCTTACATGACGATTTATGTGTATAATGTACGCGAATGGACTGATCCACGCTCAGTTGGTGTGTGTAGTGCAGGCAAAGTATGCATTGCTTTGGGGGTAAGTGGACTGTATGTGCCAATTATTAATAGCATTGGATGGGGCGGTATGGACCACTCACCAACTGCCCTCCTCCGACTCTGACTTTCACTCCTCATCGCATCCCCCTCCTCCTCTTCGTCCCCATCGTCATCATTATCTTCTCCCTTATTCTCTTCCCTCTCCCTTTCCCCCTTCCTCCCATTCCTTACCCCTCCTCTCCTGCCTTCCATATTTCCCTTTCCTTGTCATTTCTGTTTTCTTCATTGTTGCTCATCCAGATCTGAAACTTCCTAATATCCCCACGTTCATCTTGCCACCTCAAATCAAAACATTAATCATCTTTTTCATTATTATATATTTTTTTTACAATATCACCTCTATCTCTCTATTGTCTTCCCCATCCCCCATTCCATTTCTCTCTCCATTCTCTGTCTGCCTTTGCCACTTCTACAATTATGGGAATTGAGTGGAATCGCCCTATGAATTACTGTTGAGAAAAATAGAATATGGTTCATCCCAGCAGGATGACTGGAAAGTGTATGTATCCAAATGGTGTCACAGTTTCCCAAACTTTTTGTTGGTACGATACAACAAAGTTCTTCCAAAATATGTAAAAGAGATCTTGTAAGTTTTATTCAGTATTTACCCTTGTAGAATTGACCTTGCTATCTGGACGATAGTATTTATGATGTTTTAATCATTACTGTTATTGGAATAGGGTGTAATCGTATTCAGCAAAAGTTGGTCGTGCCAGTGTGCTGTCTCCAAGGAAAACATGGTTGCAATGTTCTAACCCTTCCCAGTGATTTATCTGTGACCTTTACTAAGAAGATAGTATACAACTCTGAATGTGTAGGTAATATCTCCAGGATGACTAATGGGTCATATATGTTTTTGTCCACTACCTGCATCACCATGACATCACTGGGGACTCAGGATATTGTTTATTAAAGGTAATAAAAGAATGTCTGTTGTATTTGGGGAACTTGATAGCCCAAAACCTTCTGAGAGTTCATCACATAACTGTTATTCAGCAGACTTTGTTATACATTGTTGGTCCTAAATACGAAGAATGGAGAGCCTGGAAGATGCTAGTTTATGTTAATGTGTTGGTGACAGGTTGGGAAGGGGGCAGAAAGAGATGATATATATAAAATATATATATTATATACTTTACCTTGTAATTCAAATAAATTGTACCATAAGAGAGATGGTTGTTTGCATTACGTTTGTGGTTTTGGTCTCCGATTGTGGAAAAATGGATAACGATGATTATTACAGAGCTGCCTAGTGTAGGCCTTATTTACGGAGCTGCCTAGTGTAGGTCTTATGGTCTCTTGCAGTCTCCTTCTTTCTTATGTTCTTATTATTGCCATAAGTTGCAGCAGCTGAAAACCCACAACCCAACAATGGCTGGCAACGGTCCGCAGGACCTTTCGTAAATCTAGGAAGAACTGCTGGATTGTATCTTATGGGAAGGGGAGCTATGCTTGTGGTGTCCTGTCTCTGTATCTCTGTGTCACTGGTCTAGAAATGGAGGAAAAGAGATGCAGTCACAGACTGTCAGCACTCCTTATTTGAAAAAATTAAAAAGATTCATTTGAAGTTGATGGAGAGAGGCCACAGTTCCTGGGATGGAGTGTCAACCCTACAGGGCTGGGCCTACGGATGGAGGTGAGGGTGTTGACATGTTTTGAAGATGGTAGGGACCACCGCATGCGGTTATTCGTTATTTGCCATAAGAAGTGATGGAAAAGCCACACGATTTAGTTCGGATGAAGACCGTGAGTTGGTGGTGTGTTCAAAACTTACAACTAGAACTTCAGAAGATTTGCTTGTCAAGTGACGTGAAGAATTAGGTAAGTCTTGGTATACAGATACTTTGAATATATCATGCGAGTCATGAAAGGCGACAAGGTGGGATAGATGATGGGACTAGGGATCCTGCTCTCTATATGTATAAGAGGGTCTGGGAGGAGAACTCTGACCAGAACCCTAAGATTATCTCGTCAAGTGACCTGGAGAATTAGGTAAGTCTTGGTATGCAGATACTTTGAAGATATCATGTGAGTCATGAAAGGCGACAAGTGGGATAGATGATGGGACTAGGGATCCTGCTCTCTATATGTATAAGAGGGTCTGGGAGGAGAACTCTGACCAGAACCCTAAAATTTGGGGTAGGTGGATGCCTTGGCTGGCTACCCCCCTTATAAGGGGAAAGAAGCATATTGATATAGACAGATAACTATGAAGGATCACAAAGGATTACAAAGGTGGAGCATGCTGACAG
>NC_134800.1:3984318-4004318 GCF_046742065.1 Oratosquilla oratoria | reverse complement strand
TTCCCCTCTTTCCTTCCTTCCTCTCTTCTCTTTCCCTCCGTTCCTTCTCTCCCTCTCTTCCTTTCCCCTCTCTTCTTCTCTACTCTTTTCCCCTCTTTCCTTCCTTCCCTTCTCCTTTCCTACTATGGCGTCTGTTACCTTGATCCTCTCATTACCTTTTCCCATTTCCCTTCCCTCTTCTTCCACTTCCCTCTTTATCTCTCTCTTGCTCCCATTCCCTCTACCTCTCTCCGCTCTCTTTCTCCTCCATCACACACTTCCACCCTCACATCCACTCTTCCTTGCCCCTCCTCTCTATTCACAAAGTCCCCCTCCTCCTCTCCTCCTCCTTCCTCTTTTTGTTCAGAGGCTCCCTGCCTTCTCTTACTCGTTTCTTCCCCTCTCTTCTTCCTCTCTTCCTCCTCTCCTCCCCATCCTCCTCCTCCTCTTGTTCAGTGGCACCCTACTTTCTCTTCCCCTCTCTTCTCCCTCCTCCTTTCTCTCTCTCTTCCTCCTCTCTTCCTTTTCCTTCCTTCTCTTGTTCAATGGCACCCAGTTTCACTTCCCTTCTCTTTTCCCTCCTCCTTCCTCTTTCTCTCTATCTCTCTCTCCTCTCTTCCTTCTCCTTCCTCCTTCTCTTGTTCAGTGACCCCCTGGTTTCTCTTCCTCGTCTCTTTCCCTCTCTTTTCCCTCCTCCTTCCTCTTTCTCTCTATCTCTCTCTCCTCTCTTCCTTCTCCTTCCTCCTCCTCTTGTTCAGTGACCCCCTGGTTTCTCTTCCTCGTCTCTTTCCCTCTCTTTTCCCTCCTTCTTCCTCTCTCTCTCTCTCTCTCCTCTCTTCCTCCCCGTCTTCTCCATTCTACTCAAGCGTGAAGGCTGCTTTTTCACAACCCGGATCTTGAATACAGTCAACAAGGAGACTAGAAAAAAAGGCTCAGAAAAAACGCCAAGGAAATGTCTTGAGTGTATTTTGTAGAGGTTGAGGCGGAGGGGGAAAAAGAGCGCGAGACAGAGGTCGAAGGATTCTTGCAGATCGAGAGACTGAAATCGAGATCGTGAGAGATAAAGAGGACCGGGAGATCAAGAGGTCTTTAAAAAGATCAAAGAGTGATGAAGACAGAGGTCGAAGGGTTCTTGCAGATCGAGAAACTGAAATCGAGATCGTGAGAGATAAAGAGGACCTAGAGATCAAGAGGTCTTTGAAAAGATCAAAGAGTGATGAAGACAGAGGTCGAAGGATTCTTGCAGATCGAGAAACTGAAATCGAGATCAAGAGGTCCTTAAAAAGATCAAAGAGTGATGAAGACAGAAGACAAAGAGACCTAAAGAGAGAAGGCGACACAGAGAGAGAAAACATTGTAGCGTATTTCGTCGCCGGCACTTCACCATCGCTTCTGCCTTCACGTAGAACGATGCCATGAAGAGGAAGGAAGTAGTTCGAGAGGAACCTCCTGGCGCCGCACTTTCAAAAAACTTTCGCACGTCCTGGCGATCGCTTCATGACATAAAAAAAATCGAGTTATACCAACGTCATCGACTATACTTTGCTAACTTTGTTGGCTATAGTTCTGGAAGCTGACGGCTGGTTTAAGGTCCTTGGTTCCAGCAAACTTGTGTGTCTGCTTCTGGCGCCCGTACTGTTGGCCTGAGCGGTGTCCAAGTGGACCCCACAGGACCCCTGGTCCCCCTCGACCTGTGGTGTGAGACGGTGGGTAAATCGGAGCAGGTGACCAAAATGACCCGCAGAAATCTGCAAGGGGATTTTGGGCAAAATTGGCATGTGACCGATTTGGCCCAAACTTAGCCCTGAGGGAGAGAGTCGGCCACTGTGGACGGCAAGGTAGACGGAAGGAGACTGGGCCCAAGGGCGTGACCGTGGCGCCCCTCCAATGTTGGGGTGTGTGGGAAGGGGGATTTTCTCCTGTTTTTCGCTTTTGGGCCTCTGGGACCCGTACTGTAGGCCTGAGCGGTGTCCAAGTGGACCCCGCAGGAGCCCCGGCCCCCCTCGACCTGTGGATGAGATTGTGGGGAAATCGGAGCAGGTGACCAATATGACCCCACAGAAATCTGCAAGGGGTATACCCAGGGATTTTGGCCAAAATCGGCATGTGACCGATTTGGCCCAAACTTAGCCCAGAGGGAGAGAGTCGGCCACTGTGGACGGCGAGGTAGACGCAGGGAGGCTGGGCCCAAGGACGTGGCCGGGGCACCTCTCTAAATTTGAGCCTTTTTTTCAATTTTTCACTTTTCTGCCTCTGATCCCCGTACTGTAGGAGCCCTGGCTACCCTCGATCTGCGGCAGAGATGGTACCCAATCGGAGCTGGTGACCAAAAAAAAAAAAGAAAGAAAAAAAAAAAAAAAAAAAAAAAAAAAAAAAAAAAAAAAAAAAAAAAAAAAAAAAAAGAAAAAAAAAAAAAAATCCCAATTGTAGTGCGTGTTGTGTTCTTGTGTGTATGTGCGTGTGTGTGTGTGTGTGTTTAATGATTCGCAAATTGTGCCACATCATTGGATGTTCACGGGGCCCTATGGACCAAAAGGTCAGTGGAGGAAGGTGCACTGACACGCCGCCGCCGTCGCAGCCTCCCGTAGGTCGAAACAGAAATGGTAAAGTTACAGCTAGAGGTGAACGTGGTAATGGTAATGATAGCCACACAAACACACACACACACACACACACACACACACACACACACACACACAAACACACAAACACAAACACACACACACACACACTCTCTCTCTCTTCCGGGAGGGTAGCAAGTATCGATCACAAGTCCAGCACTTGATCCTAGGCCATGGTGAATCAAACACATACATGCACACACACACATACGCGAACACACCACACACACGCACGCACACACACACACACACACACACGTACACACACGTACACACACAGATACACGTACACACGCACACATGTACACACATACACGCACACACATACACGAAAATACACACACACAAACGTACACACACGTACGTACACACACACACATGCACGTACACGCACGCGCACAAACACACACACGCACACACGTTTGATGGATTGAAGCACAGACGGTAACCTGCGAGCATAGCTCTTATCCTGTGCATGACAATCATGCAAGTACAACCAGGGAACTGCGAGACAGTGGCCCAGACAAGCACGTGAGGTTGGAGATGTACCGTTGCCTCTTGGGTCCACAACTCGCCCAACCACTCTCCCTTTCTGTCTGGAGCGAGCAAACCTCCTCGGAAGAGCCGTCGCCTTTGTCCAAGAGAGTGTTAACGAAGAGAATAGATTTAGTAACCACGTACTGAGCGCTGACATCATTGGTTGTCTTAAGAGGTTCGGTAACTTTATGGATGGGGGTGATTGGTGGTCATGGACAGGAACTGCCCAGTGTAGGCGTTATGGTCTCTCACAGCCTCCTCTTTTTATGTTCTTGTGTTTCTGAATTGCCCCTCACCCGTTTGCCGAGCCTTGCCAAGATCTAGACATCTAAACCTCTCGTGTTTTGATCACGTGACCTCCCGTCTGTTTACTTCTCAAACATGGCGTGGTACCTCGGAATATTTTACCTTTTCCTTGATCTGGTTTTTGTTGTTCTTGAGGTAACGGTGTTCATACTTGTTTTATATCACTGGTCCACACCCCGCGGGCCATTGGACCCTTCGGGGGCCACTGAGTTTCAATAACCGGGCCACTAATCAAAAGCTAACGGTATTATATGGATGTCCAACGATTGAATTCAGTGCTGAAATGTTCTGCAGGTGGCTAAAGAAACAGTAATGCATAAGCATGGGGGTATATGTGTGAACAGGTTGAGGAACCCCTTAGACGCACCAACAGGTAGACGAGAGTACAGCAGGGAAGCAGTAGGACAAATACTTTTACTACTGCTGATGTTCATACTACTACTACTACTACTACTTCTACTGCAAATCTTTTGCTACTGCTAATACTATCTATACTGCTATTGTTGCAGCTGTTACTACTTTTTCCAATACATCCATGTGGAACTGTGTGGTCAGAAAGTTATTTTGTACTCGGTTCATCGTCCCTTACCCCTGACTATGGTCGCCATTTTTTCACTTCTGTGTCCCTACATTATTCTGGAAATAGTCTAGTTATTTTACATTCTCGTCTGTTAATTTCAGTCTGTTCAAAGTCAAGATACAATGTACAAGTCAAAGTACAGGACACAGTCAAGATACAGGCTTGGGATAAACCTAGTACGTTACAAAGAAATAATCTCAAAATCGGAAAACAATATGGGTCTACATCTCATTCACTCTATGATACTTTTCCTCTCTCTCTCCCTCTCACTCTCCGCCATTACATCTGCAGTTTGATCGTAAAATGACCTTGGTCTAGTACTGTAGGACCTCTCACTCATCATGTCGTCAAGGTCAAATGAGCGAATAATCTTTGGTAAATCTCAATCCGGATCCGCCTCCCGTTTGTTATGGATGTGAACCGCCTCGAATTATTAGTCTATCGTACAGGGACGCACAGTCTTGTGTCGAAGAAAGCCTTACATATCTCGTGTGCTGTTGCCGCCATCGAAAGCTTGCTTGTCTCGCATTCGCTTAATTATGGGTTCGATTCCCACACTCCTCTCCGATTCCTAATACTGGCTGCTTGTTACCTGCCCTAACAGTCCCCAGAGGATATAGGACAAAGATGACGGCTTGGACCGCAGCTATGCGCCTCCTGGCGTGGGAACCTCACTTTCTTCATCTTACCTATGTCCAAAAACGTCTTACGCTGACGTCCACTCGACCGTCGCTGGATGTGTTGATAGGTGGCCACGCAGAAATTGTCACTAATATGGTCTTTCAAACGTTTCTTTGAGTTGACTCGATCAAACAAGACCTTGTTCATGACTGAGGGGATTTCCTAAACTGAATGAAATCGTCTGACGCGTATCGCAACGCATTGTATGGAGGACGCCACGGTACTGAACAGGTGAGTGAACCTTTTGCACCAAAAACTCACCTTCGACTACGTCAAAGGTCGCGTTCCCACACGGGGCTGAAATGTCTCACCCTCTGATGTAAATTGCCCGGAAACACACAGACAATTACCCCGAAAAGAAACAGACTTACACGACAGAAACAAGTATCTTAGCTTCTCATTCCTAATATCTGTCACATGACCCAGTGGCTTTCTAGGAAAGCCGTCTTCTCTCTAGATTAGTGGTTCCTGCTCGCACCCTCTAGGGGTCCGAGATCGGTTCCTAGGGTGAACCCTAGATCGGTTCCTAGGTGGTCAGTTATGTGAACAAAGATTAAAAACACGTCGTGTTTTGTTATTTACACATAATATCAATGTTGTTGCTTTTTTTATAAGTTCTAGGTCATCTAGGAGGCACGAGAACCGGTTTGCGATTTGAAGGGGATGCGAACATGGAAAAAGATTAAGAATCTGGATTAATATTTAGTGAGGTACGTGTGGCTCACGTGATTCGTTTGGTGAAGTGATACGAGTTCTCTTACATCATTTTCGGCCTTGGGATGGACGCCCATCGATACCTTTTTCCCGGAAGACAGACCTGAAGCCAGGGGCACTTCGCTTGTTTTTTGAGGCCCTCTCTCTTTACCCCCCCCCCCCCAAAAAAAAAAAGATAATAATAATAAAATAAAATCAAGGGTCACCTTGAAGACATTCAGCTTCCTGCGGCGTTTTTATTCTCTAGACTACTTTCGCGCGCACGTGGACCAGACGGTTCCACGAAGAAGGAAAAGAACAGAGAAGGTTTTGAGTTCGGGTCGAGGTCGGGTATGGACTTAAAAAAAAAAAAAACGTCCCGCCCAGATCAAAGGTTCTCGACAGGGGGTCCGTGTTTCCCTTGGGGTCCGGGACCTTCTGAATGTCCGGGGGTCCCTAGGGGAGGGGGGGAGGGGCACCAAGCTTCCCACGGGGGGCCACCACCATCCGGAAACCAGCAGTACCTGCTGGGCGTCAGACAATTTCATTCAGTGTTGGAGCTATCCCCAAGGCGCTGAGGAAACAGAAACGCGTAAGTGATTTTAGGTTAGGATAGATTAAGTAAAGTTAGGTTAGATTAGGTTAAGTTAGGTTAGGTTAGGTTAGTTTAAGTTAAGTTAGGTTAGGTTAAGCTAAATTAGGCTACGTTAGGTTGGATCAAGCTAGGTTAAGTTTGGTTAAGTCCGGTTATGACAAGTTAGGCTAGGTTAGGTTAGGTTTAAGTTAACTTAGGTTAAGTTAGGTTAGGCTTGGTTAAGTTGGATTAGGTTAACATAGTTCAGGTCAGGTTAGGTTTGGTTGAGTTAGGTAAGGTTAGGTTAGGTTTGGTTAGGTTATTTTAGATTAATTTAAGTTAGGGTTAGGTAAAGTTGGGTTGGGTTAGGTTAGGTTACGTTAAGTTATGTTAGGTAAAGTTTAGTTAGATTAGGTTAGTTTAGATTAAGTTAGGTTGTTAGATTTGGTTGGGTCAAGTTAGCTTTGCCTTGGTTAGGTTAGGTTAGATTAGCTTAGGGTAGGTTAGGTTTGATCAGGTTAAGTTAATTTAGGTTAGGTTAAGATATGCTAGCTAGATTAAGTTATGTTAAGTTAAGTTAGGTTAGGCCAGATAAAGTTAGATTAAGTTTAGGTTAGGTTAAGTTAGTTTAGGTTAGGTTAGGTTAGATTAGGTTAGGTTACGTTAGGTTACATTAGGTTAGGTTAGGTTAGGTTTGGTTAGGTTAAGATAGGTTTTGTTACATTAGGTTAAGTTAGTTTAGGTTCAAAATAATTGTTTCGAATTTGGTACTCGTGAAAATAAAAAACATTACGAAAGAAAAAGAAAATGCAAACTTGTACCTGGATATGGTGGTCACCCTTTAAGTTAAGTTAGGTTAAAAGAAGAACACAAAAAGAGGTAAATCCCCTTTCCTCTCCATCCGCTCTCTTTTGGATCCACACAGGGGAACATTGCGGCAGTATTCTTCTCCCCCACCCCATAGAAAATGCCGAGGTGAAATCGTAGGGGTTGTAAAAGTAATAAATTTAAGGGGAGCTGGAAAAAGGGACAGAAGATGTTAAAAGTTACTCAACATTCCTTTTGGACTCATGAAAAAATTAATCGTGACACTGGTCCATAGGGGTGTCACTAAGGTAATAATCTCTTAATCTTACATACGGATTACGTACATTAATTTAATCAATCACCGACGCTCCCTAATCTCTCGTAAACCATCAAATTGTAGATTGATTTCAGACTCTTAATGCTCAAAAAAAAAAAAAAAAAAAAAAAAAAAAAAAAAAAGTTTATGACCCTGAGGAAGTGGTCTACTATGTAGAGACTATTGTAGATGCGTAGTCAAGTAGATGAAGGACCAGTCCAGGAATTCACGGAGAGTGGTATGTGTCACATAAAAGGACAAAAGTATCTGACCCAGTCATCCGGAGAACCACGGCGAACAAAAAAGTCTGAGGGGAAAAAAGGCCACGTTCGGAAATACCACGAATATCGCATTTCTCTCGTTTTTCCTCGTTCTTCAAAACCTTGTAGTATCTTTCAAAACCATCTACTCATATTAATTCATGTTCTGATGCTCGTTCGAGGGTTCGAATCCTGCCGCAAACGAGTTGGACCAAGGGCATGATGGAGTTCGCGACATTAAACCGAATCATGTTCTGAGGGGCCTGAAAGCGGGCATCCAGTAAGACGGACGTCAGATAGAGTCATCTCCTTGCCGTTCGTCTTCCAAACCCGTTAACGCCCTGTGAAGGTACAGCCCTGAGGGGATGACACTCGGTGTAATTCCTCTACCTTTTTACACAAGGGAAGATGACAACCGTAGTCACGTGATTAGCTGGCACACACACACACACGCAAAGACGGGTCGCTACGAGCATAGCTCCCTTCCCATATAATACAACTAGGTAAACACACACACACACACACACACACACACACACACACACACACACACCACACACACACCACTTGCCAATCACAGCTCTAGATAAAATTAGATGATTTTATTAACTAATCGTTTCATTTCTTGCTCTCTCAGGTTCTTACTTCTCTTCCTCCTCTTTTTCGTCTTCTTCCTCTTCTCTTTTTCTTCTTTCGCCTCCTCCTCCACCTCCTCTTGTTCCTCCTCCTTTTCCTCAAACTTCTTCAATTCTTCCTTTTCGTCTTCCTCCTTTCTTTTTCCTTTTCTCCCTCGCCCTCCTCCTCCTCTTCTCCCTTTTTCCCTAATTCTTCCTCCTCTTATAATTCTAAACAGGCGAAAGTTTTCGTCAACTGACTGAGAATCATCTGGAAGTAACCACGGATTAACTAAGACGAGTTAAGCAAAAACACATAATCCACTTCAGCAGGAAATCCTAACTTTAGGCGAATATAATCGTCTGAGGTGAACAAAAATAAAACATCTAGAACACCCCCAGGCAGACTCCCGACGCATCCACGTCCCCAAACGAATACAATTTAAGCGACGCAAATCCTTCTGGGCCATGTTCTTCAACATTGCCGGAAGCCCTAAATTGGCATTCATGTCACGGGCAACCACATAACAAAGACTTACCGTACACCTTCACTAAACTCTTCGCTCTTTATGGATTTAAGTCTCACAAGGCAAACATAATACATTTTCTCTGATGATTACTTCAAGGGAAAAAGAGCTTCCGTGTTCTCAAGTGGAGTTGGAGGCTAAAAGGTTATGAATAAGAAATTAAACTTACAAATGTTTATCAAACGATTCTCTGTGATCAGCCAGTACTTGGATATTCATCACTAAACCTGTAACACTTCCGAAATCTTAACCAAATCAAACCAAACCTAACCTAACCTAGCCTAACCAAAACTAACCTAGCCTAACCAAAACTAACCTAACCTAAATTAACCTAACCTAATCCAACCTTACTTAATCTAAACTAACAAAACCTAACCTAACTTAACCTAACCTAACCAAACTTAACCTAACCTTACTTAATCTAAACTATCAAAACCTAACCTATTCTAACCTAACTTAACCTAACCATACCAAACCTAACCTTACCTAATCTAAACTAACCAAACCTAACCTACTCTAACCTAATCTAACTTAACCTAACCAGATCTAACCTAACCTAACTACATCTAACCTAACCTAACTACATATAACCTAACTTAACAAAAACAAACCTAACTGAACTGAACCTAACCTAACCTACCCTGACCTATCCTAACCATGTGCTCCGGGAACTCACCCCAGTTAAGAATCGCTAACCTAGAACTCTTGAGGTTTACCACAGTGAAGGGGATTAACGTCATCGGCCTCAGCCTTCGTCAGCAAGGCGCCGTGTTCCCAGCCGAAAATCTCGCTCAACGGTAACCAGAACAAAGCCTCTAAGGACCCTCATCGAAGAGAGAGGATAAGACGAAGCGTGTGTGCGTGTGTATGGGGGGGGGGAGATAGGGTCCTTTCATCTGGATAAAATCCCCTGGTGGCAAATAAAACAGATCGTCGCTGTCTACGGGCAAAGGAGAGGTATCGAGAAGCTTAATAAGAGTCTTAGAGTTCGTAGAAGAGGAGCGAGTTCGTGGCGCCATCGAAGTCGGCATCGTTCCGAAGTCACAAGTCTGATTGACCAATGTCTTCTTGGGTCTTTCTCCTCCTTCTCCTCTTCTTTTTCCCCCTCCTCCTCTTTCTCCTCATCCTCTTTCCCGTCCTCCTCCTCTTCTTTTTCTTCCTCCTCCTCACCCTCTTTCTCCTCTTCTTTCTCTCCCTCCTCCTCCTCTTTCCCTTCCTCCGCCTCCTCCTCCTCCCCTCCTCCTCTTTTCCTTCCTCCTCCTCCTTTCTCTTCCTTCCCTCCTCCTCCACCTCTTCTTCCTCTCCCTCCTCCTCTTTCCCTTCCTCCCCCTCCTTTCTCTTCCTCTTTCTCCTTCTCTTTCCCCTCCTCCTCCTCTTTCCCTTCCTCCTCCTCCTCTTTCTCCTCCTCCTCCTTCTCTTTCCCCTCCTCCCCCTCTTCTTTTTCGTTGGGCACAGGTCTTCCTCTGTCCAGGTCGAACTCCTGGGACTCTCTTCCCACCATCCGTCACCTCTTTTCTTCCTCTCGGGTTTCACTCTCTTCGCTCTCTTTCAGCTCTTTTTCCGTTTTTATTTGTTTTTATTTTTTTTACTTTTTTATATTTTCACATTCTTTCATCTCCCTTTCACTCTCTCCCCTTCTTCCTGATTACATCGTTCATCTTTCATTCTTTTCATCATAATTTCACTTTCTTCCTTTCCTGCATTGGGAGGTTCCTCTTCAGCGTCCTTCCTCTTTTCAGTTCCTGGTGATTTATCCTCCTCGTCTTTCTTCTCTTTTTTTCCTCTTTTTCCGCTCTTGTCTCTTTAACAGGATATCAAACACCAAGTTTCCCCATCTCCTCCTTCTCCTCTTCCTCCTTCTCCTCCTCCTCCTCTTCTTCCTTTTCTCTTCCTCGTCTTAACCGCCACCCTCCTTCTCTTCCTCCCATTCACAACCATTTTTTCCTCCTCCTCCTCCTTCTTCTTCTTCTTCTTCTCCTCCTTCTACTTCTCCTCTTCTTCCTTTTCTCTTCCTCGTCTTAACCGCCTCCTCCTTCTCTTCCTCCCATTCACACCCATTTTCTCCTCCTCCTCCTTCTACTTCTCCTCCTCTTCTTCCTTTTCTCTTCCTCGTCTTAACCGCCACCCTCCTTCTCTTCCTCCCATTCACAACCATTTTCTCCTCCTCCTCCTCCTCCTCCTTCTTCTTCTTCTTCTCCTCCTTCTACTTCTCCTCTTCTTCCTTTTCTCTTCCTCGTCTTAACCGCCTCCTCCTTCTCTTCCTCCCATTCACACCCGTTTTCTCCTCCTCCTCCTTCTACTTCTCCTCCTCTTCTTCCTTTTCTCTTCCTCGTCTTAACCGCCTCCTCCTTCACTTCCTCCCATTCACATCCATTTTATCCTCCTCCTCCTTCTTCTCCTCCTCTTCCTCGTTTTAACCACCTCCTCCTTCTCTTCCTCCCGTTCATACCCATTTTCTCCTCCTCCTCCTCCTCCTTCGTGTCTTTCACGTCTTACCATGTCCTCTTCCTCCTCCTCCTCCTCCTCCTTGTCCCCTTTGCCTCCTGCCCCAGATTCTTCCTCCTTCTTTTTCTCCTCCTCCTCCTTGACTCTTTTACCTCCTACCCCAGTTTCTTCCTCCTCTTCTTCCTCCTCCTCCTTGACTCTTTTACCTCCTACTCCAGTTTCTTCCTCCTCCTCCTTGACTCTTTTACCTCCTACCCCAGTTTCCTCCTCCTCCTCCTCCTCCTACTCCTCCTCCGTGTCTTTCACCTCTTACCCATTTTCCTCCTCCTCCTTAACTCTTTTACCTCCTACCCCAGTTTCTTCCACTTCTTCCTCCTCCTTGTCTCCTTTGCCTCCTGCCCCAGATTCTTCCTCCTTCTTTTCCTCCCCCCTCCTCCTTGACTCTTTTACCTCCTACCCCATTTTCTTCCTCCTCCTCCTCCTCTTTTTCCTCCTCCTCCTTGTCTCCTTTGCCTCTTGCTCCAGTTTCTTCCTCCTTCTTTTCCTCCTCCTCCTCCTCCTCCTCTCGCCTTCAATCTGCTTCGTCAGTCGCTGCTGGCCTTTCGAGGTGAAAGTGGGCGGAACGGAGGAGGAGGAGGAGGAGGAGGAGGAGTAGGAGAAGGAGGAGGAGGAGGAGGAGGAGGAGGAGGAGGAGGAGAAGGAGGAGGAGGAGGAGGAGGAGAAGGGAGGGTGGAGGAGAAAGCCTCGGGATGCAGGTCGTGGAGGTTATTGTTCCTCCGCTGCGGTGCCTCACTTTATTCATTCTATTCTGGCTGACTCCGGCCGCTTGAAGTATAATATATCAAATAGCCGAACGGCGGATTCTCTCTCTCCTTCGTCCTCTCTCTCTCTCTCTTTTTCTCCTTCGTTCTCTCTCTCTTTCTCCTTCGCTCTCTCTCTCTCTCTCTCCTTCGCCCCCTCTCTCTCTCTCTTCCTCTCTTTCTCCTTCGCCCTCCCTTCCTCTCTCCTTCGCCATCTTTCTCTTTCTCTCTTTTTCTCTCTCGCCCTCCCTTCCTCCCTCCTTCGCCAACTCTCTCCCTCTCTCTCTCTCTCTCTGGGTGTGGTGGTGGTAGAAGTAGCATTCGGTCATCAGTAACTAGCTCTTCTATCCAAGATGGAGTCAAGGATAGATTTAATCAACAGAAGCGAAGGATAGTAGGCCTTATACATAACCATCACCATTCTTTCAATGGTTAGCAATCATTATTTGTTTATTTGTTGTAGCATTCGGTCATCAGTAACTAGCTCTTCTATCCAAGATGGAGTCAAGGATAGATTTAATCAACAGAAGCGAAGGATAGTAGGCCTTATACATAACCATCACCATTCTTTCAATGGAGAATAGTTACCAATCATTATTTGTTTATTTGTTTTGTTATCATTTGTCTGTTTGTTTATTATTATTTGCTTGATTCTCACTTACTATTTACTATTTACCTGTTTGTTTATTATTTAGCTATACCTATGCATTTATTTATTTGTGTATTTTATCTATTATTTACATTATTATAGTTTTTATTTATTTATCTATTTATTTACTTATCATTATTATGCTTTTTCGCATTTGACCTAGATATGGACCAAAAGGTCTCCTGTCGGTATGCTCCGCCTTTGCAATTCCTTTGAATGCCAATTAGCTGGTAATTTCCAGCGCTTCTATCCGTCTCCTTCATCTCCTCATCCCCAGCGATAACTCTGTACCTGCACTCCCCCTGACTGAGGGGAACTAGTGACTGACTGACTGACTGACTGACATTTGTCATCCCTCCACTCCCCCTGACTGAGGGGAACTAGTGACTGACTGACTGATATTTGTCATCCCTCCACTCCCCGTGACTGAGGGGAACTAGTGACTGACTGACTGACTGACTGGCTGGCTGACATTCGTCATCCCTCCACTCCCCCTGAATGAGGGGAACTAGTGACTGACTGACTGACTGACTGACTGACATTTGTCATCCCTCCACTCCCCCTGACTGAGGGGAACTAGTGACTGACTGACTGAATGACTGACTGACTGACTGACTGACATTTGTCATCTCTCCACTCCCCCTGACTGAGGGGAACTAGTGACTGACTGACTGACTGGGTGGGTGACTGACATTTCTCATCTCTCCACTCCCCCTGACTGAGGGGAACTAGTGACTGACTGACTGACTGACTGACTGGGTGGGTGACTGACATTTGTCATCCCTCCACTCCCCCTGACTGAAGGGAACTAGTGACTGACTGACTGATTGACTGGCTGGCTGACATTCGTCATCCCTCCACTCCCCCTGAATGAGGGGAACTAGTGACTGACTGACTGACTGACTGACTGACATTTGTCATCTCTCCACTCCCCCTGACTGAGGGGAACTAGTGACTGACTGACTGACTGACTGGATGGGTGACTGACATTTCTCATCTCTCCACTCCCCCTGACTGAGGGGAACTAGTGACTGACTGACTGACTGACTGGGTGGGTGACTGACATTTCTCATCTCTCCACTCCCCCTGACTGAGGGGAACTAGTGACTGACTGACTGACTGACTGGGTGGGTGACTGACATTTCTCATCTCTCCACTCCCCCTGACTGAGGGGAACTAGTGACTGACTGACTGACTGGGTGGGTGACAGACATTTGTCATCCCTCCACTCCCCCTGACTGAGGGGAACTAGTGACTGACTGACTGATTGACATTCGTCATCCCTCCACTCCCCCTGACTGAGGGGGAACTAGTGACTGACTGACTGACTGACATTTGTCATCCCTCCACTCCCCGTGACTGAGGGGAACTAGTGACTGACTGACTGACTGACTGACATTTGTCATCCCTCCACTCCCCGTGACTGAGGGGAACTAGTGACTGACTGACTGACTGACTGATTGACTGACTGGCTGACTGACATTCGTCATCCCTCCACTCCCCCTGACTGAGGAGAACTAGTGACTGACTGACTGACTGACATTTGTCATTCCTCCACTCCCTCTGACTGAGGAGAACTAGTGACTGACTGAGTGACTGACTGACTGACTGACTGACATTTGTCATATGCTGTGGACTTACCAGAGGCTCCGTCGGGGCTTCCCAAGGTCACAGACACCCCCTCCCCTCCCGCCACCCGCCTCACCCCACCTGGCGGCCGAAAAGGTCAGGAGTACGTGTAGGACCAAGCGGCCCTCCGCGGCCACTCCTGTAGGAGGGCGTACTACTCCCCCACACTCCCCAAAGGGCCGTAAAATATATATATATATATATATATATATATGTATATATATATATATATATATATGTAATATAACTATATATATATATATATATATATATATATGTATATATATATATAAAGTAAATAAATTCATAAATAAAGCAATCAGTAAAATAAAATTAGATTAAATAAATAGATAAAGGTTTGTGCGCTGCTGGCATTTAATTACTCCCGAGTTCGAATCCCCGCACTCCCCCCCCCCGATTCCCACCAGTGACTGTATGTTACCTAACCCACTCCCCCGACAGTCCCCAAAGCGCATATAGTACATAGGGCAAAGGTGACGGCTTCGCCCGCAGCTACTCAGCGCCTCTTGGCGTAGTAGGCTCCTCCCCACCACCTGTTGAAGGCGCCCATTACCCACACATCGCCACCCACCGACAACGCCCTCACGCCCACACAACGGAACCCACATCCACACACACAGACACCTACACCCACACAGAGACACCTACACCCAAACACAGGCACCCACATCCGCATCGAGACCCACACCCACATATCCACATCGACACCCACATCCACATATCCTCACCCACACACCCACACCTACACAGCCATACACCTACACTCACTCATCCTCACCAACACCCACACACATGTACACCCATAAAACCGTACACCCATAAATACATCCTCATCGACACCCACACACCCATAAATCGACACACCCACACACAGAGACCCACAACCCATACACCCTCACCCACACATCCTCACCCACACACAGAAACCCGCACACCCACTCACGGGGACCCACTTCGATGAGGACGAAGAGTCACGCTCTTTGTCGTTGTGGTCAGACTGGAAGTGTTCTTCGGCAGACACCTCTTCGAGAGTTGTCATCGAAGTCAAGGTCATTCATCTATTTATCTACTTGTTTTATTTGTTTATTTATTTGTTTGTTTACTTTTTTGTTTGTATGTGTATTCATCTGTTTACTTGTTTTAGTTGTTGTCCTTGATGTCTTTGACAATTCAGATCGTTGCAAAGAGTGGCGCTGACGACGTAGTTTCCGCGGGTCATCAATGCGACCTTTGAGGCGCTTCCTTCTTCGAGCGGAGGCGGCTGCGGCGGTTGTGGAGGAGGAGGAGGAGGAGGAGGAGGAGAGGAGGAGGAGGAGGGGGAGGAAGAGGAGGAGGAGGGGGAGGAGGAGGAGGAGGAGGGGGAGGAAGAGGAGGAGGAGGGGGAGGAGGAGGAGGAGGTGGTGGAGAAGGAGGAGGGTCAAATCAAACAGTCAGACCTTGTTCTCTTCATCTCACCTTGTAAATCCGTTTTTTCTTCTCGATGTTCTAATCCTCGTTCTCATTCACCCAGTCTTTTTTTTTTTTTTCATTTCCTCCTCCTCGACCCTTTCCCCTCTTTATTTTTTTTTCCTTCTTTTCCTTTTCTTCCTTCAACCTCCTTCGTCTACTCTTCTACCTGCTCCTGCCTCTCTAGCTTTTCTACGCTTTTATTTGGTCTTGTTCATAAATAACCTCCAATTTCTTCATCTACACACACACACACACACACACACACACACACACACACACACACACACACACACACACACACACACACATATATATATATATATATATGTATATACATATATATATATATATATATATATATGTATATACATATATATGTATATATGTATATATATTTCACTCCTTGCAGTGTCTTTCAAAAGAAAGAAAAAAAAAATCCCTGCACAGGCTCTTCTTCTTCATTTATCTTGTTCTTCAGTCTCTGTCACGCTTTTTTTTCTTTTTATCTTTGTCATATTTTTCATTTGTTTTATTTTTCCTCAACTCAATTCAATTCCAAACTTCCCCGTGTTTTCCCACACCTCAATTTCCATCTTCTCCTGCACATCTGTTGTTAGTGTCCTTTTGCCATCGTACATTTTCCTATTCCTCCTCAATTCAGTTCCAAACTTCCTCGCGTTTTTCTTTTCTTTTCCGTTCCGTTCCGTTCCTATCTTCTCCGGGATTTGGTGTTTGTGTCCTTTTTCCATTGAACGTTTTCCTATCTTCGGGATTTTCTTTTCTTTCTTTTTGTTTTTATTTCTTTGAATGGTGCTTTCCGTTAAATACCTGATGTCTTTTATTCTGGCTGTTTAGAGAACGTTACACTTAAAAGATTAATCACAGTCTCCGTGAACACTACATTCTGAAAAGCGACACTCCATTCTGACAATCATTAGGGGATCTCGTATGACTGAACATAAGAATGGAGGAGACTGCAAGGGACCATAAGGCCTACACTAGACAGTTCTGTGTCAATTACCCCCCTATCATCCCCATACATAAAGTTATCTAACCGTTTCTTAAAACAACCGATAGATCCGGCGTTCACTACTATATGGATACGAAGTCTATTCCATTCGCTAACCAATCTATTGGTGAACCAGTTCTTGTTTACTTCCTTCTTAAATCTAAATTTATGAAATTTAAATCCATTACGAAGCTTTTTGCATCCAGAGACCTCATGTCGCTCGTTTGACTCGAGTGTGCTTTCCAGTTGGCGCGAGAAAGGAAACCTCAGAAGGCTTTCACTCGCTGCCTTTCCTTCGCGCGATGCAGGCAAGGTCATCATATCAAGACAGCAGGGCAAGACTCGTGGTAATGGGTTTAAATTGAACAAATTTAGATTTAAGAAGGATATAGGAAAGAACTGGTTTACCAATAGAATGGTTAACGAATGGAATAGACTTAGTAACCATCTAGTGAGTTCTCAAACGACTGTTTGCTTTAAAAGATTAGATAACTTTATGGTTGGGGATGATAGGTGGTAATGGACATGGAACTGCCTAGTATAGACCTCTTGCAGTCTCCTTCATTTTCATGTTCTTATGAAAACCTAAAAAAAGGATGACAAAGTTCATGAAGAACAAAAGAACTTATAAAAATTCCTGCCCTCCCACGCATAAATGCACAAACATTCGAAAGCTTTTTTAGCACTTGCTGAAACTTCTTTCGGATTTTTCTTGTAATTACTGAAGCTTCTATTTCAAGGATGACGGAAGCTCATTGCAAAAAATCTACGTTTCCATCTTTCACTGAAATGGCTATGACACTCGCTACCTAACAGAACGCCAAACGGAAAGAGGAAACGGAGAAAGAGAAAGAAATTATAAAAAAGAAAAAGAAAAAGAAAACGAAGAAAGAGTAAAAGAAATAACGAAAAAAAAGGAAAGAAAAAAGAAACGAAAATCTAGAAAAAAAAAAAAAGGAGGAAGAAGAAAATTTCAAAGGTCCTTCTCCCTCCAACAGACCTCCTGCTGATGTCCGTCTTTTGTCGAATCGACGACGCCATCAGCATCGCCATCTATGGGGACCCTTTTTGCACTCGACTTCCTCCGGCATCGACGGATAATGATACGTGGCTGGACTCGGTGCCACGTCATAAGAAGGGACCTTGGGCTCCAGAAGAAGAAGAAAAAAATCCTTTCCGGGGGACTTGGGAGTCCCTCGACATCTCAGACCACCAAGACGCTGCATTCCATCCGAGGTCAAATGACGCAACTTCATCTCCTTCGTTGTGTTGACGGACTTTGTAGGTTTGATTCTGGTTATCGCCCGCAGGGGAGTTTTATTCAACTGAGGGAGTCGAGGACGAGACGACGGCCTCGAGAAGGAGCTCCCTAACCCTGACGACGAAGACGACGACGACGACGACGACGACGACGAATTCGGACCAGAAATCCCACCGTTTGTGAAGAGGCTCTCAACGTCCCCCGCCCCCCTTCCCTCCCCCCCAAAAAAAAAATTCATTTTCCTTTCAGGTCTCAAATTTGATCTTCATATATATTTTTCTTTCTGTTAAATCATTCATTTGTGCGGCCTCTTTTGGGGCTTTTCTTTGAGGTTGCGAAGACGTCCATTGTTCTTATCAAAGATGTTATATTCGACCGACAAAAAAAAAAAAAAAAGACAAGAGAATTAGCTCTGATTAACTTAATTCTTCCGAAAGAATGAAGAGGTCTGCCTGAAGAAGATTGCGCATGCGCGATGCAAAACAGATTCGTATTACAAAACGACCGAACCTTGAGGAACGAGAAGCAGGAAAGAATAGAGGAGAGGGATGAGAGGAAGGGATGGGGGGAGGTGAGGAGGGAGGAGATGGGATAAGGAAGGAGAGGATGGGGGAGGAGAGGGAGGAGGAGGAGGAAGTTGAAATTAAAACCATACGCGTACGAGTAAGACCAGAAGGCAGACCGCCGAAGGAGGAAGCCTAAGGACGCGACCTCGACGGGCAAGCAGGGAGTTCGGGAAGACTCTACTCCCGAAGAAGGAGAGTTCGACAAATAATTAATAAATAAATATAAAGATAGAAATACATAGACAAAGAGAGAGAGAGAGAGAGAGAGAGAGAGAGAGAGAGAGAGAGAGAGAGAGAGAGAGAGAGAGAGAGAGAGAGAGAGAGAGAGGGAGAGAGAGAGAGAGAGAGAGAAAAGGTACCTGGAGATCTTAAGAAGTCCCGAAGTACTATTTTGAGCCGAAGAACGAACGACTGTTTTTGATTTAAGAAAGCGACGGCACAAGCAAAGCGGAGACGTCTTGCGGGAAATCCCTCAGAGTGACTCTTCAAGCACTCTCCAGGCACTGTTAGACCTGGAACAGGAGAGCCTGGAGTCTGGAAGGACACCCTCAAGTTCGTAACAGGAGATCGAGGTAGGGAAGAAGGAAGTGGACGAAATGGGATAGGGTGTGGGGAAGTGAGACGGATAAGGGAGGGGAGATAGACGAGGGGGAGAGGCAGGGAGTAGGGAAGGAGGAGATAGACGAGGGGGAGAAAGGCAGGGAGTAGGGAAGGAGGAGATAGACGAGGGGGAGAGAGGCAGGGAGTAGGGAAGGAGGAGATAGACGAGGGGTAGAGAGGCAGGGAGTAGGGAAGGAGGAGATAGACGAGGGGGAGAGAGGCAGGGAGTAGGGAAGGAGATAGACGAGGGGGAGAGAGAGGCAGGGAGTAGGGAAGGAGGAGATAGACGAGGGGAGAGAGACAGGGAGTAGGGAAGGAGGAGATAGACGAGGAGAGGAAGGGAATAGGGGAGGTAGGGTGAGGGAAGAAGAACGAAAATGAGGGGAAAGAAGAAAGAGGGGTCTTACGGTAGTCCTGTCCTGCCCTAGCTTTATAATCCAAAATCTGAGTGGTTATGTATGGACAGGAGTCAAAAAAAAAAAAAAAAAAAAAAAAAAAAATGTTTGCGATTTACCCGAAGAAGAAGAAGAAGAAATCTTCTATCTACGGGGGGAAGTAGAATGATAATTAATGAGGTGCTTTATCACATAAAAGATGGTCGCAAGACAGACGAAGGAAAAATTCAGACTTAAAACGAAGTGTGTAAAGACAAGTGGTTGTGTTGTGTCTTCGACACTGTTTCTGATCCAGGGCAGTGGACAAGATGCAGGGATGGCCCGTCATCCAGGAGGTGCCAAGATAAGAGAGAAGGAAGAGGGTGGAAGGGAGTGGAGTATGTAGACGATGGGATGGGTGGGAGTGGTTTTTATGCCTTTGTTTTTTGGCTACCTCCCTTGTAAGGGGGAAAAAGCCTTTGGTATATGTAAATATAAAGATAAATGTAGAGTAGAGCAGAGTTGAAAATGACACTCACAATTTTGATTTGTTAAAAACCAAATAAAGTGTGGGAAGGACCTTAATATGATTGAGATGGATAGCAATACTGAATCATCGTAACAGCGAATTTCTGAATCGGAAGACGCCAATGAAATCTTAGGGTTAAAAACGCCATCTTCAGAATTAAAGAGATTTTTCTA
>NC_134800.1:3949318-3974318 GCF_046742065.1 Oratosquilla oratoria | reverse complement strand
AGGCGGCGACCTTGCGCTGAAGGTTCTGCCCTTGCGCAGTGAACACCTGAGACAACACCACTTGCAGCCGAGGTCCCGCAACCTTCGCACCTGAGGTGCAGAAGGAGACCAGGAGGTATTGAGGCAAGATATACGACCGCCTCGCACCTGCAATGCTCGAGGTGCCCCGGCGAGGTCCGACCAGCCGTACCCAAAGCGTTTCAAGAGGGACTCAACCGTATTCACACATTCACGAGCTTGCAAAGGTGTAGATAACGTTCATACATATCGTAGAGTGCATCTGCAGCCTTGCCCCTATTCACGTCACTCACTTTTACTTTCAAGAGCGTGCACACACACACACACACACACACACACACACACACACACGTGCACACATTTCCTTAGGGCCCCGAATGACGCAAGAAGTTCTCTGGTCTGAAGACCAAACGTCATGGGGTGGGGGGGATGGGGAGGCTAACCCCCCAACCCCCACGCCTGCATCCCGGTAGCTCCTTCGCTTCCTGTCTCCCCCCTAACCCCCCCCTCACCCCCACACCCGAAACCTTTCCAGAAAATCTTTCTCAACAATCTGCTATTGAGTAAACGCATTTGCACAACTGGATTCACTACTGGATACTACAGAGGTTGGGCGTCTTTTTTCCAGGATCCAGGAAACGTTCTTCTTGAGTCTGACTATTGCGTTACCAGAGAACCTATGTGTGTGTGTGTGTGTGATTCACCATGGTCTTGGATCACGTGTCGGACTCGTGATCGACAGCTATTACCCTCCCGGATGAGAGCTCAGAGCTCATGTATGACCAATCTATGGTAATGATGTGACCTTACACGTGCACATACACCCAACTCCCCGCCCACGAGTTTTAGTAACGGCTCACAGCGCAGCTGTACTGAAATTATTTCAGCCCTGTGCGGGATTCGAACTCGGATCACTGGAGTAGTGGTTGCGAACGCTACCACTGCACCGTCGAGCCGTGTGTATTCACTTGGTCTTTGGATCACGTGTTGGACTCGTGATCGACAGCTATTTCCCTCCTGGAAGAGAGCTCAGAGCTCGTAGGTCCGATCTATGGGTAATGCTATGACCTTGCACACACACACACCCCCAACTCCCCGCCCACGAAAGTTGGAGTAACACCCCTCAGCGCTGCGATACTGATATTATTTCAGCCCCGGGCGAGGATCGAACCCGGACCTCCGTAGTGGCAGGCCAGAGCTCTAACCACAGCGCCATGAGAGGTGTGTGTGTGTGTGTGTGTGTTTGTGCGTGTGTGCATATACATACTAAAAGCCATCTATTCCTTATAAACAAGTAAAACCCATTCAGACACCCTTCTCATCTTGGGAGATGAAGGAACACCCTTACCCCGCCAAACTACTCGGGTCAAAAGCAATGCAGCTAGGCACAGCTCTTTTATTGCTGCGAAGAATGAATGGTATACGAAGGAACTATATTATTCAGAATACTTGGGTCATACTGGCAAAGAGTTTAAGGCAGATTGATTAAAAAAAGAGAGGAAAATATGGAATAAAGAAGAATAAAAGGAATTTGGAAATCAATCAGTCTCATCAGCTGAATAGGTCTTTTCAGTGTAATTGGTTGGATTACCTGAACACGAGTTTAACTAACGAGTTTACAAGAGTGAAGTTCATCAGCATTCATGGCCTACACCACAGATCATTCTAGTTTAATCTAGACAGCACTAGAACTATGAATTGCTAGTTACTTAACTCAGTTTCGAAGGAAGGCTTGGTTTTTCTGGACACCACAGATCATTCTAGTTCAATCTAGACAGCACTAGAACTATGAATTGCTAATTACTTAATTCAGTTTCGAAGGAAGGCTTGGTTCTTCTGGACACTGCAGTTCTTTCTAGTTCAATCTAGACAGCACTAGAACTATGAATTGCTAGTTACATAATTCAGTTTCGAAGGAAGGCTTGGTTTTTCTGGACACTGCGGTTCTTTCTAGTTCAATCTAGACAGCACTAGAACTATGAATTGCTATTTACATAAATCAGTTTCGATAGAAGGCATGGTTCTTCTGGACATTGGAGTTCATTCTAGTTTAATCTAGACAGCACTAGAACTATGAATTGCTAGTTACTTAACTCAGTTTCGAAGGAAGGCTTGGTTTTTCTGGACACCACAGATCATTCTAGTTCAATCTAGACAGCACTAGAACTATGAATTGCTAATTACTTAATTCAGTTCCAAAGGAAGGCTTGGTTCTTTTGGACACTGCTGTTTATTCTAGTTCAATCTAGACAGCACTAGAACTATGAATTGCTAGTTACATAATTCAGTTTCGAAGGAAGGCTTGGTTTTTCTGGACACTGCGGTTCTTTCTAGTTCAATCTAGACAGCACTAGAACTATGAATTGCTATTTACATAATTCAGTTTCAAAGGAAGGCTTGGTTCTTCTGGACACTGCAGTTCTTTCTAGTTCAATCTAGACAGCACTAGAACTATGAATTGCTATTTACATAACTCAGTTTCGAAGGAAGGCATAGTTCTTCTGGACAGAAAATTACAACACTCGAAAATCTCTGGAAGCTTTCCTTTTGTTGGTGTGTTTCTAATTGACCTCTGGTTTTCCACGAGATCCTTCTTTCCTCTGGAAGGTCACGTTTTTCCAAAAATTAAGATCTTATCGTGATGTCCGAAAGAGTCTGTCTCCTCTTTTTGTCTTTCTGAAGAGTCTCTGTCGCTTCATTTGAGAAGAAGAGCTTCGTCGTGTCATCTCTGCTGGGTTCTTCAGTGGTCCTTTTCCAGTAGGTCTTCGTGGTGAAGATGGTGCCATCAAGAAAAAAAAAAAGTCAAAGTTTCTTGTGCTCTTTTGTTGATATTAAGGAAAAAAATCAAAATTTCTTGTACTCTTTTGTTGACATTAAGAAAAAAGTCAAAATTTCTTGTACTCTTTTGTTGCCATCAAGAAAAAGTCAAAATTTCTTGTGTTCTTTTGTTGACATTAAGAAAAAAAGTCAAAATTTCTTGTGCTCTTTTGTTGCCATCAAGAAAAAAGTCAAAATTTCTTATGTTCTTTTGTTGCCATGACGAAAAAAGTCAAAATTTCTTATGTTCTTTTGTTGCCATGACGAAAAAAAAAATCTTTTGCTCTTTTGTAGAATAGTCATTTCATCTTACATGTTTACTTTGAGAAGAAAAGTGAGGAGCATACGCAAGGAGGCGCTGAGTAGCTGCGACAGAAGCTATCATCTTTGCCCTATGTGTTTTGGGGACTGTTGGGGACAGGTAACGGTCTCTGCTGGGAATCGGAGATGAGTGCGGGATTCGAACCTAGAACTAGGAGAGTGAGAGACCAGCACGTTACCGATTACGCCACCAGTTTCACCATACTCATAATCTACTTCGTGACTAATTGAGTTCGAGAACGACGTTTCTTCCGAACTGAATTAAATCGTTTGTCACTTGTGTGAGTAAATCCTGCGATAGAGTTCCAGGTTCCTGGATGTGTAATCACGGTTTTTGTTTTTGATTCAGTTGTACAATGGGCGGGAGGAAGAGGAGGAGGAGGAGGAGGAGGAGGAGGAGGAGGAGGAGGAGGAGGAGGAGGGGGAGGAGGAGGAAGAGGAGGAAGAGGAGGAGGAGGAGCAGGAGGACGAGGAGGAGGACAAAGAGGAAGAGGAGGAGGAGGAGGAGGAGGAGGAGGAGGAAGACGAGGAGTAGGAGTAGGAGTAGGAGGACAAAAGCGAGGAGTAAGAGAAGGAAGAGGAGGAGGAAGAGGAGGAAGACGAGGAGTAGGAGGAGGAGGAAGAGGAGGAGGACGAAGAGGAGGAAGAAGAGGAGGATGAGGAGGAGGAGGAGGAGGAGCGTGGTGCCACATCGCCTGGAACACGTATTGGGCCTTGGCATTTGGAGTTCCTGTCCTTCCCCCCTCCCCCTCTCCCCCCCTCCCCTCCCCCCAATGCACTGAATTCCTCAACATTGGCCAGGCTCTTGTTTGGGGCCAAACCTACCGTGGATAAAAAATAAAAAAATAAAATGCTAATATGATATAAACACAAACATCGATAAATAAGTAAATACAAAAATAGACAAATTAACATACATTGACAAGTTAATAGACAAACAAATAAATTAAAGTAATAAATATTACTAATAGATGAACAAAGAAATAAGCATATAAGTAAATAAACTGATTATCTACTATACATATAAAAACAAATAAATAGATACATCAATTGAAAAACAAATAAATGTTACAATGATATTATTTACCATTATTGTTTTTATTAATATTTCTTATTTATTATTATTATTATTACCCATTATTTATTATCATTTATTATTACTATTAATCATTATTATCATTATCATCATCATCATCATCATTATTATCATTACTATCATCATTATCATTATCTTTATTATCATCATTACTATTATTATCATTGTTATTGCTATTATCACTATTGCTATAATTATTATTACTATTGTTATTGTTATTATCATTATTGTTATCATTATCATCATTATTATTATAATCATTATTACTATTATCATTATCATCATTATTATTGTAATCATCATCCTCATCATTATTGTAATCATCATAATCATCATTATTATTATGGTAATCATCATCATCATTGTTATCATCATTATCATTTTACCTTTTTTTTTTCCAGGAAACAGGGTGTTACACAGCTACCAAGTCCTAAGGGACTACAGGAACTCCGGTAGGATGGACAGAAAAAAGAAGATGAAGGAGGGAGTTGATCAAGCGCAGTTGACCTTCCTCTTGAAGTTATTTCCATCATAGCAGTTCATACAGAAACTGTGAAATAAAGACAGAAAAAAATAACATTGTAAATAGATAAATTCACATATAAATGATAAGTAAATAAGTATATGAATAAATGAACAAATATATAAATTATAACTGATATATGAATACATACATGAATAAGTGAATAAACAAGTAAAAGCACAAGATGAAATAATACAAGGCCTTGCCAAAGAAGGATAATGAGATTTTTTTTTTTGGGGGGGGGGAGGGGCGAATAAAAACAAACATACAAACAAACCAAATGTTTTCTTGAGGAACATTCGTCAATCTGATCAGCAGAATTCCACAGTATAGATACACTATACTATGATAATGATTACGTTAATTAGCTGTGTTTGCGTTGTTTTCGCTGTGTTTTCGGTGTTTTTGGGTGCTGTTGTCTACTGCGTGCAATCACTATGCCACCCAAAAATCACTCCAAAGCACCGAAAGCACAGCGAAAACGCCGCAAAAACAGCTAATTAACGTCCGTTAATAAGAGGCCTCACTGTATACTGCTTTAAATAAACCATTAAACGCCATTACATACTAAAGATCACTATCCTCGTCGTCTCTGATATTCGAAATAACACAATCTAAGTAATGAGGAGTCTTATGGCATAAGAAAAATAAAAATAAAAATAAAAGAGGATGCAGGTATGACCCGTCATCCACGAGGAGCTGAGATGGGAAAGGGGGGAAAGGGGGGTTAGTGGAGAGGAGTGAACTAGCTACCTCCCTTATAAGGGGGAAAAAGCTCTTGGTATGTGTGTGTATACATACATACATATATATATATATATATATATATATATATATATACGTGGAATAGTGAAAGTATGAAATCACTAAAAACAACACTCAAATAATAATATTTCTTACCGGAGGTAAATAGTCACATATAGGACAAATACTGTGGGTCAAATCCGCCCGTAAGTGGTCTCAGTCGAGATTTAACTAATCCCCCATCTAATCATGATCGACAATTGTAAACTCATCATTACTTAGATTGAGTTATTTCGAATACCAACGACGATGTGGTCAGTGGTCTAATTCGTAAATGATGATACTTCGTGCAATTTGAGGGTAATGCATGCAAATTAACGATGCAAATATTCTCCGTAGAAGTAATTTGTTAACTAATCGTTTTGGCAACACAAGCGTCGTAGGGCAGTCATTAGAAACGATCGTAAATCAAGGAGGAACTATCTTTAAGGTCCGCAAAAATAAGAGGGGGGGAGGGGGAGGGGGAAGGGGGAAGGGGGAGGGGGAAGGGGGAGGGGAGGCTTATTGCTCTCCCGACCCACACTAAATCAAAATGGTAGAATTACTTCCACGCCTCTGACATTGTTCTCACTTTCAATGTGCGGATCTTTAGGTATGTCAACACCGCACCAGATAATTCTATATTTTGCAATTAATAACAAAGAATAACATTCATGTGTGCATTATAGAGTGTGCATTATATTTTGTAATTAGCAGCGGGGAACAATATTCATGATATGTACTTCATGGCGTATATGCTATTACCTAATACCTCCCCCATAAGTCTTCCCGGTGCGTCCTCGGAATTTCGGAGTTTCCTCTCGTTCCTCCATAAAATCTGTGTTTAGGTTACACAAAGTTGAATTAACTTGCAAAACAAGTGGTAGAAAATCTTTATGTTTTAGTACAATTACTTTTCTCCTTAAGAACGTAAGAATGGAGGAGACTACAAGGGACCATAAAGCCTACACTAAGGGAGTTCCATGTACCTTACTACCCATCATTCCTATCTTTAAAGTTATGTAATCTTTTCATAAAACAACCAATTCTTTTTGCTCTCGCCGCATGGTTGATATATTTCATATGTTAACCATTCTGCTGGTAAATCATTTCCTGCCTATTTCCTTCTTCAACCTACTTCTCGACAAAAGTAATAGAATTTCTGAAGTTTATAGTACACATGCTTGTCTGTTTCTCGATAACTCTCACTACGTGTCCTGTACAATCATCTCCAACTATAAGGAGTCTAGATCAGGGGTGGGGAGCCTTTTTGTGCATGAAGGCCACCTTACAATTCATCGTCCCACATAGAGGCCGCACTGAACAAATTATTATATATTTTTTCAATTATTTCATCCCTTTTTAGGGAGTGACATCACTGAACACGGTTAACTTTGCTTTCGTCTATGTGTGTGGTGTATATTATAAGTTTCAGGTGTATAATGATTACAGACTTAAAAAATATTCAAGGTCTTTTAAGAAAAATAGTATGTATATCAAAGGCCGCAGAAGGCCGCAGAAGGCCGCACTTGATGGCCCGGAAGGCCGCAGGTTCCCCACCTCTGGTCTAGATTCTGAAAGATTCAAGACGTTTCAGATGCCTTACAGGACATCCAGGTGACCAAACGCGACATAATCCCATTGTATACCAATAGAAACTCTTTTGAGATTTTTTTCCGATTACTTCTGATCTGCAAGAAATAATTCGTAATTGTTTCTTTGTTGGTTGTGACACAAAAAAGCCTCCTCATCTGTTCTCATAACAAGCGTTTGTTCATTGTTCTTCGGCTGTTCGTGTGAACGGGTAATTGATACGCCTCTTTGCTCTTGAAATGACGTGGTGATCACGTGATAACTCGGGAAGGAGCTCAGGCCTGTGACTCATCACTTTTTCTTTTCTTTTCCTTATTTGGCGAAGAGGGAAGCTTGGGCGTTTTGAGTAATTTTTAGGTCACCAGAAGTACATTTTGGCTTACGTGTCAATAGAAATCGTCAGTAAAGAATATAGTTTTACCTTTTTAATGAAAATAATTGCAAAAGTTTCAGGTCTAGTTTTAGAAAGATAAAATAATTGTTTACCTACTTCATCTATTGATAAAAGAAATATCGTACTAGCTGGGTACTAGCTTCTTCCTAGTGAATAGGATATTCATCTTTTTTTCACAGAACGTCTGAACATCCAATTTGTTAGCAAGTGAATCTATTTTTGGTTACCTTCTCCACTTCCTTATTTGGGCACTAACTAGAATGCGCGTTACCTTTGACGTTTTTTTTTTTTTTTTTTTTTTTTTTAAAGGCTGTGATGTATTGGAAAACCTGCCCAGGATGCCAGCCAGGCAACCCAAGGTCTGAGGATGATTTTTTTTCTAAGATTCTGTCGCGCTACAATTTCTCTTCTTGTCTAATTGGCGCCTCCGAGTTGCTCTGGAGCCGACGATTAGCCGTCGCAGCTCTAGCGATGACCTTTCCATCTCTGCCGCCTTTGACAGAGCTTAGGTCATCCACAAAGGCTCCGCTTTTTTCTCTTTGACTCGCTACATCACGAGTCGTTCTGTGAACAAAATAGTAAATCTTCTTTTTAGTGTTTAATGTCATTGTTGCCACCTGGTTTTACGATAAGTGGAAAAAGAGTTATTGGTGGTGTCACACGCTCTCCGGTATCTGGAAGTTGTAATTACGGGAGAAAGTGATCGCCTACTCAAGGCCAACTTGGTTTTCTGTTTTCTTCAGTTTCCTCAAAGGATTCTGCCTTGATGTACTTGTCCAGAAAGTGACTAACGCGTGCTTCACACTGTGACAATTCTCGTCAACTGTTGTGAAGGCAAATACTTAGACGAAGACTTCGTTTACAGTGGTTTAATACTTCCATAAGAGCGTTTCTAACTTGTGTCTAACTTGTTTTACATCGTCATTCCATTTCTTAGTATGCGGCACGAGGGGTAATTCGACATTTGGATATTCGAAATAACAAAAGACTATAACCCAAGTCTATTCGACCCAAACAAACTCACAAAAATTGACGGTAATCTGCTTAAAGTGAATCGGAGTTTAAGGGACCGACTATTAGCGCCAACTTCTGATTAATCCACGACTTCAATTTCACGACTGTCGACTCTGTTGGTGTCAGTTTCTTTATCCTATAACCCTACGCAGGGGTACGTGGGCTTCTTCTGTTGAATAAAATCACCTGGCGGCAGACAGAACGAGTGTTCAAGTTGTCCGTTGCAGTGGAAGCGTTAGTAGTTCTCGTCACAAACTCCGACAGACGTCATGATTACCAGCGCTTCTATCATAAGAACATAACAAAGGAGGAGACTGCAAGAGACCATAAGGCCTACACTATGAAGAGGAATCGTAGAGGTAGTCAAGAATAGAGATTGAAGGAGGGAAAGTAAGAGAATGGAGGAAAGAACTTGGGATTGATTTTTTCTGATAATTTCGGAAAAAAATAAAAATAAATAAGGAGATCAATGGCCAAACGGAAGATTCCCTCGGATGTATAAAACTGCTCAAGAACATCAGAAAAACCTAACTTAATTTCACCTAATCTCGTTAAAGATTTATTTATCGACATAACAAAGTACAAGGCGACACCGCCTGGTCTTTTTCCCGCCAAAAATTAACGGCTTGACGCTGGACCAGAGAACCCCAATATCAACTTTTTGGCTTCGTTTATGGTCAATATTGACCTTGGCTGGATTTTAAAGAAAGACCTTTTTTCTACGTATTTTGTTGTGCTAATTATTTCTGTTTTTTATTTTCTTCTTGGTTAAGGACTGGGAGGGATAGTGATATCGTATTCTTAATTCATTGAATATAAAGTCTCACACCTTTTTCTGGATTTTTCGCTTCGTGACCTTTGTCCTCCTGGTGACCTTTTTCAGCCTAGGAGAATCCCTGCCACACACAAAGGCAGGATAAAGGTCGGCTAATTCACTCTGAGCCGTTCGCTGCCCAAGGAGTGTATAGAGGTGGCCAGTGAAGCACTGAATATGAATGAATTAACTGTAAAGCACAACATATACAAGCGTGCGGTCGCTGAATAAGCAGAACCAAGACTGCCTCTGACGCCAAGCCACGCCACCAAGCTCAGACTTTGCGGGAAGGTCACAGACGCGCGCTTAATATGAACACTTAGTTCTCACACTTAATAATACATTGAATATACAAATATATGATAGTAGATATATAATGTTTCAAGTACACTATCACAGGAGTACCGCAGAAGGACCTTGCGGTACTCAGAGCCACTCGATCGTGGCATTCTTTGGCACCATGAGGCATCTGAGATCGAGTTTTATGGCTCATTGTCTCCGTCGGTATAGGAATGTGTGACTCGTTTAATGTACGGTCGCTATCAAAAGTAATGCTGGATTTTTCTGAACGTAAATATGTTTATACCCTTTGCGGAACATGCTGGATTATGTCGATTTAATTTGGATTAATTTATCATTCCACCTGCAGAACATTAGATAAATCTCATTATGAAAATATGTTTCATTTTAAGAAAACGAATGCGTTGAAATTTGTGTTGCACATCAAGAGAAGGAGTTGACATATGTATGGATGGGGCTAGTAAATAGGGACGGGACGTTACAAAAAAAAAAAAAAAAAAAAAAAAAAACCGATACGATTTCCGATACTAATCTAAACTTTCGATTCCGATAACTGATTAATAAAAGTATTTTCTTCATAAAGTATTCGTCTCCCACACCAACTGCAGGACCTAACCACGAATTATGACCATTATGTATCGGAATCGGTTCGTATCGGAACTTTATAGCAGTATCGGAACTTGTGTCGGGATACTTAAGTAATCTGTTATCGTTCCATCACTAGTAATAAGATATACGATGATGCATAATCACAAGACAAGAGGCTGGCAGAAGACCTTTTGGTCCATAGCAAGGTCGGATGAAAAAAGAAAAAGAAAATGAATTAATAAATAAATAAGTAGATAAGTAAAGAAGTAATTAGATAAATGAATTAATAAGAAATGAAAAATGAAACAAAATAAAAAAACAAACAAACAAACAAAGCAAGCAAACACAGTTGCCAGACGCTGGATCGTTGTTTGTCTAACGGAATTTTTATGTTCCTATTTGCGTTACACCCAACTGCCTCTGCAGGAAGTTTGTCCATTTTATTGACTACGCGATGTGCGAAGTTGTCTCTACCAACTTCCAGGTTTAATACCCGAAAGCCTGAGGCTCACGTTTCTTCTTTTTTTCATTTGAAAGGTCTATTCTTTCTATAGAATGGTTACGTTACGTTAGGTTAGGTTAGGTTAGGTTAGGATAGGTAAGGATAGGTTAGGTTAGATAGGTTAGGTTAGGCTAAGTTAAGATTGTTTTAGGTTAGGAGAGGCTATGTTAGGATAGGATAGGTTAGGTTAAGATAGGTTAGGTTAGATCAGGTTAGATTAGGATAGGTTAGGATAGATTAGGTTAGGTTAGGTTAGGCTGGGATAGGTTAGGATATTTTAGGTCATGTTAGGTTAGGTTGGGATAGGTTAAGTTATACAGTAATAACAGTATAATAATATAGTAAATTTAATGTTAAATATCCGTGTTTGCGTGGTTCTGGGTTTTTACCAATTAGTGTATAAACCACATTGCAAATAATTCAATCGTCCTGAGTTTTTAGGCCTTTGATTTCTGGCTAATTTTCCTTGTGCGCATTGTGCTCCTTGTTGTTGTTGTTGTTGTGGGCGTTGTTGTTGTTGTTTTTGTGGCTTACTAGTCTTTCTATTCTTTGTGTCCTTTCAATGTACGTTTTTGCTCGTTGCGATCATCATTCACCAATGTATTATATATTTATTCATGGCTCGACGATAATGGTCAAACGGTTGTCTAGAAAACTAATTATTTGTTTTCTAATGAGGCTGTTTTACCCCGAGCGACTAAAGCTAGGGTCGTTTAAAAACAAAGAAATCAAAGCTCTAGACCAGCGTTTTTCAATTTAAGGGTTCCCCGGAACCCTAAGGTTCCGTAAAAGGTCCCTAAAGGTTCCGCGAGAACAAGTGAGATAAGCTAATGCAATTTTGATTTTTTTTTTAATTTAATTTCATATACGTAATACAATCAAACACGCACGACATATTATTGGTTAGTGTAATAATGTAATATAGACATCATCCTATCTAACCTATTATTACGATGAAAATAAAATTAGAAAGATATGGTATTTTCCTTTTTTTTTTTGCGCAGGGGTTTCTTGAGACATGCAATTTATTTTAAGGGTTCCTCAAAGGTAAAAAGGTTGAGAAACGTTGCTCTAGACAATCGTTTGATGAACATCGTAAAATATTGCGATTGAGAGATATTGATTTCAGACAGCACTCGGCCTCTTTTCGGATCAATGAACTGTGATTGTTCTTAATCTTTTTTTCTTTTCTTTTTTCACTTCCTTTTCTTTCTACTTCCCATGCAAGAAATGCAAACTCACGCCTTCCATTTGTATGACACAAAGGTCCAATTTGGTTTTTCCTTTGATACAACACACGCGCGCGCACGTGCACACACACACACACACACACACACACACACACACACACATACACACACACACGACTTGGTGGCGCGGTTGGTAGAGTCCCAGACTGTCGGTACGGGGGTGCCGGCGGTACCTGATTCGAATCCTGCCCAGGGCTGAAAATCTTTCAGTATCGCTGCGCTTCGAGTCGTTACTCCAATTGGGTGTGTGTGTGCGTGTAAGGTCATAGCATTAACCGTAGATCGGCTATACGAGCTCTGAGCTCTCTTCAGGGAGGGAAATAGCTGTCGATCACGAGTCCATCACGTGATCCAAAGACCAAGGTGAATCACACACACACACACACGAACAAACGCACATGTACATACAGTATATCGGCATATCCGTGTTCAAATGTGTATATGCATGTTCTATATACTCGTATATTACACTAATGTTATGCATCTGGAGTTTATGTGTTAGTGAACGCCTAGTCGGGTTTCTGCTTGTGGGAGACAAAGAATTTGATATTTGCTTGATCTGTGTGTTCTTCCTGCAAACACTCATACATTCGCCTCTGGTTCACTTATGTGTACCACAGATTGTCTAAATTTTAGACAATCTGTATCCAATCTGTATCCCTGTATCCAGAAACAATGTTTTAGACTCTAAAACATTGTTTCTGGAAACAGGGATAATTGCACTTCTCTTTCAGGATTTTTTTCATACATGATGCGCTTGAATGTACTTTTTTTGTCTATAACATTTTATTAGCTCACAGGAGTATTTTCATGTCTATGTGTGCTTTTGACTTTTTTTTCTAGTGGTTAAAACAGGGTAAGGGATTTTTTTTTCGTATTTTCTGTAGAAAACTGAATTTTGAGAACATAGTTTGGCAGAAGTTATTACGACGAAAAATTTTCTTGCTGTCCTACACTGGAAGTTTAAAATGTGGAAGGAATTTCCAGAGAGGGCCAAAAACTCATTCCTGTCCCTTTTTTCAGGGTGGGTAATGTGGCAAAGTTCTGTAGAAAACTGAATTTTGAAAACATATTTTGGCATAAGTTATTACGACGAAAATTTTTCTTGCTGTCCTACACTGGAAGTTTAAAATGTGGCAGGAATTTCCAGAGAGGGCCAAAAACTCATTCCTGTCCCTTTTTTTAGGGTGGGTAATGTAGCAAAGTTCAACAGCATTATAAAGAACAAAGCACGTTATTCACCATAACACTCTCCCTTTCATCGAAGAATTAAAACTAATTCCCGCTGGCCACAGACGCTTTTTCGTTCCTCAACCCAAACCGAGACAAAACTCAAAGAAGATCATTGTTTTGACATTCTAATCGAGCCGTACGTCCTAACCTTTTCCTTAAACAAAACATTAACGAAAATCCCGCGGAGTCCAGCGACATCTGGCAACTGTTGGTCAGGAGGCCTTGGACAGTATATAAGGAGCCTCAGATGACGAAGTTGGTACAGTTTCCTCCGGCACTTAGCGGGTCTATCACACTAAAGCATTATGAAAGTTCTGGTGAGTAGTCGTCAGTTTCAAATCCGTTATCGTTAATAATTACTACATCACAACATTACTCAGTTCTGAAGCAAATTCGTCATTACCCGACAGTTACTCTTTTGCTACGATCATTCCTAAGCTTCACTTACTGATTTCACAAACACGCTTAAACAGACTAGATAATGAACTGTGATTTTTGTATATAATTGTATCAATATGACACTTATATATGTTTGAGTGGACATTCATGGATACATACTGATATTTTGTATTTATAAACACGTCTGCACAAAATGCACAATTATTGATATTCACATCAGTGCACATATCTAACATGGATATGTGCAAGTACATATGTATATGCATATGTATATGTGTATGAATACAAATACATATATATATATATATATATGTATAATATATATATGTATATGTATATATATATATATATATATATATATATATATGTGTGTGTATAATATATATATATGTGTATATATATATATATATATATATATATATAATGTGAGTGTGTGTGCGTGTGTGTATACGTGCACAAATACAGACGCACACACACACACACACACACACTCACTCACACACAGCCATCCGGCACTCCAACTTTGGTGTGCAAGGAATTGTGTGTGTGTGTGTGTGTGTGTGTGTGTGTGTGTGTGTGTGTGTGTGTGTGTGTGTGTGTAAAGTCACAGCACTGCCCATAGATCGGGCCATATATAAGCTATGGAGCTCTCATCCGAGCGGTTAATAGCTATCGATCACAAATCCAACACGTGGTCCAAGCCCATGAAAAATCACACACACACACAAAACACACACACACACACACACACACACACACACACACACACACACACACACACACACACACACACACAAACATCCTGGACCGGGAGACTCCACATCATACTAGACTCACCGCCCAGTAAAGGCTGAAGAGTCGGAAATGCAGACCACAGAGTGGAGAGGCTGATTCCGTCCTCCTCCCCTTTTCCCCTTTATTCTCCCATGGATAGTCTCTTCTTCCACAAACGTGGAGGTAGAAGACTACATTCCAAATGGGAAAAAATCTGAGTCATGTAAAAAATTACATATACATACAAGGTACATACATTATATATTATGCGTATGTGTATGCATGCGTATATGTATACGTATGTATATGTATATGTATATGTGTATGTATATGTGTATGTATATGTGTATATATTTGTGAGCAATCCATGAAAAGGCGATTAAGAATTCATTGAAGCTCAAAATAACTGATACATGACAGATTATGACTATCATCGCTAGTTATCAAAACTAGTTATCAAACCTAGTTTATTTTGGCATTAAGTTATTACAGTATAGGAGCCAGAGTATTAATCAGCGACAATTATAAAATTTATCTCATTTGTCACGTTTTCGAAATCAAAAGTTTGGAGACTTCAACGCTACACTTGTAGTTATCTTTTATCTAATGCTTGTGTTAAAACGTCGTTTCGAAAGTAATTACAAACTAAATCAAAACCAGACGTAGATTCTGAACAGATAGGTCTCAAAAAAGTAATTGCATTATAAGATGTCAAATAAAGTCAATAAAATTGGAATGTTCTTTTTTCATTCGAAAAAGAATTTTGTTAAACGAGGAGTTAATGGAGAATTGATTCTTGACATTCATTCTTCACGCCCCCCCCCAAAAAAAAAAAAAAAAAAACGTTCAAGACCTTTTGTCTTTTTGATTTCATCTCCAATTTTTGAGACCTCCCGACCACTGTGTTCCTGGAGGAGGGGTGGTCGAAATTGCTTCCAGTTCATTCACCGAGTTCCAGACGGATTTCCGAAACCTCTCGACAACTTCCGGTTTCTCTTTCTTAACCTTCTCGGGAGGCGAGGGTCCTCATAAGCTGAATAAAGTCGTCTGTACGTTAGCCACAAGAACTTTTCTTAAAGATGTCCGTTCGTGAGCCAACGGGTGATCGATTGGCCATCAGACCTCCTCGTTGGAGACCTTCTTAGGCGCTCTGGAGACTACTTCGAAAAAAAAAATAAATAAAAAAAAATAAACTTGAAACTACTCGGCAATATGATAGTTCCCGAACGCCTCATCCAGTCCCCATCCCTTCAGGAGACTTTGGTCGGGTGGAGGAGGTTATGACTGAGCTTTATTATGACCTTTTCCTTCCCTTCTTCAGGTTCTTCTCAGCATTGCAGTGGCCCTGTGCCAGGCAAGGCCCCAGGTCGTCTTCGTAATGCCGGGAGGTTCTGGTGCTCAGCTCTCGCAGGCCCAGATCGAGGCTCTCCAGCAGAGCGTCTCCCAGCTCTTCAGCACCGGAGGCGCGGAAGCTGCTCCAGCTGCCGAAGCTGCTCCAGCTGTCGAGGCTGCTCCAGCTGCCGAAGTTGCCCCCGCTGCCGAAGCCGCTCCCGCCGAACTCGCTGATGCCGAATCCCCAGTTGCCAACCTAGTGGAGGAGCCAGCTCCCGCTCCAGCTGCACCAGCTGGCCCCGTTGACCCCCAGTTCGCTCAGTTCTTCTCCCCTGAGGACGACCCCGCCGTCACCGCCGCCAAGCAAGCCCACTTCGCCGCCTTCGCGAAGGTCCTCGGAGGAGGCGCCGCCGCCGAGAACGGAGAACAGGCTGCAGGAGAGAACGGTGAACGGGCTGCCGCGGAGAACGGAGAACAGGGAGGAAATGGAGAACAGGCTGAACTTGAAGCTGCTGAGGCTGAAGCTGCTGAGGCTGAAGCTGCTGAGGTTGAAGCCGCTGAAGCTGAAGCTGCTGAGGCCGAGGCTGCTGAAGCTGGTGAGGCCGGTGAAGCTGCTGAGGCTGAAGCTGGTGAGGCCGGTGAAGCTGGTGAGGCTGAAGCTGCTGAGGCTGAAGCTGGTGAGGCTGAGGCTGGTGAAGCTGAAGCTGAAGCTGGAGCGGCATAAGGAGGAACTGTGATGTCTAGATATGTAGATATGTAGATAGTTATTATTTTATCAATTATCCTCGCAATAAAATACTCTTTTCTACCCACGTGGCCTTTCTTGACCAAAAAAAAAAAAGAAAAAAAAAATCCCACGTCATATATTCGGTCCTGAATAAAATCGTCTGACGGCAACAGGTAGAGAAGATACTGAAGTTGCACAATACAGCATAAGGTGATTTCCGTCAGCTGAATAAAACATAGAATAGACGCAAAACCTGAAAAGGAGCTCACCTAATACCCATTCAGGTTCACTTATAAAACTTCTCTGTGTTAAGAGAGCTTCCCCAAGAATCGCTTCACTAAAGCCAATTAATCTGTCTAATCAGGGAGATATGTAAAAGCTTGAATTCAGTGGAAATAGCTTCTAGATTATGTTCCCTAAGCAGATTACATTGTCTCAAACATGATAATTTAAATACGTACACACACACACACACACACACACACACACACACACACACACACATAGACGTCCCTGTGGCGTAGGCAGTTAACCACCCCTCCTCCACCCTGCCCCCATCACCCTTCACAAACGCACACCAACAAGAAGTTACATTAAACTAAGTGAGGCAAAAAAACTCCTTCTGACTACTGACCAGTCTTAAGGCAAAACTTCGGAATTCCAAGGTCTTGGCCCGAAGTAAGAATCTTTGGGAAAAAAAAAGAAGGCGGGAGGTTGGGGGAGTGGGTCGAGTCTCCTGCTCCAGAAAGAAAAGGCCCAGCAAATGTCAAGGTCGGAGAAGAAGGAGGAGGAGGAGGAGGAGGAGGCTTCCACTTCCTAAAATTCGAGGAGCCTTTGATCTTTGATCTTTGCTCGGGAGCAATCGCGATGACGACGCCTACTACCCGTCGTGGGCTCTTTGACCTTTCGTTGTTCGACGTCGAACTGTGAAGAATCTGTTCCCACATCGTTATGTCTTTGTCCGACACCTCGGCAGGGCGGCGGCTGCCACCTAGGAGGAGTTGGTGCCTTGATCAAAATTTTCTTGAAGACAAAGACACTTGATGGTTCCTCCAGGTTCTCTCTGGACAGAAAACGTTTCCAGTCTGTTCCAGCCAATTCTGAGATAACTCTCCTTAGTCTCTTTCCCTTCATTGTTTCTTCTTTCTTTTCTCTTTGTCATCTCAATTCATTCCTCTCTTCTTCCTCCTCGTGCTTCTCCCTTTACAGTAGTTTCTCCTCCTCTCCTTTCTTCTCCTCTTCCAGCTCCTCCTCTTCCTTCGCCTGCTCTTTCTCCTTGTGTTCCTCTTCCCCCTTCCTCTCTTTCTCCTCCACTTCATTCTCTTCTTCCTCCTCCTCCTCTTCCTTTGCCAGCTCTTCCTCTTCCTTCTCTTATCTCATTTCTTCCCCCTCCTCCTCCTCCTCCTCCTCTTAATATTGATAATAGACTTTGGGCCGTTCTATTAATATTTCGGATTCAGGAACTCTTTTCCAGTTTTCATTTTCTGTATTCCCCGTTTCCTCTAATTTCCTCCCATTTTTCATTTTTGAAACTATTCTGATTTCCTTATGGCCTTCATGCGACGAGGAAAAAAAAAAGTCTTGAACTTCTGTTTTGTATCTTCCTGCTTTACAGCGTATTTACATACACACGAGGTTGTTTTTTTATCCATCAATGAACTTCTGCTCTTTATTTGAATTGATTCGCTTCCCTCTTCCCATTTGGAAGTCGCCTTGTGGCCTTGCATGATCGCCATTTCAATACACAATGCGCAGTTCCTTCGCTTGAGTGCTCTGGGGACAGAATTTTTTCATCATTATTATTATTATTATTATTATCACTATTATTATTGATAATAATAATAATAGTAATAATTATTATCATCATCATCATCATCATCATTATTATTTTTATCATTAGTAGTAGTAGTAATAATAATAATAATAATCATTCTTATTCTTATCTATACAAATAACTTCTAGCGTTTGTCTGTCCGTGTGTCTGCCTGTCTGTCTGTTTGTCTCTTCCCCTCTCTTTCTATCTTTTTCTCTCCCCCCTCTCTATCTTCCTCTCCTTTTCTCTCTCTCTCTCTTCCTCTCCTTTTGTCCCTCTTTCTCTCTCTCAATTTGTCTTCTTGTCCCATCACATCTACTTGTCCTATCCTTAAGTGTTTCTACATGTCTGGCTATACGACAGCGAAACAATACTTCCTGACGATAAATCTCTACCAGTTTAGTTTCGACTCCAATTTAATATTAACTTGTTTTCCCTCAGATGTGTTATAAATAGACATTTTTCTTTGCATCTCTGTCAATCCGCATTTGTTTGGTTTTTAGCTTTTCTTCTATAATACCTAGTACGATGATTCAAATTTTCTGTTTCTTTTGTAGATTTGTATAAGCGAAATGTGTGTTTATCTTATTGGAAAAGGTCCAACTACCTATGTCTTCGACTCTGTCCTTCCTTTCCTCCTGTCTGACCTTTACGTATGCCTATAAAAGTGTGTACATGTATAACAGGTTTGCCTACACATGCACACACACACACTCACACACACACAAACATACACACACACATCACTGTGAAAAAAAAACCAATTGTTTTTGTCCGTGAACATATCCTTACAATCCTTTTGATTTGTATTGTTGTCTTTACCTCTGTAATGTTGTGCACACCTATAATCATACATTTATTTTTTCGAAATGCAGTGCTTGATGGTGTGAAGAGAGGGAGAGGGAGAGGGAGAGAGAGAGAGAGAGAGAGAGAGAGAGAGAGAGAGAGAGAGAGAGAGAGAGAGAGAGAGAGAGAGAGAGAGAGAGAGAGAGAGAGAGAGAGAGAGAGAGAGAGAGAGAGAGAGAGAGAGAGGCTCCATGGTTCATACAGGATATAGGTTATGTCACCATTGCTCTCCATGTTGTGCATAGAGTAATGAGAGTAATGTTAAAAAAAAATGCTGGTCTCACATTTGCTCAGTTATAGGTTTGAATCCCGCACTCCTCTCCGATTCCCAGCAGTGACTGTCTATTACCTGCCTCGACAGTTCCCCCAAAAAAGTATGTTGGTCTCGTAATCGCTCAGTTATGGGTTCGAATCCCGCACTCCTCTCCGATTCCCAGCAGTGACTGTCTATCACCTGCCTCGACAGTTGCCAGAAAAAAAAAGTATGCTGGTCTCATATTCGCTCAGATATGGGTTCGAATCCCGCACTCCACTCCGATTCCCGGCAGTTCCAGAGGCACCTAATAGGGGTTCGACCCCAGACACGCGTCTTCTGACGTACACTCATCACCTTCTCCTTCTGGGAAAGTACCATTCCTGGGGAAGTGAAGAACCAAGTGCGACTTGAGCCACACACATTTCGAGGACGACAAAATGCTGGCGGTGGAGAAAGTGACAACGATTTGCAGGAGCTGGTAGCAGAGTCTGAAGACACAGGAAGAAGCTGTGCGTAAATAGGAACGAGAAAAAGACGACAAGAATGGAAAAGGGAAGAAAGAAGAACTTCACACAAAACTGAACTTAACTGAATCGATTTTCATGAGACAGAAGTGTTTAGGTACAAGAAATGATAGGCGGTCATGAACATGGAACTGCGTAACATAGGCCTTATGGTCTCTTGAAGTCTCCTTCATTCTTATTGTTTAGGCTTTTAAGTAGCTCTAAAGAGATAGGAATAATAAAGTATCTGGAGGTAGGTTTAGCAAGAAGGTCGGATCACGTGTTGGATTCGTGACCGACAGTTATTAACCTCCCGGAAGAGAGCTCAGAGCTCGTATGACCAATCTATGGGTAATACTGTGACCTAACACGCACACACAACTCCCCGTCCACGAGTTGGAGTAACGACTCGCAGTGCAGCGATACCGAAATTATTTTAGCCTTGGGCGGGATTCGAACTCGGACCGCCGTGGTGGCGGTTGTGAACGCTACCAACTGCGACACCGAGTGTGTGTGTGTGTGTGTGTGTGTGTGTGTGTGTGTGTGTGTGTGTGTGTGTGTGTGTGTGTGTGTGTGTGTGTGTGTGAAAAGTCTCCATCTGAACCAAGTGAGTCTGATGTGACACCAAGTAGGAAGGTGAGGAACTTACGCCAGGAAGCGCTGAGTAGCTGCGGCCGAAGCCGTCACCTTTGCCCTATGATGCACTTGGACTGTAAGGGTAGGTAATAAGCAGTCACTGGTGGGAATCGGAGAGGAGAGTGGGACTCGAACCCAGGACCAGTTCGCTTCCGGTGACGCTACTAGCGTACGGCACCAAACAGAGACAATGTAAGATGTCGATGGTCGTTGAGGGTAAGATTACTTGAGTACTGTTGATTTTATCTTATTTATGGTCCATACGAAAGGCCCCGCGAGGGTGAATCAAATCACCTGACGACATACAAGAACAAAGGAAGCTACCGCTTCTTACAGAAGGGCGCTGATGGGTGGTCATGGACATGGGACTGCCTAGTGTAGGCCTTATGGTCTCTTGTAGTCTCCTTCGTTCTTTTGTTCTTATGTACCAGCCCATGCGAATGGGCGTTGATGGGTGGTCATAGGCTTGGGACTGGCTAGTGTAGGCCTTATGGTCTCTTGCAGTCTCCTTCATCCTTTTGTTCTTATGTACCAGCCCATGCAAATGGGCGTTGATGGGTGGTCATAGGCTTGGGACTGCCTAGTGTAGGCCTTATGGTCTCTTGTAGTCTCCTTCGTTCTTTTGTTCTTATGTACCAGCCCATGCGAATGGGCGTTGATGGATGGTCATAGGCTTGGGACTGCCTAGTGTAGGCCTTATGGTCTCTTGCAGTCTCCTTCATTTTGTTCTTATGTACCACTCCTCACTGAAGGGTGCTGATGGGTGGTCATGGACATGGGACTGCCTAGTGTAGGCCTTATGGTCTCTTGCAGCCTCCTTCATTCTTATGTTCTTATGGAAAGCGCTCAACGAAAATACCTCGTTAGAAAACACGAAGAACAATCACGCAACTCTTTTATTATTTTTTACATTCAATGCCATAGGGATGTTGCCACCACCTCTACGGACCAGAGCCACGCTGTATGCTTTTATGACTGGAGAGTCATCTTCATGTATAGTAGAATGCTAATCAGGTTTAACTTCTCTTAATCCGGTTTCTTGCTAACTACCTTAAACCTTGAACCTTAAACATCTCTGCCACCGCATCTACGAGTTCACGTCTTCGGATCTATATTGTCCCCCGAAGAATAGAAGCGCTGGTTATTGCTGAATTAATACAAATCTTTCCCATGACGTCATGAAAAAGATTTTTTTTTTTTTTGCATTCGGATACACAAATATAAAAACACAATTCATAAAATTGTGAGGATGACACAAAATTCATCTGAAACTTATTTCCATTGTGGTCCTCTTCAAAAAACAAGGAATTCAGATACATTTAAACAAGAATATATCTAACAGAATAATTTGAATTATGATAGATACTTAAGATAATAATCACTGACATGACTCATTATTCATCATCTTGGGTCTTGTCTACATCGAGATCTGACAGAAATGTAAAAAGAAAAAAAAATATATATATATATGATATATATATATATATATATAATATATATATATATAATATATATATATATATATATATATATATATATATATATATATATATCATATATGCTGAACACCAGAGGGAAAAGAAAAAGTATTAGAATCCGAGCGCTTTCGTGATATTTTCACATCTTGTGATCCTTGAAGATGTGAAAATATCACGAAAGCGCTCGGATTCCAAGAATTTTTCTTTTCCGTGTGGTGTTCAGCATATCGGTGTAGTCACGTGTGTTTTGTGATACTTGTGCATACATATTATATATATATATATATACTTTCGTAGCGAGGTCTTTACGTATATGACACGAATCCTTGGGGAACATTCCCCCATCATTTTGGATCTCGTTGACATTAAGATTTTAGAACATTGTTGAAAAATAAATATATGTATTCTTTACCGTTTAAGATTTAACATTTCACTTTCGTCCGGACGATTCGTCGTCGTCGTCATTTTGCTTTCGACTTCAATTGTCTCAGTTTTTGACTTTCGGGCGACTTCACAATGCGGTGGAATTCAGACCCGTTGATCGCTTTCTCAACGAAACAGGTGAAATTTACAGTTTCGTGAAATGGTGCGCATGAAAAACGTTAAATTGGTCTATTTAGAAGTAGAAAATGGTTATGATTTTACGAGACGAAAAATTCATGGACGGGAAAAGCTGCTATATACGTGTGGGTACATATATGTATATACATACATATATATATATATATTTATATTAACTCCTTGCAATGTTTACATGTAGAAACCTGTGCGGGTATGGCTGGAGTGAGGCACAACATTTGTCATGATCTGATGTGATAGCGATCACGCTAATTTTACGGAGCTTTTGCGATTTGCGTTCCACTTTTGGCATGAAAAAATACCACACAATTGTTGTGTGCTGTTGGTTGTACAAATCGAAATTTTGGAAAATAAATTCTTTGTGCCTTTTTCATGATATGCCAAAAAGGGGGAAACTTTGATCGATTGGCAGAGAAGGGAAGTCTGGATGCGCGCAATCCGAAGAGAAGACTGGAAGATATCAAAAGACAAACTGTATGGAGAGCACTGCCTGGAACTGGATTGACCTTTCCTCCTGGATGCTTTCCAGGAACAAAGTTGGCTGGAACGTGCGACTGGCTCGTTTAATCTAAAGTGTACTTCTGCCCCTAACTTGAAGAGATATGCTGCCACATGACCACAGCATGATTCTAAACTTGCCATGCTAAAGTGTACTACTGCCTCTAACTTGAAGAGATTTGCTGCCACATGACCACAGCATGATTCTAAACCTACAATGCTAAAGTGCACAACTGTCTCTGATTGGAAGATATATGCTGTCACATGACTACAGCATGATTCTAAACCTGCCATGCATGTACAGTTTCCAGCGAAAACGCAATCATGAACCTTAAGGCATACCTAAATCCTATATAGTACTGTCGTAACACTTTGGCATTGACTAAGTAGTACCTGCACTATAAAGAGAAATACTAAAGTTTACGTTTTTAATCAATCAGCTTATGAACTACATCGTTAATAATCAGAATCTCATTAGTCATATTTTTGTTAGCATTCAAGATTCAAAATTGATGAAGATTTAAATTGAAGATGTGAATATTCATATCTTAAGTTGAAGATGACTTATTTTCGAAATGTTCTTGAAAATATGTAGATAGAAGCGTGGACTAAATGACTTACTTCCGACTTGATAAAACAAAATTGGCTGCTGTTGTAGTGGGACGGTAAAGACAATCCACCTCATGACCGGTCAACAAAATAATCATAAAGTTCAAAGGACTTGTACGCTCTCCGCAGAGCCCTTATGCCCCTTTCACACTAGGCAACTAGTGACCGTCACTAGTTGCCTACCATTATCTTAAATTGAGCCTTTCACACTACGTCACTGCGGTTGCCCGGTTGCGCAACAGGCTATGGCTGTTGCCCGCTCCGGTAACAAGTGACCGTCACTGGCAGTTGCCGTCACCGACCGTCTCTATTTCTTGACCAGCAAAGCCAACAGAAGCACCTCCTCCATTGATGCCATTCTTTCGACTAATGAGATGATGAGAAAGGATTCCACAACTCGGTGACAGTCACTGGTTGCTTGCAGTTGCCCGAGACATTCACACTAGGCAACTAGTGACTGCCACTAGTGACGGTCACTAGTCCCCCCATCCCCCATCACCACTTCCTGTCTCCCCCATCCCTTACTGCCTATTATAGTTATTGTCTTGCGAAATAATCAAACATATTAAAAAAAAAATGCATTTAATGTTCCTATTGCAGAAAGAATAAGGGGAAAATCTTAAACATTCTTTTCATTCTAACGCAAAATTCGTACATTACGGTAATATATTCAGGGCTCCTGACTTTTATTAATATAATTATTTTGTCAGCCTTGTGGGCGGCATGTCTCTGACTAGAGTTACCGCCCCCCCCCCACACCTAAATGTACCGCCCCTGGGCATATGCACCCCCTTTGAGGACCACAATGGAAATAAGCTTACATGGTTTTTTGTTATCCTCGGCATTTGTAATTGTTATTTCGAACTACGTGTTCTTTTCGTTCTCTGCACTTCATGTATATTGATTCAATGCAAAATAAAATTACTTGATTACTCCCCCCATGTGAGGGCCATGCCTCTTATGTGAAGACCCTTGGTTTGTCTGAATGGTATTCGGTCACATTTCTAAATGTAAGGCCCGGTAGTTTCGAAATATCGTTTACCCATTCATGCCAAATAAAATTATTATTATTATTAATTATTATTATTATTATTATCATCATTATCATTATCAATTACCATTATCAATTATTATTATCAATTATTATTATTATTATTATTATTATTATTATTATTATTATTATTATTATTATCATCATCATCATCATCACGCAAAGAGAAGAGGTCAGGATATTTCTCTCCATTATTGAGAGTCGGAATAATAATAATAAATAAAAAATTTGATACATGATGTAGTTCACCAGC
>NC_134800.1:3926818-3944318 GCF_046742065.1 Oratosquilla oratoria | reverse complement strand
CACACATACATACATACTCATGCATACATATATACATACGTACATACAGTACATACATTTATACATACGTACATTCATACATATATACATAGGTATATATGTGTGTGTGATCACATATATATGTTTAAATGTATTCATATCTATGTATGAACATACTAGCAACGTTTCTGAAACATTTCGCTGGGAGTAGGTTTTCTAGACCTTGTGGTAACTGTACTAGATATCTCCTGGTTGTCTCTCACAGAGCCTATAATCAGGATCATTTTCTTTTTTTGAACGAGTCTCATAAACTTCCTTATATTGAACTAAAGAAAAAAAGAAAATTCACGCCAAGAACGCTGTTTGCTGTCTGTATTGGTTAAATGATGAGGGACTGAAGGAGTAGTTCTCAGTTGATTGTGAACCTTGATGAATTCAGACGATTTTATTCAGTCAAGGGGAGATCAGAACACTGAAAAAGGAAGTCACTATCACCGATTCTTCTCGAAATTGATCTCACCCGAAATACCGAGATCTAATTCGTATTTGGACCAATTTAGGTTCAAGAAGGAAATAGGCAAGAATTTGTTTACCCGCATTGGTCAACGATTGGAATAGACTTAGTAATCATGTAGTGAGCTCTGAAACTATTGGTTGTTTTAAAAGGTTAGATAATTTTATGGATGAGGATGATAGGTGGTAATGGACATGGAACTGCCTAGTGTAGGCCTTATGGTCTCTTGCAGTCTCCTCTGTTCTTATGTTCTAAATCCTAAGACAGTTTGATATCCCTCCCACACACAAAGATCTCTATCATTATGTCAATGTACATCGATATTATACACATTTTTCTTCTTTTGGGAGGAATAACTAGACCCCTCACCCACCCACTAGACACACATAACCTCCCCCCCACCAAAAACCCCATTCGAAATCACCCCTTCAGGGTGGGTGGGGTATAACTACGAACGGGGTGGGATGGGGTGGAGTTGGGGGTACTGGGGTATACCTCTAAAAACACCTGATCGTCAGACTACACAACTTCACTCGAAACTTTATGTCTCTGGGACGTGGCAGAAGGGCGTCATCGACTACATTCTCTTTCCCGCAGTCAGCATTTTTGGGACCCAAGTGGCAATTCAATTCGTCAAAGAATGTTGGTCACTCATAACTTCTACTCCTCCTCCGTCCTACTGTCCGTCTTTAATCTCTTCTGTCCCGCTTCTACGAATCCACTTCTTCGGTGAGATATTGTCCCCGGGGACAAATAGCTTAGGTGTGATATTTTCCCTAGGGACAAATAATCTCGGTGTTATATTGTCCCTAGGTACAAATGTATTCGGTGCGATACTGTCCCCAGGAACAAGCAGCGTCGGTGCAATATTGTCCCCAGGGACAAATAAAATCGATGCTATATTGTCCCTAGGGACAAATTGCTTCGATGCTATATTGTTCCCATGAACAAATAGCTTCGGAGCTATATTTTCCTCAGGGACAAATAGCTTCGGTGCGATATTGTCCCCAGGAACAAATAACTTCGGTGCTATATTGTCCTTACGGACAAATAAATTAGGAGCTATATTGTCCTTAGGGACAAATAAATTAGGAGCGATATTGTCCCAAGGGACAAATGAATTAAGAGGGATATTGTCCCCATAGACAAATAGCTTCGGTGCTATATTGTTCTCAGGGACAAAATAATTATGCGAGATATTGTCCCCAGGGACAAACATCTTTAAGGCGATATTGTCCCTAGGAAAAGATTGTTATATTGTCCCCAGGGACACATAGCTTCGGTGGGATATTGTTCTCAGGGGCAAAAATATTCGGTGCGATATTGCCCCCAGGAACAGTTTCGGTGCGATATTGTCCCCAGGGACAAATATTTTTGTTACGATATTGTTCCCAAGGACAAATAGCTTTGATGCGATATTGTCCCTAGAAAAAAGTATTATATTGTCCCCAGGGACAAATAGCTTTAGTGGGTTATTGTCCCCAGGGACAAATAGCTTTGGGTGGGTTATTGTCCTCAGGGACAAATAGCTTCGGTGCGATATTGTCTCCAGGGACAAATAGTGAATAAAATCGTGTAATGCTGCACCGTCATCTGATTGAAATCGCCTGAAATTCACCAAAACGAAATTTGGGCCTCAAAGACGGCCCAAGTGAAGAATTTCTCAATCTCAGACCTAAACAGATTTATAGCCTTGCGTAAAGGGTTGCACTTTTACCTTTTCCGGCCAGCCGCCAGGTGATTTCATTCAAATCTGTGGCATCCCTTCGGTAAGGAAATTACATTTCGTCGCCGATAACCAGCGCTTCTATCCTTGTGGACAACGTCACGCCGAAGAACCGGAGTCACTGGTATGACATACAGCAGTGATTCTTAACCTTGGGTACCTGTACCCCACAAGTGGTCTTAACTTTGGGTACCTGTACCTCCAAGGGGTCTTAACTTGGGGTACCTGTACCCCCAAGGAGTCTTAACCTTGGGTACCTGTATCCCCAAGGGGTCTTAACCTGGGGTACTTGTACCCCCAAGGGGTCTTAACCTGGGGTACCTGTACCCCCAAGGGGTCTTAACCTGGGGTACCTGTACCCCCAAGGGGTCTTAACCTGGGGTACCTGTACCCCCAAGGGGTCTTAACCTGGGGTACCTGTACCCACATGAGATCTTAACCTGGGGTACCTGTACCCCACAAGGGGTCTTAACCTGGAGTACCTGTACCCCCAAGGGGTCTTAACCTGGGGTACCTGTACCTCACAAGGGATCTTAACCTGGAGTACCTGTACCCCCAAGGGGTCTTAACCTGGGGTACCTGTACCCCCAAGGGGTCTTAACCTGGGGTACCTGTACCCCACAAGGGGTCTTAACCTGGGGTACCTGTACCCCCAAGGGGTCTTAACCTGGGGTACCTGTACCCCCAAGGGGTCTTAACCTGGGGTACCTGTACCCCCAAGGGGTCTTAACCTGGGGTACCTCTATCCCCAAGGGGTCTTAACCTGGGGTATCTGTACCCACATGGGATATTAACCTGGAGTACCTGTACCCCCAAGGGGTCTTAACCTGGGGTACCTGTACCCCCAAGGGGTCTTAACCTGGGGTACCTGTACCCCCAAGGGGTCTTAACCTGGGGTACCTGTACCCCCAAGGGGTCTTAACCTGGGGGTACGAATCCTTAAACCTGTGGGTATGAGACATGGCAGCCAGAGCGTGGTGCTGTAGATTTACAAAGAGAAAGCAAAGCAAGTTTTGTATCACTAAATCCTTTTCATATGTTTGCATTGTATTTGTATTGGATGGGGGTACGAGACATGATAGCCAGTCAGTGCAATGATACTGTATATTTACCATGAGAAAGCAAAGCAAGTTTTGTATCACTAAATCCTTTCCATATGTTTGCATTGTATTTGCATTGGATGAGGGTACGAGAATTCTTTCTGAGATATCAAAGGGTGCTAAAGGCACTGAAGAAGGTTAAGAACCATTGTTATAAAGGAGGACAGTGGAACGAACGGACAGTAGTCACAAGTTATTTTATTTTAGCTCGCTGGCTGAGCGGGTTAGGGCGTCGTTACTTGCGGCGAAGGTCGAGGGGATGGCGGTTCGAGTCCTGCCACCGGTGAAGTTGAACTAAGGGTATGGTTAATTAAATTCCACGCTACAAAGTTCTCTGTAAGGGGTATCGTCCTTGCCTTCTGATGGGAGGAGTTTATGACGTTAAACCATATTGTCATCATCATCATATTTATTTTTATCTATTTATTTATTGTGGAGGATAATTTCCAGTCACAAAATAATACTGCGCGACTGTGGTCCGTGGGGGGGTGTTTCTAGAGCCCATAAAACATTAACTGCATCAAGCTTAGACTGTCCAAAAACACGGCGCCTTCGGTGGGACTGGGGAGGGTAATAGATGGTGTTTGTGTTGGTTATATTTGCCCTCAGTTCAACAGACAAGAAGCTCTCGCATCAGCAGGCTTCAGTTTCTTACTTCCTACATGCCTGATCTAATCACATTGACTTTGGTGTATCAAAAGACTTATGGCATCCCCCAAACCAGTTGAGAGCCGACGACTTTTTCTTAAACCAACAGTTCTTATCCGAACAGTTAAGTGCTTGGTTAGACCCCTTGAAAAGCCAGAAGAGAGAGTAGTTCGTAATTCGGTTAAAAAGTGGATCTATGAATTTTGGTTTTTAATACTGGACCTTGAGAATCGAAAAAATCTGGAAATTCCTTGACTATCTGCCCAAACCTTGAAACCCCCCAAAAAAGGAAAATCCGATTAAAATATTTATTAATGAATTTTGATTCTTGATTCTGGACCTCGGTAAGCAAATAAAAAAAAAAAAAAAAAAGAGAGAGAAAAGGAAAATCTTATTAAAATATTTATTAATGAATTTTGGTTCTTGATTCTGGACCTCAGTAAGCAAAGAAAAGAGAGAAAGAGAGAGAGAAAGCACCTGGAAATTTCAGGATTCATTATTGAAAGTAAGTCTTTAACTATCTGCCCAAATCTTGAAATGTCAAAAAAAAAAAAAAAAAAAAAAAAAAAAAAAAATCCTATTAAAAAATTGTTCCACGAATTTTGGTTTTTGATTCTGGACCTTGAGAGCTTTTGGACATGATCCTGAAATTAATATCTGAAGTGTCTGCCTAAACCTTGAAAATCCTGAGAAGAAAAATCTGATTAAAAAGTCGGTCTGAGAACTTCAATCCTGTTCCTTTTTTCATTATACACCAGAACCTTGAGAGGTTCCCCCAAAAGAGTATATATACATTTGAATATTTTTTATTTTTGAAAAAGTCCACACAAAAAATCGATTTAAGGTTTTTAATTTTCTTTTCAAATTTTTCTTATCATCATTTACTTAAATATTGTTTCCCGAGAGCAAATTATCACAGGAATTTCAGCCCTGAATTGATGTTATCAAACATCCGAACTCTAAGAGAGAGAGAGAGAGTGAAAGAGATTAGATTTGTGCTCTGGTTTATATTTTTGAAAAGACCAGGAACATTTTTAATTCGAGATTTTTTTTCAGGAAGACATATCTACTAATTATCCAAACCTTGATAGCCCAATAGAAAGAAAGGCAAAAGCTGACCGAAGAATTTCAGCTAATCCACTTCGAGGTACTGAAAAACTAAAAAAAAATTTTTTTGACACCCTGAGCTCTTTTTTTTTTCCCAGACTCTGTTGTGGACAATCCCAAACAGTCTCTTGTAGTGGACATATGACACCTTTACGAGGGGACAAAAGTGACCTCAATCTACTCCCTTAACCTAGTTTTGTTCCTCCTTATATATTCTCAAGAGTCCGATGACAGAGTCTTAGCTTCACAGGATCTTTTGCTGAGCTTAAACAAATTAGATTTAAGAACGAACTAGGGAAGAATTGGTTTACCAATAGAACGGTCAACGAATGATCAACCACGTAGTGAACGCTGAAACAACTGGTTGTTTTAAGAGAAAGTTGTATAATTTTATGGATGGGGATGATAGGATGTTAAGGGACACGGAACAGCCTAATGTAGGTCTCAGGGTCTCTCGCAGCCTCCTTCATTCTTATGTTCTTAAGTTGTTTAATTCTGTTACATCACAACAGGACGAGTCGACACTCAGTGCACGTGCCCGGCCTCAACGACTTCTTCCTCTGTCCCGACGTCGAACTAGTTTCCAATAAAACACGCACTTACAGGACAAGCAGCTCAGAGGACATCTGGCCTTGAAAATGAAGCAAGACGTCTCACCCAGCACGAAACCGCGGACGCATATAAAAGGACCCACCGGGGGGACATGGGGCTACTTTCAACGCCTCTCGCAGCCATGAAGACATCTCTCCTGCTTGTGAGTGGGCCTACGTGTCATTCTTGTGTACAAGCGTCTAGGTTTCTTCCACGTACCACGTGAACGTCTGACCCAGTCCGCCGTCGAAACGCAAAACGTAGATTCTATTACAAAGAAGAGTAGACAACTTTGTTGACGTCTTGGGCTGCGTTCCTATTCCCTCTTTGACTTTATTCTGGCTAATACCGGACGATTTTATTCGTTTGATGGGGGGTCGTCGCAGTGATGGGATCAAGACGATCTCGATTCTCCTCTTTGATGCCGCGGACCCGATCGTGGATTTTATTCAGGATAACGCCAGCCGATTCGAGTCAGCTGAGGAAACGTCGCGTGCAGGAGCTAGCCATTTTGATTTGCTTTACCTCCTTTTCTTTACTGCAGCCGTCTCCAGGCAATTCTATTCAGGTGAGGGAACCCCACCCCTACCTCCCATTCCACTCGGCAGCGACTGGGATAGAAACTAACTCAAGCCAATCTTCATTAACAATTTTGCTGCGTTTTACATTAGACATTTTTTTTCTAGTTGTCTCCTGGCAATTTTGTTCAGCTGAGGGAAAGGGTTGCGGAATGAAATTGCCTAGCGACGTCTGTCACAAAGACGATGTCTGCACCTAAAAGGTTCTTGTGTCGGAGATCGGAAATCATCTCCTCTTCAGTTCTTAACCCCGCGTGCTTAAGACATTCGACTGAATTTTGTATTCTTTTTGTCTGGCGCAGCGTAATTTTATTTGGTTGAGGGAAATCTCCTTTGCACTCAGGTCTCGGTTAACTTATAAACCTTCTCCGCGCTCATACGTTTAAACCCGTCTTGATTAACCCTTTCAGCGGAACATTCATTTTTTACTTTAGTTCTGACCATCACTAGTTGATTTTATTGAGCTGAGGGAAAGCCACCACCCTCCTCTGCAAGGGTTAGCCACATACATTAAGAAAACTAATTAGGTATTAGTGGCCCTCTGCATACATTTGCTGCAGCGTTGAATGAATAATGAATAAGAGAAAATACCATGTTACCGTATTTCACCTCGGTTTACATTTGCTGTATAAAAGATTGAGTGTACATCGTGATCGCAGACATATCCTCACCGTTTTAGTTCTTGATATCTTTTAACTAATGAAAAGAGACGATTTTTTCTAATCCAGTTTAACGACTTTAACAACGATCATAATTTTCTTCACAATCCAACATTTGCTTGTCACGAAAATCTGAGGATAGTGGGCAAATGACATCTCACAGACATGTCCTCAGACATATCCTCACTGTTTAGTTCTTGATTTCTTTTAGCTCATGAAAAGAGACGAAATTTTCCCTAATCCAATTTAACATATTTAACAACGTTCTTAGTTTTCTTCACAATCCAACATCTACCATTTGCTTGCCACGAAAATCCGTGGATAGTGGCCAAAGATGACGACCTTGGTCATAGCCGAGCGACTCCTAGCAAAGAAATCTTGTTTATTTATTCTAACTTTATTTCTTTGACAGATGCTGGTGGTGGTTAGCGCCGTGGCATTGGCTGCGCCGCAAGGGGCGGCTCCATCACCGAATACACTCTCCGCAAACCCGGGTCCCACCGGACAGCAAGGGTGAGTTGTGTACTGTAAGCCAATACTTGTCCTCGTCCCCTGTCCATGCTCCTCTGACAAGCTACACCATTCCACTTTATCTCTGTAAGGTGTGTCTTCCATAAACACCAAACACTCGGGCTCAAAGCCGTGGGAGTGACATTCCACTTAAATAATAATAATAATAATAATAAACAAATAAATAGATAAAAAATCAATTACCACAACCACCCGCCCTTCACCCCACCAAGGTAAAGGTGTCGAGAGGTTGAGTGCTTACGACAGACTTCTGATTCATCTGCATCGGATCGTCCTCAAACAAGATTTTCATGACACGACTACTCTAAGGCAGCTCGCACACCGACGCAACCAGTTGCATGAAACTAGTTGCATTGCTTCTATCCTTGAAGACAATATCGCGCCGAATATGACACTAAGATCTATGTATTAGAAATTAATAATAATAATAATAATAATAATAATAATAATAATAATTATATGAATTAAAATAAAATGCGTGCGGTCGGTTTCATGCAACTGGTTGCATCGTTGTGCGAGTTGCTTAAGCCACCGTATTCCATACTTTCATTTTACCTTTAATGCATAATGTCCCCTCTGGGGATTTAATTTTTGCTAATTCCAGCTTTGAGAGGCCCGTGCTTGGTCACTTCACCATTTGTCAGAATGTCATTCCCCCTCCTTTCCAAGACTGTCTGTTTCAAAAGATGCATTCTAAATAATATGCAGATATTATCGCACGACGGAACACTTTTCTAATCCTAAGATTAACTTGGGTTAGCACGGGTATAATTCCAGCCCAGGTGACAGGACAGAGGCCAAAACCTATAATTGCTTTCCTCATCCCGTAAACTTACTGTGGTCATAATTCACCCCCAGAAAACACAAAATTCCCCCTCCCCCCCGGGGTGAATTTCACCCCTAATGAGAACCCCTGATCTAGTCTCTCCTAGGTTACTACCCTTCCATCTCTATCTTTTTTTTTTTTTTTTTTGGGGGGGGGGGTTCCAGTTTGGGGAGTAAATTGATGTGTATCCCTTTTGAGATCTCATTCTTCCTCTTTTTTTTGGTTTCCCTCAGAGCCGTGGGGGCCCAAGGCAACGTGGGTGGATTTCCTTCTCTCTTCAGCAACCCTGCCTTCTACTTCGCCCTCGATGACTACCTCGAGGGTGACTTCCACCACGTCGTCCGAGGATCCGACGGGCTCTCCTACTTCATCGATGTCGACTAAGATCGAGATCGACCAAGATCGACGCGGAGAACGCGATGACGCTTGTGACAGACCACGGACCAACAACCGGACTTCGAAGGCGTAACATCCTCCCCCTCCCACCCGTCCCCTCCCATGAATACAGAGACGTCCCCCTCCCACCCGTCCCCTCCCATGAGTACAGAGACGTCCCCCTCCCACCCGTCCCCTCCCATGAATACAGAGACGTCCCCCACCCCCCCACGCCACCATTCAGATTAATAAAATTACTTGGCATAAGCTAGAATAAAAACATTCAAGTAGGTCATCGAGTCCAAAGGAATTAATGACGAGACAGAAGAGTCCTCGATGATCGAGATCAATCGAAGGCGAGATCGAGGACAATGAGTGTTTGAAAGGGCGTGCGAAGTATGTTTGTGTGTGTGTGTGTGTGTGTGTGTGTGTGTGTGTGTGTGTGTGTGTGTGTGTGTGTGTGTGTGTGACTATGCAACATTGGTGCCAATTATCCTGAAAGATCTTGCAAGGGACAACGATACCTTTTGGTCGAGGTGTATCTGGACCCTGAGGGTCATGTTAGAAGGATCTACCCCTTTTGCGAACTTTGCACACGAGAGATTTTGACCTAATCCTCCATATGACCCGAAGAAGCTTAAGGTCATGAGGTCATTGCAAAACACAGTGATGGTGACGACAGGACCTTTCGTCTTTGTAATAATCCGAGAGAAAAAAATACACGAAACGACTGTGAACGTTTGACTAAGATACAGAATAAAAGAATCTATACAAATTTCTTTTCTGTTACTCTCCTGCGTGCCTAACAACCCATTCTTAGAAATTCCCTGAATAAACGAGCTGTTCTCTACCTCTTATTCCTAGTCCGAGGTCTATGACTGCTTAAACCCAATGCAGTCAATATGTAAAGGACTTCTGAGAAACCCCTACAGACCAGAGTCACCCACAGGAGACTCATCTCCGCTAAAGAACAATGGTAGTTACTTCAATTCTGTTGCTCCTAATTCTTACTACCCTTAGATATCTACTTGACTGCCTTTATGACTCAACGGGGTCCAGAATACGACCAGCGAGGGTACCAGCGGACAAGCTCTCCATAATGGAGAGATGTGTATCAAAAGTTCATGAAGATGGTAAATTTTTAGAAGTGCACACTTTCGTGATAATGCAAGAGAAAATTAAATGTTAATTTTGTAAATTATAATACATCAACGTAATATACGCTTTTCTTGGTGGAAATTAATAACAGGAAATTCTGCTAAAAGCAATGATCAAACGAACATAAGTCACTTCGACTGCTTGATACGCCATCTTTGTTTTGGTAGATGCGGAGGTCGAAGAAATTAAAGCATGATAAATTCGTCTATTCTAACCTACCTACCTAAGCTGACCTAACCTAACCTGCATTTAGTAATGCGGTACCTGTAATTCTAGAGGTCATCAAGGTCGTTGTCGTTGTCTTTGACTTCCAAATCTATCAAAACAAAGATGGCGTCTCAAGGAGTCGACGCGACTTCGTTCGTGTATTGCTTTTGGCAACGTTTTCTATTATTGATTTCCGCCAAGAAAAAAGGTATATTACGTTGATGTATTATAATTTAACAAATCAATATTTAATTTTCTAATGCTATATCGTGTAGGTGTGCACTTCTAAAAAAAAAAAAAAAATTAAGTTAAACTAAGTTAGGTTGTGTTGAGTTTGATTAGGTTTGGGTAAGCTAGGTTATGTTAGGCTGGAGTAGGTAAAACTAAGTTAAGTTGAAATTCCCTTAAGTCCTACCCCTAAAGCACAGCTTGTTTACGCTCTTCCTATGTGTATAGGGCAAGGGTTCTCACCCTTACTTGGCCCATTCACCCCTTTCACCATTTGTCTGAATGTCATTCCCCCTCCTTTCCAAGATTGCCTGTTTCAAAAAGTGCATTCTAAATAATATGCAAATATTACTTAAAACACTTTTTTTTTCAAATTAGTATATATTTTTTCCATATTAGTATAATTCCAGCCCAGGTGAGAGGCCAGATAGGCCAAAACCTGTGATTGCTTTCCTCGCCGCATAAACTGACTGTGGTCACAAATCACCCCCAGAAAACCCAAAATTCCCCCCCTGGAGGTGAATTTCACCCCTAATGAGAACCCCCTGGTATAAGGGGTTAGGTAAGGTTGAATTTGGTTAGGTTCTGCTAAATTGACTCAAGGCACCAACATTCGTTCTTCGGGAAGATATCATCACGTAAATATGTTGCTCATTTTACACTGGTTTATAATGTTTATATACTCGTTTATGTATGCACATGCATATATTTATATTTAATATCTATGGTTCCCTTTCATCACGTTTGGGTACCTCATGAATCACCAAAACTTATGAAAATTGTACGTTTATACAACTTACCAGAAAGATTCAAACACTTACCTTTAACTTGTTTTCTTGTCACCAGTCATTCTTTGTTCATTACGTTAAATATCAAAGCGTAACACTACTTATCTGAGTCATAATTTGTAAAATGAAATCTCACAACAAAACACTTCACTCTCACTCATTTGACAACATGGCACTAGATCACATGAAGAGCTGATATGTCACACGCATCCACATATTGCCTAATAACAATAGAGTTTTGAAAAGTAAGGGTAAGTTCTTGAATTGTGATTGGCTACTGAAGACGTACTCGCATCGTAATTGAAATGACTCTATCATTGAGCGGGTATTTTGTCACACGCGTCCACATATCGGCCAATAACAACAAAGCCTAGGAAGGCAGGCGCGACTTATTGAATTGTGATTGGCTGCTGAGGACGTACTCGTATTACTGTTATGCCTACGTCACTCAGAGCGGGAACTTTGAATATGGTGCACAGTGAAGGCTTTCATAAGGTCTGTACTAAGTTTTCAAAGAATGTTCAGTCGTCAAGATATTCGAGTTCTATTGTAATCTATTGAACTTTGATTTTCGCGTGAGTTTAGATATATGTTCTGTTGAACAGGCTGCCCTTTAGACGTAACTCGATGGTTGATATTATCATCTTTGTATGGAGTTGTTCATAGTTGTTAGTAAGATGTTGATCAACACGAGGACAGTTACACACCACTACCTTATCTCAAGTTCAGATGGAAAGAGCTCTGGCCGCAAACCATCTGTCAAGGCAGACGGGTACACAGATGGACAGTCAAGTAGACAGAGACATAGAGATGCAAATAGGGACACGCGCGCGCGTACACACACACACACACACACACACACACACACACACACACACACACACACACACACACACACACACACACACACACACACACACACACACACACACACACACACACACACACACACACTCTCTCTCTCTCTCTCTCTCTCTCTCTCTCTCTCTCTCTCTCTCTCTCCGGCCGCAGCTACTTCTGGCGTAAACTCCTCACATAACTCTTTCTTGCCATCAAATGTACACGGTCCCTAAAAAAAAAAAGATAAATAAAATAAATGAAATTGTACCTCGCCAACTACGGCCGGCCATGATTCAAGCCAAGATAATCTGACTCAATTTTTTGGGGACAAGATAAATGGCTCCTAATCTAACGGGAGAGTAGTTAACCAGCATCCGTTTTTTATTCTCTTACATGGTTCGCGAGAAAGCCTCCGCGGGGACACGTGTCGGAACGCTGACGCAACATCGTCAGGCCTTTGACCAAACGGCTGCTCAGTTGTATAGAGTCACTATTCTAAAGTGACTTTGGGAGCGCCCCTACGGACCAGAGTCTCCAAGCATTCATTAATGTCTGGAGACAATTCTCCGCTCAAAGAGGAATCCTGAGATAGTTTTGAATTTCTACGATTCCTATTTTTATTATTTGTTTACTTAATCAATTTCTCCTTTGCCACCCAGATGACTCTACCTCTATTTCAATTCAACATCTTGTGATGGGGGACAAGAATACTGGTATTGTGTTCCCTGTGTGTCGTAAAGGGCGAAGAGTCAGGGCAAAATACTCTGTTCTGACTCGGCTACCCCTCTCATAAGGGGGATTAAGGGCTTCGTATATGTGTAAACAATTACGGTTAACCATTTTGTTTACCTTAATAAGTGAGTTGTTCTTCATTTCGTCTTCTTTGTTGGTTAATATCATCCGTAACTGGGGTCTCTGTTGGTCCTCTTTGGTTTTTGGGGGGGGCACTGCTAAACTATTTGAGGCACCAATCGTGCAATATTCCTTTCAGGAATTCAGTTAGATAGAGTATAGAAGATCTAGCGCCAGAGATAGCACAACCGGAGAACAGAGTATCACACAAACAAGCTGAAAAAAATCGAAGTCAAAAGCTGAATATTTGTGTACATTTTTATCTTATTTTTTGATATAATAAAAGGAAAGGATTTCCCAAGAATATGAAGGGACGTGGGAGGGTACCCCAGGAGGCACTGAATAGCTGCGGCCGAAGCCGCCACATTTACTCAATGATGTGTTTGGACATTTGGGCTAGGTAACTTGGAGTCGCTACTGGAAATCGGAGAGGAGGGTGGGATTCGAACCCAGGACTAAGGACATACATACATACATACATACATACATACATACATACATACATACATACAAACATACATACACACATACATACATACATACATACATACATACATACATACATACATACATACATACATACATACATACATACATACATACATACATACATACAGAGTGATAGATACTTGGAACAAATTAGACAACGAAACAGTGTGTGCAAACACTATTCAAGATTTTAAGAAAAAACTTGATGCTGAGAGATACAAAGACGGGTCACCACGAGCATAGCTCTCTTCCCGTATAATACAGTTAGGTAAATACATGCAAACATATACCAAGGGCCTTTTCCCCCTTACCAGGGGGGTAGCTAAAGTCAAAAGGCATAATTTCACTCCCCTTCATTCACCAACCCTCCATTCCTCCCTCGTGTCTCCTCCTGGATGACGGGTCATCCTTGCATCTCACCCATCGCCCTGGGTTAGAAGCAATGCAGCAAGGCACAGCACATAAACAGCAAGACCGCTTCATTTTTCATAATGCAAAATTAAAATTCTTTGTCTGACAATTTTTTTTCTGGATTCAAGAAAATTGTCTGACAGTAAACTCAATCTTAATACCGCATCACGTACTCGACAAACAGTAAATATAAGATGGTGACGGTGAAGAGCCTACACCTATAGACGCTGAGTAGCTGCGGCCGAAGCCGTCACTGTTGCCTCGTGATTTGCTTCGGAGACTGCTGGGGAAGGGGCCAGGTAACACACAGTCACAGTTGGGAATCGGGGAGGAGTGCGGGACTCGAACCCACGACCCATATTCTGTGAACCTTTTCAATACGAGTCAATTTCTTGCGGGCAGCATCGGCTGCCTCATGTACGATGATGCGTCACAATATTTGTATTATAAAACATAAATTTGTAGCTGTATTATTCGTTCTCTTTCGCTCTGAATATTAATAACCACAGGAAAAATTATCAGGACAGTTCGTAGAATATGGAGGTGACTCAGTTACAACTACAAAGTAAATATAATCAAAACACCGGCATCCTCATATATCCACTCACTCCTCACAACGCCAACATAGGGTTCATCGTATGGAAAGGGTTAAAGTACTCATTAAGGTTCTGTAAGAATAAGAATATGTTTTCAACAGCTGATGTGAGGCTGGTTCTGCCCCACAAAAAAAAGAAAAAAAAAAAAAAAAAAAAGTGCCCCTGTTTTTTCATAAGACTATCTTACAAATTCAAAATTGGAGAAGCTTAGAAAACCAAAACACAGAGACAAAGTTTAGTTCAATTTTATTCCAAATAAACATCATCCTGAGGATGTCCAATCGACACACACATTTGAAATTTCGTCTCATTCCAATGTCATTTTGGGTTACTTTGGATCACTGTTACCCCAGTTACCCGGTTACCATGGTTACCCGATAAGCAGGTTGCATAGTTACCAGGTAACCCGGTTACCATGCTATCAGGTAATCCTGTTACCAGAATACCCCGTAACCAGATTACCAAGTTACCCCGTTACCAAGGTTACCAAGTTACCTCGTTACCAAGGTTACCCGATTAGCAGGTTACATAGTTACCAGGTTACCCGGTTACCATGCTATCAGGTAATCCTGTTACCAGAATACTCCGTTACCAGATTACCAAGTTACCCCGTTACTAAGGTTACCAAGTTACCTCGTTACCAAGGTTACCCTGTTACCAGATTACCCGGTTACCAGGTAACCGGCATTTCCTCACAACAACTACTCCCAGCTCCTCCTCCTCCTCCTCCTCGGAGCCAACACCTCCTCCTCGAAGCCAACACCTCTTCCTCCGCCTCCTCCTCCTCCTCCTCCTCCTCCTCCTCCTTCACCTCCTCCCTCAGTCGACCTCAACGTAGTAGGTGCGTCCGTCAGTGCCCCGGATGGCCTGATAGTGATCTCGATCGTAGTAGTCGTCGAGATCGAGGTCGAGGTAGAGTCTCTGCCTGAAGAAGTTGTTCCCGAGTCCGGCAACTCCCGTGGCTCCGCTGGTGGGAAGAGAGAGAGAGAAAGAGAGTGATGAGAGGGAGAGAGATAATGGGGGAGGGTGGGAGAATGAGGGAAGATAGACAGACAAACAGAGAGAGAGAGAGAGAGAGAGAGAGAGAGAGAGAGAGAGAGAGAGAGAGAGAGAGAGAGAGAGAGAGAGAGAGAGAGGTATGGGGATATAATAGTTTGTGCAGACGCAACACGAACTGAATTGGAAGAATTGAATATGAACTTGAGCCTCACGCGAGAGGAGAAGAGGGATGTGAAGAGGAAGAGAGAAGAAAGAGGAGGAGAAGGAAAAGGGGCAAGGAGAAGGAGGAGCAGCGAGGAGGAGGAGCAGGGAGGAGGAGGAGGAGGGAGGAGGAGGAGGAGGGAGGAGGAGGAGGAAGGAGGGAGGAGGAGGGAGGAGGAGGGAGGAGGAGGAAGAGCAGGGAGGAGGAGGAGGGGGAGGAGGTGGAGGAGGAGCAGGGAGGAGGAGGAGGAAGAGCAGGGAGGAGGAGCAGGGAGGAGGAGGAAGAGCAGGGAGGAGGAGGAAGAGCAAGGAGAAGGAGGAGGAGGGAGGAGGAGGAGGAGGAGGAAGAGCAGCAGCAGCAGCAGGAGTGGGGAGGAGGTTCGGGAAGCTGGAATGTGGGGGAAGAAGAGGAGGGGGGAGGAGGAGGGGGAGCGAGAAGGAGGAATGTGAAAGAAGAGGAGGAAGAGCGTGGAGGAGTAGGAGTGAGGAGTAGGAGCAAGGGGGATTATGGAGGAGGAAGAGGAATGTATAGGAGGAGTAGGAGGAGGAGGGGCAGGAGGAGGAGGAGGAGCAGGAGGATGAATGTGGTGGTGGAATAGGAAGAGGAGGAGTAAGGGGAAGTGTGGAAGAGGAAGAGGAATATAGATAAGGAGGAGGAGGAAGAGGAGGAGAGGAAGAGGAGGAGGAGGAGGAGGAAGAGGAGGAGGAAGAGGAGAAGGAAGAGGAGGAAGAAGGGGAAGAGGAGGAAGAGGATTTTTTTGGACAGGTCACTTCGAAAGTGGAGGTCGAGGGAACTACGTCAGGTTTGATTTGCAACTCACCCTTGCTGTCCCACGTTGCGCCCTCCCCCACCGTACTGCGGCGCTGCAAGAGCAACGGCGAAGAGGAAGGCCAGCATCTGGAATGGAGAAGAAGAGGAGGTCACTGGAAGCGTCTTGATAGATCGCCAAAGACTCACAAATAACGAAGTCAGCATACTGGAAGAGTCTTGAAAGATCGCCAAAGACTCACAGATAACAAAGTCAGCATACTGGAAGTGTCTTGAAAGATCGCCAAAGACTCACAAATAACGAAGTCAACATACTGGAAGCGTCTTGGGAGGACACCAAAAACTCACAAATAACAACGTCAACATTAGTTTTTGAGTATCATGCAACATAAGAACATACCGGCGACTAGACAATTCCTTGCCCAATACCACGGGTCATCCCCATCCATAAAGTCATCTAACCTTTTCTTAAAACAACCAATAGTTTCAGCGTTCACTAACTACATGGTTACTAAGTCTATCTCATTCGTTGTCCACTCTATTGGGATACCAGTTCCTGCCTATTTCCCTCTTAAATCTAAATTTACGGAACCCAACGCAGAGCCTTCGTACAAGTTCACGAACACCGTCAGTCCCTCAGGGAACACAGAAGCACACTCATGCTTTGCTTTGTCTCGATTCAAGACGAGAAGCGACCTTAGAACGCTGGGAATGGAGATGGACCGAAGGAAACGCGGTTGAAACTGTGAGGGAGACTGTTGCAGTGGCCGAGCAAAGTCTGTGGGGACGGTGCGACCTGCCCTCAACGGTTGTCCGTTTTTTTTTTTTTTTTTTTTTTTTGACGACACATCACTGTAACCTGTATGTTGATAATCGCATTGTATTCCGTTGTGGCAGGGGTTTCTCACTTCCCACTTCATGGGAGCAGGGTGGTGAGTTTTATCTCACGTTACTGACCAGGCCGAGCGGGTTAGAGCGTCGCTATTTGCGACGGAGGTCGAGATGATGACGGTTCGAACCCTGCCACCGGTGAGTTGAACCAGGGTCATGGTTAATATAATTCCACACTACAAAGCCCTCTGTAAGGGGCACCGTCCTAGCCTCCTGATAGGGGGAATTCGTGACGTTACACAGAATCACTGACCAGGCCGAGGTGGGCTCCTCAGGGGTTTCTATGGGGTTCTATGGGGAATCGTAAAGTTTTCAATTTTACTCAAAAAGGATTTTACAAAGGATTACAAAGGCGGAGCATGCCGACAGGAGTCCTTTTGGTCCATAACTAGGTCGGACGCGAAAGAAATTATAATATTGATAAATAAATAAGTAAA
>NC_134800.1:3899318-3916818 GCF_046742065.1 Oratosquilla oratoria | reverse complement strand
TATTATCATTATTATTATTATTATTATTATTATTATTATTATTATTATCATTATCATTATTATTATTTTTTATTTTCTTTATTTTTTATTTATTATTTATTCTTTTTTTGCTTGCGTGGGTCGGTGATACCACATACGTTCGAATCCCTCAGATTTTCAGACTCCTATCCTGAAGACAAACCAGAACAAAACTACTCAAGTACGCCACCTTGCCGGTAACCTTGAACGAGAGAGACTTGGTATGCTGAAGGAGGTGAGGAATGGACGCCAGGGGACGCTGAGGAGCTGCGGCCCAAGCCGTCACATCACCTTTGACCTATGATGCGTTCGGACTGTTGGTGGGCAGGTAACCAACAGTCCCTGCTGGAAAAACGGAGAGGAGTGCGGGATTCGAACCCGAAGCGTCAGACGATTTCATTCGGCTGGAAGAAACTTCTGCGCCCTCAAAGAGTGACGTCATCGTTAAGGATTTTCTTCTGGCTAACGGTAAAAGTTTTTTTTTCAGGTGAGAGGTCTCGAGGTCCTCAGGAGGTCTTCGAGAGGTCTTCACAGGGTCCCTCTTCTTTGTCCCGAGATTCTTTTTCTGACTAAAGACAGAAGGTTTTCTTCGAGTGAAAGAGGCCTCGAGGTCCTCAGGAGGCCTTCGGGAGGTCCTCACAGGGTACCTCTTCTTTGTCCCGAGATTTACTTCTGTTTAAGGACAGAAGGTTTTCTTCGGGTTGGAAGAGAACTCGAAGTCTTCAGGAGCTCTTCGGAGGTCTTCACAGGGTCCCTCGTTTTTGTCCCGAAACTTTCTTCTGCTGAAAGACAAAAGGTTTCTTCTGGTGGAAGAGACCTCGAGGTCTTCAGAAGCTCTTGGGGAGGTCTTCACAGGGTCCCTCTTCTTTGTCCCAAGATTTTCTTCTGGTTGAGGACAGAAGGTTTTCTTCAGGTGGAAGAGGCCTCGAGATCTTAAGAAGCTCTTCGGGAGGTCTTCACAGGGTCCTTATTCTTAATCCCGAAATTTTCTGCTGAAAGACAAAAGGTTTTCTTCGGGTGGAAGAGACCTCGAGGTCCTCAGGAGCTCTTCCGGAGGTCTTCACAGGGTCCTTCTTCTTTGTCCCGAGGCTAGATGGTTCTATGGATGAATGAAATCGCTGGAGAGCCGAAGAAGTCGGGTGAGGCGTTCTTGTGCAGTTCGCGTCCAACCGAAGTATCTGTGATCTTCAATTTTCTACGTTTTGTCGCGAGTACGAAAAATAACAATAATGAGAAAATAATGATAATAATAATGAAAAAATACTAATAATGATAAAGGTATAGAAAATAAAGAATAAAGATTTATGGATAGAAATAAACAACGAACAAATATATGTACATATATACATATATATATGTGTTTATTTCTGAAGCTAAATAGATAATAAATGAACAAATAAGAAGGTAAATAAATGAATATATAAATAAGGAGAGAGAGAGAGAGAGAGAGAGATAGATAGATAGATAGATAGAGAGAGAGAGAGAGAGAGAGAGAGAGAGAGAGAGAGAGAAAGGGAGAGAGAGAACTGTGAAGCAAAGAAGACAAAAATAAAAATAAAAGAAAATGAAGCTTCAGAGGCAACCAGTTGCACCTGTGGATAATCCTTTTCGAAAAAAAAGAAAGAAAAAAAAAAAAAGATAAGGGAACCACTGGCGATATCTGACAATTTTGTCTAATTTTCCAGAAGACCACAAGACCGAGGCGAAGGAGAAGCCTTTGGCATGAGTGAACCACAAAAATAATAATAATAAAAAAAAGGAAAGAAATAAAGAGGAATAACTGGAGGACTCAAAAAACTGACCTTGCAAGAAGCACGAGGAGGAGGAGGAGGAGGAGGAGGAGGAGGAGGAGGAGGAGGAGGAGGAGGAGGAGGAGGAGGATGATGAGGAGGAGGAGTAGGAGAACGAGGATGAGGACGAGGAGGAAGAGGAGAATGAGGAGGAAGAGGAGGAGGACGAGGAGGAGAACAAAGAGGACGAGGTGGAGGAGGAGGAGGACGAGGAGATCGAGGAAGACGGGAATGAGGAGGACGAGGAGGAGGAAGAGGAGAATGAGGAGGACGAGGAAAAGGATGAGGAAGATGAGGAGGAGGGGAGGAGGAGGAGAAGGAGAAGGAGAAGGAGGAGAAGGAGGAGGAGGAGGAGGAGGATAAGAAGGAGGAGGAGCCGGGTTCGACCTTGAAGCGCTGACACACCCTCCACCCGTTCTCAAGGCCACGCCTGTCCTGCCGACCAGTCCATTAAACACAAGAACACAGTTTCGGTAATTACAGCTTACAGGAGGACCGTATCAGCCAGATTCTTGCAAACGCGGAAAAACCCGAAACGTCAAAATCTAGGGAACAACGAAAAAAAAAAAAAAAAATAGAAAAAAAAATTGTCCATGCATGCCCATTCAGAAGGCCTGTCGGCCTCTGCAGTGAGTCGGAGGGTCTGTCGGTCGAGGCTCTACAGTGAGAGGCAACAGATGGTTAATGAGTTCCGGCCCATAGTCTCAACCGGTCTGGATTGACTCCACCTGGGACAGTGAGACACGACGTTTGTGCTTTGGCGTTTGCATCCGTCTCTTAATTTCATTCTTGTTGGCGCCAAAGTTTGGTATTCGGCTCTTATTTTCATTCTTGTTGGCGCCAAATTTGGTATTCATCTCTTATTTTCATTCTTGTTGGCGCCAAAGTTTGTATTCGTCTCTTATTTTCATTCTTGTTGGCGCCAAAGTTTGTATTCGTCTCTTATTTTCATTCTTGTTGGCGCCAAAGTTTGTATTCGTCTCTTATTTTCATTCTTGTTGGCGCCAAAGTTTGTATTCGTCTCTTATATTCATTCTTGTTGGCGCCAAATTTTGTATGCGTCTCACGTTTATCCTTTCTGGCTTCAAACGAGGGTGAAGCTGCAGAGACGCATTAAGGAAAACAACTCATTCTTTGGCGTCTGTATCTGACACATATGTTTATTCAGGCTGCCGTCAGGTGATTTCATTCAGCTGAGGAAAAAGCCCTACTTGCATATATCTCTTGCAATTCAATGATGCTCTCAGTAACAGTATATTGCTCTTTGTATGTGAATGATGCTCTTAGTAAGAGACTCAGTCATAGCTAAGCTTCTACGTGTTCTTCATATAAAGAGAAACCAGTAGCATTTGCAGCCAAGGTCTTAGAGACTATACCCCTACGGAGCAGAGTCACGTAGCCTCCTTTTTGTTTAGTGAAGAGTCGTCTCCAATCGAGGAAGAAACCAGTAGCTTCCGTAGTTAGTACCTCCGGGGTTATATCCCCTTCGGACCAGCGTCACGTAGCACTTTTTTATTTTTATTATTATTATTTCTTTTTGTGAGTGGATACTCGTCTCCACCCAAAGAAGTAGGCTGACCACTTTTAGCTCTTTCGTTCGATCTCTTCTTGATCAGTTCTGTAATTCACCATTTTCGGTGAAATATTACACCCAAGGATAGAAGCGCTGGTTATCGGGGTTCTTGTCAGTCCTCCCCCCTCTTCCCTCAGCTGAATCAAATCGTCTGTTTGTTTATTATCATTTGCTTGATTTTCATTTATTATTATTTATCTGTGAATATATTATTTACTATTTTCCTGTTTGTTTATTATTTAACTATACTTATGCATTTATTTTGTTTATTACTATTTATGCTGTTATAATTTTTATTTATTTATCTATTTATCATTATTATATTTTTTCGCATCTGACCTAGTTATGGACCAAATGGTCTCCTGTCGGCATGCTCCTTCTTTGTAATCTTTTGGAACGTCACTAGAAATATAGCGATAACCTATTTCATACAAAGTGTCTATTTATATATCAAAATGCTCATAATAATAATAATGATAATAATAATAATAATAATAATAATAATAATAATAATAATAATAATAATAATAATAATAATAATAATAATAATAATAATAATAATAATAATAATAATAATAATAATAATAATAATAATAATAATAATAATAATAATAGTAATAATAATAACAATAATAATTTTATTTGGCATTAGATCAATATACATGAAGTGCAGATAATAAAAAGAACACATAGTTCGAGATAACAATTACAGTTGCCGAGGATAACACAAAAAAAGCATGTAAGTTTATTTCTGTTGTGGTCCTTCTTCCTTATAAGGGAAGTAGCCACCCGTCCTCCTTCCGTTTTCTTTCCAAAAACCTTTTATCTCCTTAATACAAAAATACTAAAGAAAATACAAATTGAATTACGCCAAGACGGAAGGCGAGACGAAGAATGTGTACTTGCTTGATGGTTCTCTTAAATTTGATGAAAAGTGAGAAAGTGCTTCACCAGGGGAGTTGATGTCGGGGAGCCACAGGAACAGTTCCGAGTAGGACATTTTAGACATCCGCTGTGGCGGGGTCGGTAACGTCCCGATCTCACACTACACGAAAAAAAGATGATATTCTTGAAAAAAAAATCTTTCTTTACATAAATTTCATATAAATCGTTGGAAGGGAAAGATTTACATAAGGAAAGATTTTTTTTTGTAAGAATACCAACGTAGGATTCTTACGGTGGTATTCTTAGAAAAAATCTTTCCTTATATAAATCTTTCCCTTCCAAGGATTTATATAAGATTTATATAAGGAAAGATTTTTTTTGTAAGAATACCAACGTAGGATTCTTACGGTGGTATTCTTCGAAAAAATCTTTCCTTATATAAATCTTTCCCTTCCAAGGATTTATATAAGAAAATATATTTTTTTAAAAACACCACCGAAAGTGGTGTTCCTAGTCTTGTGCTCCACGACAAAAGTCTTTATATAATAAAATACTAACCCTTCGGCCTCCACTACATAAAAAAGAGAGAGAGAGAGAGAGAGAGAGAGAGAGAGAGAGAGAGAGAGAGAGAGAGAGAGAGAGAGAGAGAGAGAGAGAGAGAGAGAGAGAGAGAGAGAGAGAGAGAGTGAGAGAGAGAGAGAGAGAGAGAGAGAGAGAGAGAAAGAGAGAGAGAAAGAGCGAGGATAAAGTTGACTAGAAAATGAAAGGAACACGAAATTCAAAATTTCATCAAGATGTCCATCTCAATCCCGGACCGGACGGCCGTCGCGCAGAAAAACATAAAAATTGCGGGACTTGATGTCGAAGGAATTTGGAAACCCACTCCTGCCCGGAAATTCCCTCCCCCTCCCCCCCAAACCCGGGGTCTCCCCCCCCTCCCCCTCTCTGTTGGAGAAGGAAAATCCCCCTCGAAGCCCAGTAACACTTCGGGACTCAAGGAGTTACTCAAGTCGGCCTTCACCTTTTTTCGGGATCAGGATTCCTTCACCTGACTTATCCCCCTGCATGTATAAGCTCTCCTCAGCCAGTAGTTTAGCCACACCCCTATGGACCAGGGTAACGCAGCAAAAAAAAAAAAAAAAAAAAAAAAAAGGCACGTTACCTCGCGTGTCGACTACATATTTCTTCATGCAGTTAATACTCTCTGGGATTTTGCGACACCCCTACGGACCAGTGCCACTCAGCATTGCTATATGATTACAGACTCATTTGGAAAAAAAAAACTGATCGTTTTTAACTTTACTAGATCCTGTGTTCTGCTTCCCCGCTTAAATCTCTCGTTGATTCTACCTTTTCGATGGATATTGCTGTCAAAATATTGAAAACTGACACTAATTTCACTTCAGAGTCAAACTTCTCTGGAAAGACAAGACGAGTTCGACGTAATTGACGACAAAGGTGCCTCGACTTCGGGGACTCACAAACAACAAAGGGCGACAACACTTGCACAAGACTTACCTTATTTCCAGGTCATATAAGACTGACCTTGATTCCACGTCATATAAAATTGACCTTGTTACCACGTCTTATAAGAGTGACCTTGATTCCACGTCATATAAGATTGACCTTGTTTCTAGGTCATATAAGACTGACCTTGATTCCACGTCATATAAAATTGACCTTGTTACCACGTCTTATAAGAGTGACCTTGATTCCACGTCATATAAGATTGACCTTGTTCCCACGTCTTATAAGAGTGACCTTGATTCCACGTCATATAAGATTGACCTTGTTACCACGTCTTATAAGAGTGACCTTGATTCCATGTCATATAAGATTGACCTTGTTACCACGTCTTATAAGAGTGACCTTGATTCCATGTCATACAAGATTGACCTTGTTCCCACGTCTTATAAGAGTGACCTTGATTCCATGTCATACAAGAATGACCTTGTTCCCACGTCTTATAAGAGTGACCTTGATTCCATGTCATACAAGATTGACCTTGTTCCCACGTCTTATAAGAGTGACCTTGACTCCACGTCATATATGATTGAACTTGTTACCACTTCTTATAAGAGTGACCTTGATTCCATGTCATATAAGATTGACATTGTCACCACGTTTTATAAGAGTGACCTTGATTCCATGTCATATAAGATTGACCTTGACTCCACGTTATACAAAACTGACCTTGATTCCACGTTATACAATACTGACCTTGACTCCACGTTATACAATACTGACCTTGATTCCACCTTATACAAGACTGACCTTGATTCCACATCGTATAAGACTGACCTTTACTCCACACGAAATACCTCGAGACCGAGGTCACGGGCACTTGGTAACGCTATCAACCGACCTTTCACCTGATTAAAACCGCCGGGTGGCAGCTATAGCATTACATTCTAGTGACACCCCTTCGGATCTGAGTCACGTATTCTTTTATGATTGAAGAAAAAAAAAAAAAAAAAAATCTTTCCTAATGTCACAACTTTCTGCTTCAATTTAGATCCCTCCTTTGCTCCATCTAGGACTCCATATTTTCAGTTTAAAATTGTTCCCCAGGATAGAAGCGCTGTTCTTGTTTATGTCATTACAATACTTTTGTGGTAGTTGGATCTATACATAAAAATGATATATATATAACTTAATATATATATATATATATATATATATATATATATATATATATATATATATATATATATATATATATCATGGAACAGATTACTCGTTACATTGAAGCATTACAAATAATCAACCCGTCCGTCGCGAGCTTCGATCCCGGGTCCATCCGAATGTTATGCCACCGCTTTACCGACTACTCCACTGAGCGTACCAAAAAAGCCGGAACCTGGTATGTTCTTATACCAAGGCAAGTGGCTGCATCCTGACGTTCGACGTCTTCCGTTTTCCCCAGTTGACGAAACCACATTGATACAAGCAAAGCGTGTTTGTCCGACCCCAACCGGCCCTCGGTCTTCCCGAGCTCTGTGTGTTAGCGTGGTATGTCGTACATCATACCATTATCGTACATTGTACTGGTGTGTTGCTTATTTGGGGAATTATATGTTTCCCGCTCTTTATAAAATTGTCATGTTTTGTTGTTTGTTGTTTTATTATAATTATGTGTAATCATTGTGTAGTTTTGTAATTATATTGGATATCGCATAATGCGATGCACGTTCTCTCGACAAATGGCAACACTGGCTTGGAGTCAGTGCTGAGCCAGCTCTCGTTGTATACACACGCATAGTTGTCAGTGAATACAGTGTATTTCCCACAAATCTGATTTTCATGTCTCAACCACCCGGTACATCCGTGGTTGACCACCATCCCTTCCCATTTTATTATCCCTTTGTATTTTTTCGTCTCGATCTAGTCTTGCCACCGAAAAATAATCGTCGGTGGGACTCCTCGGGTTTACCGTTTTGTGAACCAGTTTGCTCCCACGAGGAAGAAATGGAGAGCGAAGACTCGGGAAGAGAAATATATCATTGAGGTCTACTTCGGAAGCCTGTTCCTCGCCTCCGCGCTGAACTTAAACGGGTTCGGTGATAATAGATGTTTAAAGAATTCACTTTCATTGGACGGAAGCCTACGTGTATATATATATATATATATATATATATATATATATATATATATATATATATATATATATATATATATATATATATAGTATATTAAGAACATGGGATCTCTGTATCCCATTGTATCCCCTGAGGACGAGTCCCGGACAGGACTCGAAACGTCGGGAATAAATTATGTACTTCTGCGTCTGGTGTTTTCTACGTTTCCACCATTATGGTTCCCGGACTCCAGCTTTTTTCGAATATATATATATATATATATATATATATATATATATATATATATATATATATATATATATATATATATATATCAACCACAACACACTTTGATTCTGAGCCATCGACATCGGGAGACTCGCGGAGGCCAACTTGCAGAAATTGATACGTGGTACCGCCATGGATTCGAACCAGGGCTAATACTATATATATATATATAATATATATATATATATATATATTATATATATATATATATATATATATATATATATACTGCATATACATATTTTTTATTATTGAAGTGTAGGAGCAGTTGGTTACAGACTGGAAGGCCGGGAACACACAACCTTAGTGGAAAGAATTAAGAAAGATAGCGACAGCTGGTAGGAGGTATACCGGGTTCCTGATAAAACAATATCCGAAACCAGGAGACCTTTTGGTCCATAACGGAGTTAAAGGTAGGGAAAAAAACAAAGAAACAATTACACAAAAATGTAGAAATGTAGAGAAATCAAAACAAATATAGAATTAAGTTCACAAACATGCACAACGAGAGAATGTAAGCACTTGACAACTGAGCTAGTGTGAGCTCAAATGCAGAGAAAAAAATAAACAAATAAATAAAGAAGCACAGACATACAAGTTTAGATTTAAGATGGAAATAAGCAAAAACTGGCTTATCAGTAGATTAGTTAACTAATGGAACAGACTTAGTAACCATGAAGCGTGTACTGAAACTATCGGTCGTTTTAAGAAAAGGCTAGACAACTTTATGGATGGGGATGACAGGTGGTAACTGACATGGAACTAATTAGTGTAGGCCTTATGGTCTCTTGCAGTCTACTTCATTCTTATGTTCTTACATTAACGAGCAAAGAATATAGTCAACAGACAAATATGACTGCATATTGCTTATATGTTTATCCAAATGGATCTTAAAGCTTTTCTTTCAAGGTTTCAGCTGTCGTTTGCTCTGCGAGGTAGCTAGACATGAATGCCTTTGTCTGAGCTTGGGGAACTCATGACCACGTGATTTCATGGTTGCTTTCACGCGTTGACTCTCTCATCGGGACTCGAACCCAGACACCAGGGATACACGATTCCCTATGGCTTTGTGTAGGCCATATGGTCTCTTGCAGTCTCCTTCATTCTTATGTTCTTATCAACCCTACCGCACATTCGCGGTCTCCAAACGGACTCTGCAGAACGGTCAACCGCATCAAAGACGCGAAGTATACGCAAGCGGGCGAACCGCATCAAAGAGAATTATACAAAAGCGGGTTACCCGCGTCCCGGCTCGCAGGGTAGGTTCAGCACGTGGCCTTGAAGCCGCCCTTTGCATTTGCCTGCTTGGTCCAGCTTTTTGTCCTCCCGAATCTGTGGGCAGCAGACCTAGCAGGGCACAATCTGGGTGGTTACACCAGGACACAGCAAAGGTGGGGCCCCAGCGGCAGGCCTCCAAACTTGTCTAGGTGTGGCTACACACATGACGCTGCATGTCATGTGTATGTGCATATATATATATATACATACATATATATATATATTATATACATATATATATATATACACACATATATATATACTGTATATATATATACATAAATATATATATATATATATATACACATAAATATATATATGTATGCACACACACACACACACACACACACACACACACACACACACACACACACACACACACACACACACACACACACACACACACACACACACATAAATATATATATATATATAATATATACATATACATATACATATATATAAGAATATATATATATGTATATATATAAATATATAATATATACATATATATATATATATACATATATATATATATATATATATATATATACGCGTGTATATGTGTGCCTGTGTGTTTATGTGCAAGTGTGTAATTGTGTCTGTGTGTCTGTGTGTATCTGTGTGTGTGTACCACTGTGTGTGTAATTGTGTGCATGTGTGTGTGCGCGAGTGCATGTGTGTGTACGTGTGTGTGTGTGTGTGTGTGTGTGTGTGTGTGTGTGTGTGTGTGTGTGTGTGTGTGTGAGTGCATGTGTGTGTGTGTGTGTGATTCACCACGGTTCACCACGGTCTTGGATCACGTGATCGTGATCGACAGCTATTTCCCTTCCGGAAGAGAGCTCAGAGCTCATATATGACCGATCTATGGGTAATGCTGTGACCTTACACGCACACACGCCCAACTCCCCGGCCACGAGTTGGAGTAACGACTCGCAGCACAGCGATACTGTGGTGTGTGTGTGTGCGTGTGTGTGTGTGTGTGTGTGTGTGTGTGTGTGTGTGTGTGTGTGTGTGTGTGTGTGTGTGTGTGAGAGAGAGAGAGAGAGAGAGAGAGAGAGAGAGAGAGAGAGAGAGAGAGAGAGAGAGAGAGAGAGAGAGAGAGAGAGAGAGAGAGAGAGAGAGAGAGAGAGAGAGAGAGAGAGAGAGAGAGAGAGAGAGAGAGAGAGAGAGAGAGAGAGAGAGGGAGAGTGTCATAATGGTCTTGGATCACGTGCTGAACTCGTGATCAGCAGTAATTACTCTCCAGTACAAAAACTAATAACTTTGTCTTATCTGTGGGAAATATCTTGACTTGACACAAACAACAGGCCTTTGCCATTGCTCAAGGGAGACAGTAATGACGTGCATCGTTATATCCAGTTTTCCCGACATGAGTGAAGTTCGAACTCGGCGCAACAGCATGGCAGCCCCCGACACTAACCACTACGAGCGTGTGTGACTGTGTGTATTTTTGTGTGTATTATGTGTACACGAATTCGTGTCCGTATTGGTACACTTGTATGTATATAAAGAATAGCTATATAATGAACATGTATGTATGCATGATCCTGTGTAGGAGAAAAAATATACGAGTATGCATATATCCCTTGGTGTACCTACCAAGCAACTGTACATTTTTTATAAGCAAAATGCATTAAGTTCTCGAAATAGGCTACGAGTTTCTTCTGAACTCATCAAGAAGAAGAAGAAGAAAAAAAAAATGTGTACAACTTTTGGTGTACCTACCAAGCTAGTACATTATCATATTTTTTTTTTATCAAAAATGTATATTAAGTTCCCGAAATAGACCACGATTTTCTTGTAAACTCATTTCAGAAGTGCTCCCTTCCTTCATATGAATTAAAGTTCTTTATGACCACTTTATGGACCACTCGTCCAGGGGGAGAGAAAAACTGGCACATCCGTCAGCCATGAAGACCCACGGACCTCTCAAGTTCGACCTTGGGTCCTCATGAGCAAGTCCTTCATCATGCAAGAAACCAATCTTGGTTTAGTTGAAGGGTTTAACTCGGTTAGACGCGGAAGTAAACGGGATGTGGTTTAAGCAGAAAGATGGGAGAGAGGTGGGGATGCTCCTCTCCCATGCCTAGCCACATTCAGTAAAATTTTAGGAAAAATATACAAAATACATACTTTAAACCAAAGGAGCACCATACCGACATATACGTGACTGAACCTGCCATGAATATAAAGATCTAATAAATAAAAAAAGATTTACAATATAGAAATATGTTTATTATAACAATTCAACAAATATAAACAAAGTACATGAAATATAAGACGGTCTAATGTTTTAATTTTCTCTATTTCTCATTTCTCAGAAAATAACTAATTCATCATGACTAATCGGTCTTTCCTATCAGATGTCAGATTTCAATCTTTATTTCTAATTTAAATGCTCACAACAAGTATTTTTTTGTCCCATCACTTAAAAAGCAGTTTCACATTTCAGCAATAATCTATTTAGATTCACTTTAATCAATTTCATATGAATCATCTAAATAATATAATATTTTTACCAATTAGAAACTGGATAAGGTACAATTCATGTGATAAATCTTGATATCAAGGGTGCAGCCAAATATACAACTGAAGGGCAAAGGGTGTTACACAATGGTTCCACATGCTTGATTTTGAATATCCACTCACATCTAAAAAAAAGAAAAAAAAAAAAAAAAAAAAACTACGTGTATAGAAAACTTCCTACTCAAATTTCCATTAAGTTTCAATTCTCCAAAACCTCCTACTCAGATTTGCCTTAAGTTTCAATTCTCCGCTCCAAACATATGATATACTGAATATTATACCATGAATTAAGCAAGTATTCACTATGCAAAATTCCCAATTAGTCTCATGCATACGTATATTTTTGACACCGATTTCCTTGTGTTGATCTTCTAATAACTGAGTTTCTGACCTGAGCAGTGTGACGGGAGACAGACTCTTTATTCTCAAAGAGATGAAATAGTAGTGATAATAAATGGTCGTTTCATAGGTATGGGATGGTAGAGGGGTGGGTTTATGCATTTAGCTAAGCCACCCTCATTATAAACGGGAAAAGGTCTCTTAATATATATATGTATTGTATGATCTTATAATGACCCTGGCATTCAACTCATTTTTTTCATTGCAAAATAATCAGAGCTCTTTATCATAACTTTGCCTAGTTAATTTTTCTTGACTGTTCCAATGCTGGAACGTAGTTGTGCCGGTGTGGTTTTTGTTTGTCATAGCAGGGACTTCTTGGTTAGGGAAGGTCAGGTGGAATATAGAGTCTGGTGGCCAGTTTTCGAGTGATTGTTTTGTGATCTGATTATGTATGTGTTTTTGTGCGGATATGCTGTACAGATGGATTTTTGTATATGTTTGAGGAGAATTATGATGGTATATGTTTGTTGTGTTCACAGATGGATTTTTGTATATGTTTGAGGAGCATTGTGATGGTATATATGTTTGTTGTGTTCAGTTAGTTGTACTTATGTTATGTGGAGAGAGGCCTGGATGGTTCTGAGGTTCTCTTGAGCAGAACTGTGTGACTCATTTTCATGTGTTGCTCTAGGGGGAAGGTTGTGGTTTGTAAATGTAGATGTTTTACTGGGGTGGTTAAAATGCATTCAGTTATTACTTTCAATACTTTATCTTGTATAGCTTGTTGGGTGTCTGTTCTTTTGATTGTGGGGAGCCATGCTACGAAGGCATAGTTGGGTGTGTTTTTTGTGAGCTGTTTATATGCTCTAATTAGGTGTTTCTTTCCAATTCATAAAGAATGAAGGAGAAACCTCTGAATTAAAGATCAGTGTCTGTGACCAGCATGATAGCTAAATAGTGTGAAAATATTGTGAAAGACAAGTGAATCAAGTTTCGTGAACAGTGAAACGTTGTAATATGTCGTACTACATTATCAAAAATTGTTTGACCAAAATGCTTACTGAGACACAGGTTGCTGAACTTTATCACTCCAAAGTTCACAGACAGGACAAAGATCCCAAACACTCCACAACTTTTCGATGATGAATTTCATTATATACATAAAAAGGCACCTTATCAATTTAGTGATATATGTATTACTTTCCAGTACACTCAATATTATAGATAAAGTGTTGTTTTCTCCATGAACCTGACTAAAAGTCAATGTAGTGCCACCTCTGACACCCAAAATATATAGTGCTAGAATGACTACAATGACTATATCAATGATGTAGTCAATGTAGTCAATGATGATCAATGGCGAGATGTATGGCACTCCTTCATAAAATCGTGTTCAATCAAGAGCACCACTTATGATGATGACAATTAGTCAAATATATCTATATCATATGTTTGAAAAGTCCTACGTTAAGTCGGATTATTTTAATCAGTAATCGCTGCCTTCATACCAACCACTATATATATATATACGTGACTATGTGAGATTCGTGATTGAACATACGGTTTCAATCCATTCCCCCTTTTCAGGACGTTTAGGTATTACTTATATTTGCAAAATCCAGGTTAAGTTAATTAAATGAATTTTCAATTTCCCAACTAGTTGATTCACTTATCTATGATATACAAACCTAATTGATTATACAAAATAAAACGAATCGTATATATAATAGATATTCTCTATCATAGTAGACACAGTTGGTTTAAACTGTTATAAATGAACCAAATAACTTACACTGGATTATTATTCATGAAACAATTATGAACAAAAGAGGTAACGTGTATGGGGGTTATAGAATTCACCGCCTTAATAGCGTGAACAGAACGCGTGGGTATTACGCCCTAACCGTCCGGCCACCTTTATTTAATTTACACCTACTTCCTATCCTAACCTAATCCTATAAGATTTACTTTATCTTTGGAAGAGAGATCTTTATCGTTGGGAGAGAACACTCTCGGCCACAACCCCTTTCACACACTCGATTATTTTACTATAGCCTATTAACAAACATATTCTTCGACCATCATATTCAATCTACCCGTGTTTTAGTATAATGTTTTACACTCCCTCTCCCCACTTTCACCTCCTGTTAGGGATGGGATCTCGCCTCAGACTCATATGTTATGAGTAAAAGCAATAAGATGGATAAGAATGAAATGAATAATATAGAAGTGTTCAAAGTCGGCACTATAAAGGGAACATGAAAGAGAAGATAATGTCCAAGATACAGATACTGCAGGGTTGAATATGTAAACTCAATTGATGGATTGATCCGGCAAAAATCAGAGTTAAATATTAATGGGATTACAGTCATTCAGCATTTGGAAATATTTATATATATATATATATATGTATATATATATATATATATATATATATATATATATATATATATATATATATATATATATATATATATATAAAGATAAAAAAGTACTGATATATAGACAGCCCATATAGAGAATGATAGTAAATGTATAGATATATAGATAGCATTTGAAGAAAATAAAAATATAAAAGGTACTGATATCGTGACAGCCCACAGAGATTATGAAAGAAAATATCTGCTATCTTCTACTTCAGATGAAGGAAAAGGGTTGGATTTTTAAATCCACCCAACCCATCTTTTTATTTCTTTGCACATCAGCTACTCGAGTAAAAGCTGAAAATATCTAATACACATGATTTCTGAAACTAAATCCATTGCTTTCCAAATGCTCCACTGTTCAAGAAATTCGACTCGCCTGTCTTTCACAATCTCTTCACACTATTTACCTACCATGCTGGTCACAGACACTGATCTGTAATTCAGAGGTTCCTCCTTCCTTGTTTATGAATTGGAAAGAAAGAAGCACAAATTACAGCATACAAACAGCTCATAAAAATCACACTCGACTATGCCTCCAAGGCATGGTTCCCCACAATCAAGAAAACAGACACACAACAAACTATACAAGATACAGCACTGAAGTAATAACTGATTGCATTGCAACCACCCCAGTAGAGCACCTACATTTACAAACCAAAAGCTTGCCTCTAAAGCAGTGCTTCTCAAACTTTTCCATCTAACGAACCCTTTCACATTTGCTGGTACTCGGCGGAATGCCCCCAACGAAGAATATTTTGACAGATTTAAAAAGATTTAAGACTAACCGTCACCAACACACATAGTATATAGTCGTGCTCTCGTACAGTCTCTCTCTCTCTCTCCTCAAATGCAAAAATATTTCATCACTTTTATATTTCTTTTTATTCATTCCTGTTCAAATAGATAAATAATTATATGTATATTTTGCCACGGAACCCTTGATAGGTCTTCACGGAACCCTGGGGTTCCGCGGAACACAGTTTGAGAACCACTGCTCTAAAGCAACGCATGAAGGTGAATCATACAGTTCTGCCCAAGAGAACCTCAGAACAATTTATTGAACACAACGAAAAAGGGACGTATAATCACTAAAACGACCACTCGTACTAAACCCTATGAAGAGGATAAGTTAATTTTATTCATTCAGCTTATCCAATCGTAGAATGCAGGATGGTTTAATTGAAGTAATCGGAATGTTCCATGGCTTCATTAATTTGAACATTGATGATTGTTTTATTGTAGTAATATTACAAGAAATAATGGTAACAAAATAGTCTATAAGAGATCAAACACCAACGGGGAAAAATCAAATACCTGTTCGTCTTGAGAGTTAAGATATATTTCACACTTTAAAAAAACACATTGTAACTGATTTCTCAGCATCGTAAGTTCATATGAAAACAAATCAGTTGTTCTAAATTGCTTTCATTGTTTCTACTTCCTTTCAATTCGCATACAGCTATGGTGTCGTTGACAGCCAAGAAATGCAATGTTATAAATGATAAATATTATCATTATTCAATTGACGAATGGAAGGACAAGATGTTATAACGCCTATGTAGAATAGAATCTAACCAAATGCACTGCCTACGAGAAAGTCAAATCGATCTATAGGTTCCCAAGACATCTGTCAGCGGTTTAGACGTCCTCTAGAAGCTGTTATTCCAAGTGATGAGGGATTTATCGACTGCTTACATGCATTGGGTAGGTATTCACCTGTACAGAACACTAAATGGAACTGAAATGCTCTATCTACAGTGTCGTTTTCCTTATTCCACGGACGTTCCTTTGTTCTCAAATGCCTGCCGCACCTGTATAATGGTGACTTGAGAAAATATATTAAACCTAATTACCTTATAAGGGGGAAAAAGCCTTTGGTATATGTATGTATGTACTTAGTAAGAGTCACTGACACCACCGAAGTCGATTATATGTATTTATATATATATATATATATATATATATATATATATACATATATATATATATATATATATATATATATATATATATATATATATATTATTTTGAATTGAAGCTGCCCCAAATCAAACCATATTTTATTCCATTCTCCTTCTTTAATTAAGGCCGTTTGATGTTATAGTAGCGGTAAGGCCGTTCGTAATGTCCAGGTTTGGTAATGAAAAAATATTTCGAGTTTTCTATTCGTTAATCATTAGATTGGAACAAAAATAGTAGACAATTTTGTATGGATCCTATTCAACAGTCATTAAATTGTAACAAAGATAGTAAAAAAGGTATATGTGGATCTTATTCAATAGTCATCAAATTGTAACAAAACAGTAAGAAAATATATATTGATCTTATTCAATGATTATGATACTCAACAAAAATATGTGTATGTTTTAATCAACGATTACAGTAACTCAACTGACTTAGGATTAATAACCTGAAATTTTTAGGTTGCTAATGACGCAGTTATGGAGGCTATAGAATTCAATCTTCTGGCCACTAGGTGTCTATTAAGTCTACTTTCTATCAGAACGCGTTCGTATCTATGCGTAAAACGTGAGCCTCCACCATCTCGCTTCTCAAGTCAATTTCTAGCCATCACAATCCCACCTAAATTATATCTCTAGTGGAATCCTGGAGTGGAGGTTGGGATTTTTTCTCATTCTATCTAACGATCCTAGTTTATGTCTCTGTTTATGGTACACTCGCTAACATTACATTTTAGAAAAAAACGCAATTAAACGAAAATAATATGTATTTAAAGTTTCTGACTTTACACAGCCTTGTACGAATCTATAAATTTGTAGCTGTTTACATTAC
>NC_134800.1:3864282-3876782 GCF_046742065.1 Oratosquilla oratoria | reverse complement strand
TATATATATATATATATATATATATATATATATATATATATATATATATATATATATATGCAAAGTAGACCACTTGGAAAAAAGAAACTAACGAAGCAGAGCGCTTTCGTATATTACATCTTCAGTTGCACTGAAGATGTAATATACGAAAGCGCTCTGCTTCGTTAGTTTCTTTTTTCCAAGTGGTCTACTTTGCATAGGTGAACACACGTACCCGTGTTCTTATTGGGTATATATATATATATATATATATATATATATATATATATATATATATATACATACATACATATAATGTCTCCATGTTTATGGCTGAAATTGATCTTCCTGTATTATGGAAGGCTGGACTAAAGTAAAACAGAGGAGCCGCTGGGTGGTGATGGTTTGTGTAATCGAGTGACCCATTTCACAAGAAACAAACAAACGACCCTCTTACACAGTCACGTTAATGTCCGGTTTATGACAAATACCCCCCCGCCTCCCGCCTACCACCTCACACCTCCTGTCACTCGGCCAGTAGCTCCGGGTTAAAAAAAAAGGACCAAATTAGGATTAGCCTTTGTGAAGTGGACCTGCGCGACCTTTTTGGACCACGTGTTGGACTCGTGATTGGCAGCTGTTACCTTACCGGATGAGATGTTCGTGGGTCGTGTATGTCCCGATGTGTGAGTAACGCTATGTATTTACGCACACACACACACAGACACACACACACACACACACACACACACACACACACACACACACACACACACACACACACACACACACACACACACACACACACACACACACAGACACACACACACACACACACACACACACACACACACACACACATACACATACACACACACACACACACACACACACACACACACAGACACACACACACACACACACGCACACACACACACACACACACACACACACACACACACACACACACACACACACACACACACACACACACACACACACACACACACACACACACACACACACACACACACACAGACACTCGTCCTTGCCCACCAGAGTTGGAGTACCGGCTCGCACTGCAGCAACACAGAAATTATTTTCTACCCTGGAAAAGACTGTATCTTCCAGTCACTGTATTCTAAGAACACTTATGCAGTAGACCTGGGGAACAATATTATTCGATGAATTGAAAAAATAAAAATAGATGGACTGCGTCAATCGTGTGACGTCACTAGTAACCTTCACAATTCCTCCGGTCGCCCTCCCCCCCCCCCAACCCCGGGGGGGGGGGGCAGGTAAGGCTGGCATCCGGTAATAGGAATTATGTCCACTGTGGGTGTTTTTGAATCCGGCAGACGCTTTCCAACGTGAAGAAAAGGGGAGGAGGAGGAAAAGGGGGAGGAGGAGGAGGAGGTAGAGGAGGAGGAGGATGGGGAGGAAAAGGAGGAGAATAAGGAAGAGGAGAAAAATGAGGAGGAGGAAGAGGAGGAGGGAGGGAGGAGGAGGAGGAGGAGGAGGAGGAGGAGGAGGAGGAGGGAGGGAGGAGGAGGAGGAGGAGGAAGGGAGGAGGAGGAAATGGAAAAGGAGAAAACGGAAGAGGAGGAAGAGGAGGGGGAGGAAGAGGAGGAAGAGGAAGAGAAGGAGAAGAAGGATGAGGATGAGGATGAGGAGGAAGAGGAAGCGGAGGAGGAAGAGAAGGGGGAGGAAGAGGAGGAAGAGGAAGAGAAGGAGAAGAAGGATGAGGATGAGGATGAGGAGGAAGAGGAAGCGGAGGAGGAAGGGAGGAGGAAGGGAGGAGGAGAGGAGAATCACTCTTTCCACAACAGAGGACTCATTCATTGCGGGGAAGCCTCTGAGTGGATTAGTAATGTAATGTTTATATTAATAACATTATGTTTGTTATGTTAGTAATTCTATGTTAATAATGTTACGTTAACTACTTTAGTTAGGTTAGTTATTCTTATGTAATCTTAGATATGTTAGTTACATTAGTAACGTTATATTAGCGTAATGCTATGTTAGTAATGTTAACTAAAATAATTAACGCATGTTAATTATTTTTACGCAATCTTAGTTATGTTAGTTATGTTAGTAATATATCAGTTAAAGTAATCCTATGTTAGTAATGTTACGTTAGTTAATTTAGTTAAAGTAATCCTGTGTTAGTAATGTTACGTTAGTTTAGTTAAAGTAATCCTATGTTAGTAATGTTACGTTAGTTAATTTAGTTAAAGTAATCCTATGTTAGTAATGTTACGTTAGTTAATTTAAAGTAATCCTATGTTAGTAATGTTACATTAGTTAATTTAGTTAAAGTAATCCTATATTAGTAATGTTACGTTAGTTAATTTAGTTATGTTAATCATTGTTATATGATCTTACTTATATTAGTTACATTGGTAATATTATTTTAGTTACCCTAAGTTGGGGAAAGTAATCGCATTCTGGATGTAAATTCGCACAAACCATTTTTTATCTATATGTCGTAAGAATATAAGAAGATAAGAATGAAGGAGACTGCAAGAGACCCTAAGGCCTACACTAGGTAGTTCCGTGTCCATGACCACCTGTTATCCCCATCCATAAAGTTGTCTAACCTTTCTTTAAAACAACCGACAGTTTCAGCGCTCACGATCGTTAGTGTTTATGAACGTTTCTGTTATATATTCAAACTAAAAAGAAAGAAAAAGGATAAAAATACCATTCCTGTTTTTGACAATCAAAAAGATAAATCAGTAATACTATGTTAGTTGCGATATATGTCAGTTATGTTATGGAATGATGTGGAATGTTAGTTATGTTGGTAACGTTATGTTAGTTATGTAGGTAATGTTCTGTTAATATATCATGTAATGTTTGTGTTGTTAGGTATGTTACTATCGTTATGTTAGTTATGTAGGTAATGTTCTGTTAATATGATATCATGTAATGTTTGTGTTGTTAGGTATCGTTATGTTAGTTATGTAGGTAATGTTCTGTTAATATGATATCATGTAATGTTTGTGTTGTTAGGTATGTTAGTATCGTTATGTTATTTATGTAGGTAATGTTATGTTAGAGAGGGAGGCAGAAGTGGAGTAGAGGGTAGAAAGGGGAGAGGGTAGAGGGTAGAGGGGATAGAAGGGGGAGAGGTTGGAGAGGGAGAGGGTAGGGGGGAAGGGATAGAGGGGGAGAGGATAGAAGGGGAGGGGGTAGAGGAGAGAGGGTAAATGGGAGATGGGGGAGGAGTTAGAGGGGGAGAGGGCACAAGGGGAGTGGGTATACGGGGGAGAGGGGAGGAGGGTACGGGGAGGGGGGTACGGGGGAGGGGGAAGGGGTATACGGGGGAGGGGGAGGGGGAGGTGGTATACGGGGGAGGGGGAGGTGGTATACGGGGGAGAGGGTATAGGAGGGAGGGGAGGGGGCAGAGGGGGAGAGGGTAAAGAGGGGAATGGGTAGAGGGGAGAGGGGGGTGGGGGAGAGGGGGAGGGGTAGGGGGAGAGGGTAAAGGTGGGATGGGGTAGAGGGTAGAGGGGGAGAGGGTAGAAAGGGGAGGGGGTAGAGGGGAGAAGGGCAGGTGGTAGAGGGGGAAAGGGTAGAAGGGAGAGGTTAAAGGTGGGAGGGGTAGAGTGGATAGAAGGGGAGAAGGTAGAAGGTAGGAGTAGAGGGGGAGGGATAGCCGGTTGAGGGGGCGGGGGGTCGGGGGTGGAGCGTAGTGGGGTTCTGGGGTTGAGTGGGGAGTGGCCGGAAGGGGCATGAGGATGAGGGGGGACCGAGGGCCGCGGGGGAGAGGGGGAGGGGGTAGAGGGGGAGACGGTAGAAGGGGGATGGGGTTGAGTGTGTTAAGGGTGACGCCGGAGGGGTTAGAGGGGGAGGTCGCGCTAGAAGGGGGAGAGCCTGGGAAGGGGGAGGTGGCGGGGAGGGGGCGAGGAGAGAGGGAGGGGGAGAGGGTGACGGGGGGACGCCGGGTGGGAGAGGTAGCCACCCCATAGCACGACCCCGGACGTAATTCGTCGCTTGTCCTTCCTCCAAGTTGCCATTCATTACTCAGTGGAGCCAAGAGTTGAGTGGGCGTTCTTACGTCACATAGCCTCATAGCTCTCCTCTACGTAATTCAAAACTTTCCAAAAATTAGAAAAAAAAAGGACAATTCTGTTCCCAAGCCCAAGCGACTTCGCTCGTGAACTTGGCGTGATTTTTTTTTAATTGCACTTATCTCTCTCATATTCATACTCACTCTCTTATCTCTCTCTCTCTCTCTTTCTCTCTCTCTCTCTCTCTCTCTCTCTCTCTCTCACACACACACACACACACACACACACACACACACACTATGGAATCACTGAGAATAGAAGGCAAGGATTAGAATAAAACCCCGGTCACACTATCACGACTCGAGTGTGTTCGTTTGAATAGAAACGACTTCGTTTGCAAATTTTAATTTTCCAAATTTCCAAATGTCAAATTACCTTTGCTTCAAATGATGAGAAACTATGACGAACTAAGAGAAATTAAACAAAAAATACGAATATTAGACACATTGTTGAACTGTAGACTTGGTAAAATCTAGAATACTGTAGACAAAGTCGTCCTGCAGGTTTTCAAAACCACAACATTTGACGACCATCGTGATAGTGTGACTGGGGATTAAGATGCATTCTGTCATCCATATAACAACAGCGCCTGGGAAAAATATCACTCGAAGAATTACGGATGCGTCGAAAGAGAAAACCCAAGGAGGGTTGACGACCATCGTGATAGTGTGACTGGGGATTAAGATGCATTCTGTCATCCATATAACAACAGCGCCTGGGAAAAATATCACTCGAAGAATTACGGATATGTCGAAAGAAAATCCAAGGAAGGTAGCATAGAAACAGATAATTAAAACTAACCAACATTCTTCTTTGAGTCTCCGGTCATAAACGACTCCCGCGTGGCTCTGGTCCATGGGGGGTGTCACTGGCGTCCCTAAAATTTTGACCCCACAAAACTCACTCCATCAATACTCCCATACGGGGAGTTAGCAGGTAACTTGGGGGGTCGGTTGTTTAAAGAAACGGTTAGACAATCTTATGGATTGAGATGACAGGTGGTCATGGACATGGAACTGCCTAGTGTAGGCCTTACGGTCTCTTGCAGTCTTCTTTATTCTTATGTTCGTATGTAAGCCCGAACACCCCCGGGAGGCTCTTTACTCTGCCAGGAGACGTGGACCGAACTCTTCGGTCTGACGAGGACCTGTTCTTTTTCTTTAAGAAATTTCTTTTTCTTTAAGAAATTTCTTCTTCTTTAAGAAATTTATTTTTCTTTAAGAAATTTCTACGAACTTCGAAGAATGGCACGGGGGCAATGATAACGATAGTGATGAAGATGATGATGACATATACGATGACGCTGACGGTGACGGTGACGGTGACGGTGACGGTGACGATGATAGTGATGGTCACCGTCTGTGAACAGGTGCTACTGAAAGAACACCTCTTGTTGGAAAACACCTGCAAGGCTGTCTTATGATTTCGCACCTGCAACTAAGTTCTTCTTGTTTGTTTCCTTGTTTTTGTTTTTGTGTGCGTGCATGTGTGTGTGTGTGTGTGTATTCAGCTTGGTCTTTGGATCACGTGCTGGACCCGTGAACGACAGCTATTTCCTTCCCGGAAGAGAGCTCAGAGCTCGTATGACCGATCTATGGGTAATGCTGTGACCTTACACGCACACACACACCCAACTCCCCGCCCACGAGAGTTGGAGGAACGACTCGAAGCGCAGCGATACTGAAATTATTTCAGCCCTGGGTAGGATTCGAACCCGGACCGCCGTGGTGTGTGTGTGTGTGTGTGTGTGTGTGTGTGTGTGTGTGTGTGTGTGTGTGTGTGTGTGTGTGTGTGTGTGTGTGTGTGTGTGTGTGTGTGTGCGCGCACTCGCAGATGTTTATCCTCTACCTCGGTCCTAACCCGCAAGTCATCATGTTCAAGTTGGGCGATGTCTCTCTCTCTCTCTCTCTCTCTCTCTCTCTCTCTCTCTCTCTCTCTCTCTCTCTCTCTCTCTCTCTCTCTCTCTCTCTCTCTCTCTGTGAGCCCTATTTCAGGCAGTGACTTCTGAAGGTAGTCCTTCACCTCCTCCAGCAGCTCTTCCTCCTCTGCTTCCTCCACCTCTTCCCCACCTCCTCCTCCTCCTCCTCCTCCTCCAGCACCTCTTCCTCCTCTGCTTCCTCCGCCTTCTCCCCACCTTATCCTTCTTCTTCTCCTCCTCCTCCTCCTCCTTTTCCTTCTCCTTCTCTTCCTCCTCCTCCTTTTCCTTCTCCTTCTCTTCCTCCACCTCTTCCTTCTTCTCCTCCTCCTCCAGCACCTCCTCCTCCTCTGCTTCCTCCACCTCCTCCCCACCTTCTCCTTCTTCTCCTCTTCCTCCTCCTTCTCTTACTCTTCCTCCTCCTTCTCCTCTTCTTTCTTCTCCTCCTCCTCCTTTTCCTCCTCTTTCTTCTCCTCCTCCTCCTTCTCATCCTTTTCCTTCTCCTTCTCTTCCTCCTCTTTCTCTTCTTTCTTCTCCTCCTCCTCCTTCTCCTCCTCCTTATCATCATCATTAGCAGCAGCAACACTGTAATCATTTCATTATTAATATAATCATCATTATTATTCCCATTAAATCATCATTAACTATATAATTTTGTGCAACATTTTTTATTCCCGTCCAATAAATTTTATTTTCTTCTGGCCTAACACCTTTTGTAAATAAAAGTTTTGATTCCCAGCAATTTTTGCTTTAAAGATCACGACGATGATATCTGACCTTTTCCAATTACTTTCCAGTGGAAAAATGGACGAATCAACTTTTTTTTTCTTTCACATAAATACAAAAAAGAGGAATAATCTACAAATTATTGAATCACACAAAGTTACAAGATTTTTTTTTTTTTTTTTTTTTTGAATGGAGTAGTTTCTCGATATTCAAAATTGTGACTCAATTTGCTCCTAAGAACGAATCTTCCCCCGAAGTCTCTTTCCAGCTCTTTCCATTAAATCACAAAGTTACAAAATTTTTTTTAAGAATGGAATAGTTTTTCGATATTCAAAATTGTGACTCAATTTGCTCCCAAGAACGAAGAACGAATTTTCCCCGAAGTCTCTTCCCATCTCCCCTTCTGAGCGAGGATCAAAGTACAGCATATCCTGGCAGAAGCTTTCTCGTTCTGACTTATCATGCTAAGCGAGGATCAAAGTACAGCATATCCTGGCAGAAGCTTTCTCGTTCTAACTTATCATGCTAAGCGAGGATCAAAGTACAGCATATCCTGGCAGAAGCTTTCTCGTCCTGACTGGTCCTCCTCGGAAAGAGTCTCCCAAGGTTCTTCTCGAAGTAGTCTAGACCAGAGGTTCCCAAACTGGGGTCCGCGGACCACTGGGGGTCCGAAGAAACCCCGAGGGAGTCCGCAAACACAATGAAGGAAAGTAATTTTTTTAACTGATGAAAAATATATAGCCTACAATAAAAAAAAATGATATATCACTGCTTCTTTATCATCATATTTTCTTATTTATACGATGTGCACCAATAAGTAAATATTAAATGTACTCCATTGTACTGGGTAATACTGGGTATTCCGGTATGGCATTGATAACTTTTATTTGGTTGGGGGTCCTCGGCCGGGACTCTTCATGTTTGGGGGTCCCTGGTATGGTCAAGTTTGGGAACCCCTGGTCTAGACGATGGCCATCAAGGATATGAGGCGGTGGTTGCTGTAAGGGGTCAGCATCTAACAACCCTACCTATGGGTCGACACATGCTAGGTAGGTAGGTAGGTAGGTAGGTGTAGGTAGGCAGGTGTGTGTGTGTGTGTATTTACCTAGTTGTATTTTGCGGGAAGGGGAGCTATGCTCGTGGTGTCCCGCTATTGTATCTCGCAGTGTCTAGTTTGCTTTTAAACTCATGAATGGTTTTTGCGCATACTATTTCATTATCCAGTTTGTTCCAAGTGTCCAAAACTCCATGTGGAAAACTGTTTTTCTTCAGTTCTCTTCTATAGCTATGTTTTTTTTTATTTTCTTTCCATGTCCTCGTGTGTGTGTGTGTGTGTGTGTGTGTGTGTGTAACCAACCAGGATTCCCCCGGAACCCTAAGGCTCCGCAAACGGTCCCTAAGGTTCCGCAAAAGCTCCCAAGGGTTCCGCAAAAGCTCCCAAGGGTTCCGCGAGAATGAGTGAGATAAGCTAATGCACTTATGATTTCTTATTTAATTTCATATACGTAATATAAATAAACACGCACGACATCTTGGTTATTGTAATAATGTAATATAGATGTCATCCTATCTAACCTATTATTACGATGAAAATTAAATGAGAAAGATATGGTATATATATATATATATATATATATATTATATATATATATAAATATATATATATATATGTATATATATATATATATTTTTTTTTGCGCAGGGGTTCCTTGAGACATGCAATTTACTTTAAAGGTAAAAAGGTTTAGAAGCGCTCCCCTAGAGGCTCGTGGGACTGTAAGAAAAGCATCGGGTGAAATCCAGCCTTGTCTGAACTAGGAGAGGAACAATTATGTATACCTTATTGTGTTGTGACTGTCTTACATACTTTTATGCTTATTTTTGATTCGGTGCAAAACTTGGCGGGATACAGGTATGACCCGTCATCCATGAGGAGCTAAGATAAATCGGGGGAGGGGGAAAGGGTGGTGGAGGGGAGTGGAATGGGTGGGAGGAGGTACGTGCCTTTGAGTTGGCTACCTCCCTTATAAAGGGGAAAAATCTCTTTGTATATAGATATAGATACAGATAGATAGCAAAACTGTGTTTCAATACTTATTATCGCATATTTATATTTGTTCACATAATAAAATGAAATAAAATAAAATAAAATAAAATAAAATAAGATGAAATAAAATAAGATGAAATAAAATAAAATGAAATAAAAAATTGAATAAGATAAAAAATAAAATAAAAATAAAATAAAATGAAATAAGATAAAAGAAAAAAAAGAAAAAAGAAAACTAAAAACAAAAATAAGATAAAATAAAATAAAATAAAATAAAGTAAAATAAAATATATAATGAAATAAAACAAAATAAAATAAAAAAATAAAATAAGAAATAAAACAAAATAAAATAAAATAAATAAAAGCTGCTGGTAGAAGGGGCTTGAGCGGGTCTCCAGAGTTTCTGGAAATTGGTCGCAAAATGCTCAGAAACCACTGGTCCACTACAGAGTCTGAAGGTAATGAGCCTACACAAGGAGGCGCTGAGCACCTGCGACAGAACCTTTGCCCTATTAGGCGCTTTTGGGGACTGTTGGGTTAGGTAACAGTCATTGCAACTGGGAATCGAAGAGGAGTGTGGGATTCGAACCCACAAGTAAGCGAATGCAGAACCAGTACGCTTCCTCCGATGGCGCCATCAGCGCGTTACAGATTCTGAGAACCGTTCGAACCAAGTGACATCCTGCGGTCTATCGAACTCGAGTTCTTCAGCCTCGAACTCAGCCCGGCTCCACGTTCGTTGTCGGGGTCTTGGGGTTCTCCAAAAGGTTTCAGACCACTGCGCGATGGCAAGGCTGCAGCAAACCTCTTCTTCCCTCCTGGCAAGCGACTTCGGAAGCGCCTTCCAGCACTCCAGGATCTCCTCTTCCTCCTCCTTCTCTTACTCTTCCTCCTCCTTCTCATCTTCTTTCTTCTCCTCCTCCTCCTCCTCCTTTTCCTCCTCTTTCTTCTCCTCCTCCTCCTTCTCATCCTTTTCCTTCTCCTTCTCTTCCTCCTCTTTCTCCTCTTCTTTCTTCTCCTCCTCCTCCTTCTCCTCCTCCTTCTCCGGTTTCTTAGTTATGACACACTGTTTGGCTATGTCCAGGTTGACGTGCAGTTGAGGTCTGAGCGGGTGACAGCACCTCAAACCTTAATGAATGAATAAATAAATAAACAAATAAGATAAGAATCTAACCGCGAAGTTAGGGGATCTACCAGTAGCTGGAGTTCGCTTGACGTAGTTTCTCCTCCCACAGAGATATCGATGTCCGCTGGGGGCAGTCCAGCCCCGTCTGTGGTCGTAAAGCGCCTGATGATTTTGGTGTCCCAAGGGGAGAAGGATGAGGGGGGGAAATTCCATGGTGAATTCCCCCCACCCCCACCCTCCCGTGGAGGACTCAGAGGCGGGAAGGATAGGGAAGACCCCGTGCGGTGTTATGTACATTGTAGACAGGAAACCATTCAGTCGTAAGATTCGAGCTCTCGAGAAGCCAAGGATGGGAAAAAGAGAAGAATAAGAGATGAAAAAAGAGAATTTAGTAATCGAAGATAAGAAGAAAGCAAAGACCCATCCGGAGTGCCAGGACTTCGTGAAAACTTCGACGATGAATGACCCGAGTTCGTTGTACTTCGGTGTGGCCCTGGGCAAGGTCTTCAAGCTAAGCCGAAGTCATGGGCTTAAGGTTCTCCGTGCACGAAATATATATTATCGATAACTTCTAGCGATTTCTCAAAGCTACTTCAAATTCACTCAGTATTGAATCTACATGGAATGTTCTTGAAAATGGTAAAATATATAGCTTTCTCCATCATTGTAACAAAACCAAAGTTTGTGAAAAAAATAAAAAAAATAGTTTCTCACACTTCTGAGGAATAATCAGTCAGGTTTTAGAACAATAGCCAGAATCAACTAGACTTCATGTTGAAATGAAATTAAAGTTCATTTAGCGTGTTAATAGTATCACTATTGCTATTCAGTTCTCATCAATATGTATAGCAGCTGACAATCTGTGTAGCTGATGTTTTTTATTTTATTTTTTCTTCATACAGCTCAACATGGAGCAGTTCCTAATATTCATTTATTAGACCAGTATCTGGAGATTTTGAGTTTTTTTTCACATCCTCTTCAGCTGAGTTGGAATACTAAAGGTATCAATAATCGGAGTATATATACTCAGAAGTGTAAATTACCCTTCCCAGTCTGATAATTTTTATGACAGTCGCATGCAGGATTCGAACCCACTGCTTTCGGCCACCCGTAAGATCACCACGTAAGATTCGTGGGGTTCGAATCCTGCATGCGACTGTCATAAAATGATCAGATTGATGTCGCTGTTACTAGCGAATTTCTCTCATACTCTTCCCAGTGATCTTGTGACTCAATGTCCGTAATATAGACATTTCGTCACAAGAAACACTGGGATAGGTAACTTCCTCTTCTTTGCATATATATCTCAATAACTGACATCTTTAGTATTCCAACTCAGCTGAAGAAAAGGGAAGGAACCACGTTGAACTATGAAAAAAAAAAAATCCTTTCGCAATTCTGAGCGATCAGCTACACAGATCGTCAGGACGTCAGCGGCTATCCAATTCAATAAGAATTGTATTAGAGAGAAGTACTGTCAGTATTATTATTATTATCATAATTACCTCTACCACTAGCAGAAGTAGGAGAATAATTATAATTATTATTATTACAATCTTTATTATCACTCTAATTGTTATGATTCCGTTAGATCGAGTTTTAGTTATACGTGATGGGGAGCCTGTCGTTAACTTATAGTCTCGTGTAACTAGATCTAGGCATTGTGTGTTTGATATTTTGTCCACCATGGACCGATCCTGCCACGATTGGTTACATGAACTAGTGCGAATGGCTGGTAGCGGACAGCTGCCACGTGATAATTCCCCTCTCGACGCATCATTCATATTATCAGAGGGCAGACTCTATCGAGGTTGTCGGTCGGTTTTCCGCGACAAGCGATAGTCGGCGCACGCGCGTGCGAGCGTGCCGGGACGTTCCAACTGTGAACTGGACTATCTGTAACTGTCTTTCTGTCTGTCTGTTCGTCTTTCTATCTGTCTATGTGTGTCTGTCGTTCCATCTGTCTCTTTGTCTGTTGTCTATCTGTCTATCCGTCTGTAAGACAGCTAGTCAGTCGGGAGAGTAAAGGATATGTGCGAAGGCGGCAAGAAGAAAGGCAAGGAGTGAAGGAGGGAGTAAGGGGGTGATAACAAAGAGAGAAAAAGAGAGAGGGAGAAGAGAGAGAAGAGAAAAAAGGAGGGAGAAGAGAGAGAGAGAGAAAAGGAGAGAGGGAGAAGAGAGAGAGAGAGAAAAGGGGTGGGAGAAGAGAGAGAGGGAGAGAGAGAGAGAGAGATAGATATATAGATATATAGATATATATATAGATAGCTATTGACAAATAGAGATAAATAGATAGATAAGAGAGAGAGAGAGAGAGAGAGAGAGAGAGAGAGAGAGAGAGAGAGAGAGAGAGAGAGAGAGAGAGAGAGAGAGAGAGAGAGAGAGAGAGAGCGAGTGAGAGCGAGAGAGAGAGAGAGAGAGAGAGAGAGAGAGAGAGAGAGAGAGAGAGAGAGAGAGAGAGAGAGAGAGAGAGAGAGAGAGAGAGAGAGAGAGCGAGTGAGAGCGAGAGAGAGGGCGCAGAGTTGGAAAGAATGGGGAAGACCGATGAGTAGTGTTATCTACATTGTAGACAGGAAACCGTACATTGGTAAGAGTCGAGCTCTCTCGAGAGAGTCATAGAGAGGAAAAAGA
>NC_134800.1:3851782-3859282 GCF_046742065.1 Oratosquilla oratoria | reverse complement strand
AGAAGGAGGAGAAGGAGGAGAAGGAGGAGAAGGAGGAGAAGGAGGAGAAGGAGGAGAAGGAGGAGGAGAAGGAGGATTGAAGTTAAAGAGCCTTATGTTTAAGCTACTCAATCTCGTTAGGAGGCCAATAGCGGGAGAGCGTAAATCTTTAATTATCAGGAAGATGGTTTGACCAACAAGAACAAGAACAAGAACAAGAACAAGAACAAGAACAAGAACAATAACAAGGAGAAGAACAAGAACAAGAACAAGAACAAGAACAAGAACAAGAGCTAGAGCAAGAGCAAGAGCAAGAACAAGAACAAGAACAAGAACAAGAACAAAAGCAAAAACAAAAACAAAAACAAAAACAAAAACAAAAACAAAAACAAGATCAAGAACAAGAACAAGAGCAAGAGCAAGAACAAGAACATGAACATGAACATGAACAAGAACAAGAATAAAAACAAGAACAAGAATAAGAACAAGAACAAAAAGAACAAGAACAAGAACAAGAACAAGAACAAGAACAACATAGAAAAAAACATTGGTTCCAATTAAGTGTGCTATTTCCCTGGAACTGGGAAGGAGAGAGGAAGGGAGAGAGGGCGGGGTGGAGGGATGTAGGGAGGGAGGGATGGATGGATGGATGGAGGGAGGGAGGGAGGGAGGGAGGGAGAGAACGGCCCTTGACACCCGAAGAAAACCCCGTGAAAAGGAGACTGCGGATACAAGGCCTAAATGACCTACTTCGACTGGTCGAATGTCAGTCTCACCCACGCCTCAGACGCCCACGCTCACGTCCACACCCACGCCCTCTAGGATAAGCAGCATGTATTATTCTTAAGCTCGTGGGGCTCCTCTGGACCCCCGAAATGCAAACAATAATGATGATTAACTTTAATCATCAGGAGTCGCCGATTTAATGAAGCGGCATTGCTGTGGATGTGCTGTGTCTTGCGATACTGCTTCTGACCCAGGGCAGTGGACAAGATGTAGTGATAACCCGTCATCCAGGAGGTGCCAAGATAAGATGGAGGGAAGAGGGTGGAGGGGAGTGGAGTGTGATAGGGATGGGTGGGAGTGGTTTCTATGCCTTTGTCTTTTGGCTGATTCCCTTTTAAGGGGGAAAAAAGGGGAAGAGAGGAAGGGCAAGAGGGGAGGGGAGGGGAGGGGGGAAAGGGGGGAGGGGGAAAGAGGAGAGGGGGACGGGGGAGGGGGGAGTGTCACGAACATGAAAACATGACCCGGGGTAGCAAACCGGAATTAAAAAAAAAAAAAAAAAAAAAAAAAAAAAAAAAAAAAAAAAAATTGGTACTGAAGAGGTCAATTGATGTGCAATCTATGACACTATCCCCCTCGGAGTTGAATGAAGCATTCTTTCGACAGCAACCGGAATGGAACGAAAAGGGTCAGGGTTCGAGTCCCGCCCGCATTCCCTGGATTAAACAAGTAAAGTTTCATGTGATGTTCTCCACGAGGCAGAAGACGTAACGTTCGTCTCTTGTAAACATTGTTATCTTTAAGAAAAAAACCCAACATTTCCTCCCTTCCCTCCTCCGCGGCCATCTTGGGGAATCCTACATTGTGACGTAAAGAACAATCGTGACGTCAATGATTCTGTTTGTTTTGTTGACAATCTTCGGTCAAGAGTGACGAGTGAGTGGGACTCGAATCGCCTCTTCCCTTTCCCTGGCCAATGGGATCCCCCGACACTCTTCTTTCTGTAGGCCTTATGGTCTCTTGCAGTCTCCTTTATTCTTATGTTCTCTGTTCCTTCCATACTTGTAGGCACTTTCCCTTTCAGTCTCACTGCCTTCAGTCTATTTCATTCATCTCTGTAGCGTCTTCCCTCTCTCCTCGATGGCGGAGTGGTGGGCTCGGTCTCCGCCCCAGCCACCGTCGCCATTCATCCTCTGTATGAAGTAACCCGTTTCCCTGGTGGTGATCCTATTCAGCGTTGTCTCCACAAAAGACAACACTCGATGGAGGAGGCGAAAGGGACCAGCACAGAATTCATGGTTGAGGCAACTTGGTCGAATCTGTCGAGAGTTGTTTCGAGTGGGATGGAAGGGTGAGTGCATGGGAGCTTGCTTGGATAGACCCTGGGGACTGGCGCCGGTGTGTGAGGTAGCATGTTACCCGGTGTATGCCTCCCTCCCCCTAAAAAAAAATGATAATGATAATAATAATAATAATAATAATAATAATAATAATAATAATAATGATGATGATGATGATGATGATGATGATGATGATGATGATGATGATGATGATGATGATGATGATGATGATGATGATGATGATGACGATGACGATGACGATGACGATGATGATGATGGTGGGTGGTGGTGGTGGTGGTGATGATGATGATGATGATGATGATGATGATGACGACGATGACGACGATGACGACGATGACGATGACGACGATGACGACAATGACGACGACGACGACGACGACGAGGACATCCCTCGTCAGCAGAGGGGTCCCGAGGACACCGCCCATGGACCACAAAGTCGAAGAAGAAGAAGACGATGAAGAAGAAGAAGAAGAAGAAGCAGACGAAGACGAAGACGAAGACGAAGAAGAAGAAGAAGAAGAAGAAGAAGAAGAAGAAGAAGAAGAAGAAGAAGAAGAAGAAGAAGAAGAAGAAGAAGACGAAGAGGAACAACAACAACAACAAGACGAAAAAGAAGAAAAGAAGAAGACGAAGAAGACAAGACAAAGAAGAAGAAAAAGGAGAAGAAGAAGAAGAAGAAGAAGAAGAAGAAGAAGAAGAAGAAGAAGAAGAAGAAGAACAACAACAACAACAACAATAACAACAACAACGAGAAGAAGAAAAAGAAGAAGAAGAAGAAGAAGAAGAAGAAGAAGAAGAAGAAGAAGAAGAAGAAAAACTAAACACGTTTTTGATAAGATACACAAAGAGTGAACAAAGTATTATGGACGTATAAGGCGAAATACGGATACATGGCTATATACGCCCTTCCTCCATACACAACACGAGGCTCTTCAAGACTTTCGAAGTGTGGGCATTAGCGCGTGCGTTACTGCGCCCGCGTGCGTTCCTGCGCGCAAGTGTGTTCCTGCACCCAAGTGCGTTCCTGCGCCCGCGTGCGTTCCTGCGCCCACGTGCGTTCCTACACCCGCGTGCGTTACTGCGCCCGCGTGCGTTCCTGCGCCCACGTGCGTTCCTGTGCACACGTGCGTCCCTGCGCGCACGTGCGTTCCTGTGCACACGTGCGTCCCTGTGCGCACGTGCATTCCTGTGCGCTCGTGCATTCCTGTGCGCAAGGGGCACCAACACCACCACGGATGAAGGACAAAGGTGCCCTAGGACAACTAGAGCACCTGGCGACCTTAGGGCACCGGGTGACGTCATTCTGAGGTAACGGGAACAGAAAGTGTCGGGAGGACTGGACAAGAGGCTGCCCCACTCCACCAGCAAGTCTCCTGTCACCAGTATCCTAACCCCTAAGTCTAGACATAGATCTCCAAAACGGCGGAGATTTGATCTAAATCAGCTGTCCATAATGTCGAGGTTATGTCCAGACATACGGTAAGCATTTAGGTCGCCGACATAGGGAATTTAGGTAAAAATCTCCACCGTTAGGGTTAGGATCTTTTATGAATTAGGGTAAGGATCTTTTATAAATTAGGGGTAAGGACCTTTTATAAATTAGGGTGAGGATCTTTTATAAATTAGGGTAGGGATCTTATATAAATTAGGGTTATAATATTTTATAAATTAGGGTAAGGATCTTTTATAAATTAGGGTAAGGACCTTTTATAAATTAGGGTGAGGATCTTTGATAAATTAGGGTAGGGATCTTATATAAATTAGGGTAGGGATCTTACATAAATTAGGGTAGGTATCTTATATAAATTAGGGCAAGGATCTTTTATGAATTAGGGTAAGGATCTTTTATAAATTAGGGGTAAGGACCTTTTATAAATTAGGGTGAGGATCTTTTATAAATTAGGGTAGGGATCTTATATAAATTAGGGTAGGGATCTTACATAAATTAGGGTAGGTATCTTATATAAATTAGGGCAAGGATCTTTTATGAATTCGGCCCCAAGTCGCTCGCCGCATCAAGGCCACGCGACGCGGGAATGAACCCGTAGAGGCGCGTTTTGTCCCGGGGATGGGGGGATTTGCTTTTCTTCCCCTGAGACGGACCACGGGGGAAAGGCTGAAGCAAGGTTGGTTCCCCATGGACGAGTGTGGTCGTAGTTCTTACCCATGGAGTTCAGAACACGGAGCGTAGAATTGGAATGTGCTGACCGAGCAGTGAAGCGTCACCTACGTTCCTCCAGGGTTTCTGGTTGTCCGTCACTCCGAAGACCGAGTTCGCCTTTTCCCGATGTTGCTCTTGGCTTCAAGCAATTCGTCGCTTGACGGAGGGTCACTACTGTTACTATGTTAACAATTTGCTCACGCTCCTCCTCCTCGTCCTTGTCGTCGTCGTCGTCGTCAATCATCATCATCATCATCATCATCATCATCATCATCATCATCATCATCATCATCATCATCATCATCATCATCATCATCATCGTCATCGTCGTCATCGTCATCGTCATCATCATCATCATCATCATCATCATCATCATCATCATCATCATCATCATCATCATCATCATCATCATCATCATCATCATCATCATCATCATCATCATCATCACCACCATCATCATCCTCATCTTCATCTGGAAGCCAGACACCATCTATTTGCATCAGCTGATGCCAGTTATCATCAGTCATAGTTCCAAGGACAGTACTCAAACTTCACACGTGTTGGCGATTTTAGTTGAGGAACTCTTCGGCTGTTCAAAGGAGACGACGCTGGTTCGACTTCTGGAGCGAGTGGGCCATGGCTATGGCTTCCGGATGACGAAATTTGTCGAAAACTTGTCAAAGGAGAGGATGTACTTGTTCGATCCGACACTTAACAGGAAACTTTTTAATTGTTTTATCAATTTATTTATTAATTTTCACCCATCACCATGGGTCAGAAGCAATGCAGTAAGACATAGCACGTCCACAGCAAGGCCGCTTCATATGGGCGATGGCCGAGATGCAGGGATGACCCGTCATCCATGAGGAGCCAAGATAAGAGGGAGAGAGGGGTGGTGGATGGGAGTGGATTGGATAGGGATGAAATGGGTGGGAGTGGAATTATGCCTTTTGATTTTGGCTACCTCCCTGGTAAGGGGGAAAGAGCCTTTGGAATATGTATGTATGTATGTATGTATGTATGTATGTATGTATGTATGTATGTATGTATGTACTTACTAATTTTCAATAACGCATACATAGCAAACCTGTGGTAAGTCTAAAGCCCCGGTCACACTATCACGATGGTCATTAAATGTTGTGAATTTGGAAAGCTGGAAGACGACTTCGTTTACAAGATTCCAGACCTTCCCAAGGACAATTCAACAAAATGTCTAATATTCGTCTAGATTTAACTTTTCTTAGCTCTTCATTCAGCTTCTCAATACATAACGCAAAGGTTATTTGACATTTGCAACTTCGGAAAATGAAAGATCGTAACTTAAGTCGTTTCTTCTCAAACGAACTCGCTTTATTTGCTTATGGCGAGCGTGGACGTACGCCACGAACACGGAATACAGTTGTCATTGGTAGTTTGTAGCTCATAGTTACCGAATGAAGAAAAACCAGCACATTTTTTCCTATACCGTGGGACAAATCAAAGGGGACGAAAAGCAGCTTGGTTTTCGCAACCTACCAGCCTGCCAGCCTGCCAGCCTGCCAGCCTACCTGTCTGCTAACCTGTCAGCCTACCTGTCTGCCAGCCTGTCATCAGGACTCGAACTGGTTACAAAGGATTACAAAGGCATAGCATGCCGACAGGAGAGCTTTTGGTCCATAACTTGGTCGGATGCGAAAAAGATTATAATAATGATAAATAAATAAACAAACAAATAAATAAATAGAAATATGATAATATAAATAATAATAAACAAAATAACTAAATAGATGCATAGGTATAGTTAAATAATAAACAAACAGATAAATAGTAAATAATAATAAATTAACATATAACTAATAATAAATGTGAATCAAGCAAATAGTAATAAACAAACCGACAAATGATAACAAAACAAATAAACAAATAAAATAAATGACAGTCATTACAGCACCTTGCTTAGGTGACAGTCATTACGAGTACAGCATCTTGCTGATTGAGAAAGTGAATGATTTGACCTCAAGTAACGGCGCTTCGGATGTCTACGGACCTTTTGACGGCGACAGCATCTTCGACCTCTCCTTCCATCGTTCTGCTTCTCTTTAGATCCTATTTTCTGGCACTGGCTTCCTCCTCCTCCTCCTCCTCCTCCTCTTCCCCTTCTCCTCCTCCCCTTCCTCCTCCTCCCCTTCCTCCTCCTCTTCTTCTTCTAAGAGGTTTTCTTCAATCAAGGGCATCATCTTTCCCCTCCCAAATGTTTCGAATCAGTTGGCGATGCCAAGGAGTTGTGCATAAGTGAATGGAATAGGCTGTAGACAGTCGGAGTGATATGGAACGGACCAGCCGGCAGGAAAGTTGGTAGTCCATTCCGGCTTGCAACTACCCCCCCCCTCTCTCTCTCTCTCTCTCTCTCTCTCTCTCTCTCTCTCTCTCTCTCTCTCTCTCTCTCTCTCTCTCTCTCATCCTTGGCTTAGCCTCTCTCTCGGACAATCCATTTCCCCCACTCCCCTCTCCTCCCCTCCCCTCTGTTCAACTTCGTCAGAGCCTGACCTTCGTTATCAAAGACGTTTCCTGCCCCCCCATTCCCCCCCCCCGTTCGCTGGGGTTCTCCGAACTCCAACACATATCCCCGCTCCCCCACCCTTCCCTCCCTCCCTCCCCTCCCGCCCCGTGCCCCTGGCGCGTGCTCAGTCAGCTGGACCCGGTTGACAGACAGATCCTCTTTTCGCGCGTGAAGGGCACGTGTCTTATCCTTCCAACCACCCCCGCCCCCACCTTCCCACCCATCGTCCTTCTTGCCCCCCTCCCCCTTCCCCCAACCCTCCCAGGCCCACCTTGGAGGCACGCGACATTACCGAACTCACATACCCTCTCCCAGTATCTGTCCGTACTTCTCCAGTCTAGCGAGTTGGCATTTTCGAACCGTCTTGAAGCTTCTCTATACGTTCCCCGAGCCGGCCTAGTACCGTCGGGGAACCTCCAGGTCGAGAATCGGGTGGTTCGTTTTGTACGGCCTGGCTGGCTCGATGCTATCGCCCTTGTTTCAGAATAAGCGATCGCTACGGCAAAGGTTCGAGTTCTTGCGGTGGAGCTTATTTCCGTGTATCTCTATATGATACTACCCCAAATTCCTTCTGGATTCCCTCAATTCCCTCTCCCTGGAACCGTGATGATAATGCCTAGACTGAGGGCTACCTGAGAGAAATAGACTGACTGAAGGCCCATAAAGAGAATAACGTTTCCTCTAAGCTGTGCGCATGCGCGCCCGCATATGTTTACAACAAGCGCACATAAAGAAAA
>NC_134800.1:3834282-3836782 GCF_046742065.1 Oratosquilla oratoria | reverse complement strand
TTATTATACCATTGAGAATATTCGTAAGAAGTAAACATTTCTCCATTTATTTTTTCATCAAAATCATTCTAAAGGACATTAAATTCGGTAACGCATTGACGGTCACGCACTACCTGGCCGGTGGTAACGCGCCCAGCTCTACTTGCCACACAACTCCTGAAGACTGGTGTGGCCATTCAGTATCCTCAAAAGGAATAAATAGTCACACGAATGAAGATGCAAAGGAAGGAGAGCAAATCTGCGAATATTAGTCATCAAAAATCGATTGTTTTTTTTTTTTTTTTTTTTTTTTTAGGGCGTTCGGAGGTTAATGGAGCTGTTAAGCTCTACACTCACACTTGACGCTTAATCGATCAAAAACGATCGGTCATTTGACCTAACTTGCGTTTTCATAAGTCTTAAATAGTCTTACCCATGATGTGCAGTTCTTATGAATTGCTGTCAAGAGTTACGATCTCTAAAGTCATGGTATGGAAGGACAAAGCCAAATCTTTGGTTTGGTTTAAACAAATAATGATAAAAAAGACTTCTTGTATGTTTTTTTTTTTTCTCCTGAAAGTTTCGTCCCACGAAAAAATTGTTCCTCAACTCAAAAAAGAGTTGTTTTGAAAAAAAAAAAAATCATCTGGGTGGAAATGCACCTTGAGTTAGGGGAGGGGCAAGGAGGAGGAGGAGGAGGAGGAGGTGGAGAGAGAGGAAGAGGAAGTGAAGAAGGAGGAGATAGAGGAGGAAGATGTGAAGGAAGAGGTAGAGGAAGAGCAGAGGAAGGAGGAGGAAGAGGAGGAGGAGTTGGTGAAGGACAAGGAAGAGGAGGAGAGAAGGAGGAGGAGGAGGAGGATGTAGAGGAGGAGTAGGGGAAGGAGGAGCTAGAGGAAGAGTAGGGGAAGAAGGACGAGGAAAAGGAGGTAGAAGAGGAAAGGAAGAAGGAGGAGGAGGGGAAGAAGGTGGAGGAAAAGGAGGTAGAAGAGGAAGAAGGGAAGAAGGAGGAGGAGGGGAAAAGAAGGAGGAGGAGGAGGAGGAGGTACAGAAGGAAGAGGGGAAGAAGGCGGAGGGAAAGAAGGATGAGGAGGAAGAGGAGGTTGAGGAGGAAGAGGTTGAGGAGGAGGAAGTTGAGGAGAAGGAGGAGGTTGAAGAGGAAGAGAAAGAGGAGGAAGAGGAGGAGAAGGAGGAGGAGGAAGAGAGGAAGGAGAAGGAGGAGGTACAGAAGGAAGAGGGGAAGAAGGCGGAGGGGAAGAGAGAGGAGGATGAAGAGGAGGTTGAGGAGGAAGAGGTTGAGGAGGAGGAGGTTGAGGAGGAGGAGGAGGAGGTTGAGGAGGAGGAGGAGGAGGTTGAGGAGGAGGAGGAGGAGGTTGAGGAGGAGGAGAAAGAGGAGTAGGAGAAGGAGAAGGGAAAGGAGAAGGAGGAAGAGGGGGAGGAGGAGGAGGAGGAGGAGGAGGAGAGGAGGAGAAGGAGGAGAGGAGGAGGAGGAGGAGGAGGAGGAGGAGGAAGAGGAGATGGAGGAGGAGGAGGTGGTAAAGAAAGAGGAAGAAGAGAAGGAGGAGAAGGAGGAGGGGGAGGGGAAGGAGAAAGAGGAGGAGGAGAAAGAGGAGGAGGAGGAGGAGGAGGGGAGATGATACTACGAAGAGAGATCGGGAGCGGAGAAGAAGTAAGGAAGTAAGGACGTGGGGGCAAGATGACGCGAGGGTTTGTAACGGTCCCAACGGTCATAACGGTTGTTTTATTTGAATTCAATTGCATCAGTCCGTTCTTCTGTCTCCCTCTCATATTCGTAGGAAGTTGTATACTTTCTTCGAATTTGTATTTCCAAAGGAATTTGCACTTTACAATATATTTATTTATTTATTTATCTATTTTATCTTAATTAATTTATTTATCTATTTATTCATTTATTTATTATTTATTGATTAATTAATTAATTTGCCTATTTTATTTTATCTATCTATTTATTCATTTATCTATTTTGCTTATTTCTTTGTATTTCACATTATGAATTTAATCTTTCGGTACGTCATATGAAGTAGTTATTTGTCAATATTTCAACCTGGGAGGACGAAACGTCATATGAACATAAGAACATAAGAATGAAGGCGACTGCAAGGTGACCGTAAGGCATACACTAGGCAGTTCCATGCCCATTACCACCTGACATCCCCATCTATATGACTTCATGTGAAAAGTCTGAGTAGACATCACTCCATTGAGCTGACACACACACACACACACACACACACACACACACACACACACACACACACACACACACACACACACACACACACACACACACACACACACACACACTCAAACTCACACTCATACACACTCTCTCTCTCTCACACACACACACACACACACACACACACACACACACACACACACACACACACACACACACACACACACACACACACACACAAGACTCGATGGCTTAATTGGCAGAGTTCCTGGCCGCCACTACGGTGGTCCGGTTTCGAATCCCGCCCAGGGCTGAAATAATTTC
>NC_134800.1:3811782-3824282 GCF_046742065.1 Oratosquilla oratoria | reverse complement strand
ACCTCATTGATTATACATTTCCTCCTCTGTCCCACTAAATCTACTTCTTAGCCACGTGACCCTCGACACGCCGTTGTGACCTGTTTTCGTAGTGATCATCTGACCCCTGTGCTGTAATTACGGGACGAAAATCGTCCGCCGTTGACAACATTACACTTTAACCCGATGTAGAGAAAACTCTTAGATCGTTTCCTAGGCACTGAATGCCTTGGAATGAACCGTACGTTTCGTGCATGATGGCACGTACTACCTGTGACAGGATACGAAGAGGGTCATTCTGGTAGAAAGGCTGTCGAGGCGAGCCAATTGGTCAACCGCAGGAAGCCCCTTGCCGCGAGGGATTGCCGGAGACCGCTTGGCCGATACTAGGCCTCTGGCTACAATTAGATAAATAAGATGAGCACTGGTGGCGTCATCAGAAGCGAACTGGTTCCGCGTTCGTTTAGTTGTGGGTTCGAATCCCGCACTCCCTTCCGATTCCCAGCAGTGACTGTGTATTACCTGCCCCTCAACAGTCCAAATGCATGATAGGGCAAATATGACGGCTTCGGCCGCAGCCACTCACCCAGCAGACCCAAGATTCCACCACCAGAGGGACAATTGCGTCCTTCCACTCTTCAGTCTACGTACCTCGAGACCTCAACTCACTCCTCAACTCACAACTCAACTCACAACTTAACTCAAACCTCAATTCACAACTCAACTCTCAACTCACACATCAACTCAAACCTCAACTCACACCTCAGTTCACAACTCAACTCACAACTCAACTCACACATCAACTCAAACCTCAATTCACAACTCAACTCACAACTCAACTCACAACTCAACTAAAACCTCAACTCACATCTCAGTTCACAACTCAACTCACAACTCAACTCAAACCTCAACTCACACCTCAGTTCACAACTCAACTCACAACTCAACTCACACATCAACTCAAACCTCAATTCACAACTCAACTTACAACTCAACTCACACATCAGCTCAAACCTCAACTCACACCTCAATTCACAACTCAACTCACACATCAATTCAAACCTCAACTCACACCTCAGTTCACAACTCAACTCACAACTCAACTCACACAACTCAAACCTCAACTCACACCTCAGTTCACAACGCAACTCACAACTCAACTCACACATCAACTCAAACCTCAACTCACAACTCAACACACAACTCAACTCACATCTCAACTCACACCTCAACTAACACCTCAACTCATAACTCAACTCACAACTCAACTCACAACTCAACTCACAACTCAACTCACAACTCAACTCACAACTCAACTCACAACTCAACTCACAACTCATCTCAAACCTCAACTCATAACTCAACTCACAACTCAACTCTTACTTCAACTCACACCTCAACTCGCACCTTAACTCACAACTCATCTTACAACTCAACTCCTAACTCAACTCACAACTCAACTCACTTCTGCAGGTGGAGTGCCAAGACACCTTCGGTTGAGGGAAATTGATGGAAAGATGAGATTCACTTCTTCATCAATTTCATCTTCCCTTTCCACGTCTACTGTCTTTCTTCTACCACTCACTCTTTGTCAGTCTCTCTCTCTCTCTCTCTCTCTCTCTCTCTCTCTCTCTCTCTCTCTCTCTCTCTCTCTCTCTCTCTCTCTCTCTCTCTCTCTCTCTTTCTCCCTCTCTATCTCACTCTCTATCTCCCTCCCTGTCTTTCTCTATCTATCTACCTACCTATCTCTATCTTGCTCGCTCTTTATATCTCTCTCCCTTTTTGTCTATCCCTATTCATTTCTATCTGTTTATATAACGCTGTCTCTATCTCTATTTCGCTCGCTCTCTATATCTCTCTCCTTCTCTCTATCTCTATCTGACTCTATCTATATGTATCTATCGTTATCTATATCTATCACTGTCTCTATATCTATATCTTTATCTCTATCTTTATTTCTCCCTCCCTCCTTCCCTCCCTCCATCTCTCTCTCTCTCTCTCTCTCTCTCTCTCTCTCTCTCTCTCTCTCTCTCTCTCTCTCTCTCTCACGGGACGAAAGGATGACGTGACACGAAGCGGATGAGGAAGAAGACAACGCCGGGGGTGGGGTCACCGTATAGTGAAGGGGCTCTCGGACCCTGCCGCTAAGCCTTGCTGCATTGCTTCTGACCCAGGAAATGTGTCTGGGGATGCGGAGCGATCCTGCGTCCCCGAAGTGATGAGGTAGGAGTGAAGGATTTTTTTTTTTTTTTTTTTCTTTTTGTGATGTGGTTGAGTGCTTTGAGGAGTCTGCGCATCCAAATCACGTCATTCGTCCTCCAGGTCTTCCTTCCTTCTTCCTCAACTTTGGTCCGGGTTTTCCTTCTTGGTTATGTACACTTTAAACCCACTATCGGAAAAATGATATCAGAAGTAGAAGAGATCCGTATATTTCGACTACTGTCTGTAATCCTCTTCAGCAGAATGAAGAGGACTACGAATAGTGGTCGAAATATACAGTTTTCCTGTACTTCTGATATAATTTCTCCGATAGTGGGTTTAAAGTGTACATTTACAATTGTGTTATAACATTAGTTTTCCTTCATAGTTGTAATTACTTTTTCTCTTTCCTCTCCTTTATGTCTTCCATGAATACAAGCCCTTCCCTCCCGCCTTTCCCCTCACCACCAATGCATCAAGCTTCCTCCTTCCTCCTTCCAGGCCAACACCCCAACATCCTAACACCCACACCCCGCCTCCCACCCCCGGACTCTTCGGGATTCCACGTTTCTTGTTCTCGGCCTTCAGAAGAGCATTATCTCCATACCATCACAACGGTGACCTGCAAGGGTTCCCTCCAGTCTGATGGCTGTGTCTCGAACGCCCAAGGAAAGGAAAGGAAGGGAAATTAGATAAACGAGGAGGAGGAGGAGGAGGAGGAGGAGGAGGAGGAGGAGGAGGAGGAGGAGGAGGAGGAGGAGGAGGAGAAGAAGAAGAAGAAGAAGAAGAAGAAGAAGAAGAAGAAGAAGAAGAAGAAGAAGAAGAAGAAGAAATGAGAAGAAAGAAGAAGAAGAAGAAGAAGAAGAAGAAGAAGAGGAAGAAGAAGAAGAAGAAGAAGAAGAAGAAGAAGAAGAAGAAGAAGAAGAAGAAGAAGAAGAAGAAGAAGAAGAAGAAGAAGAAGAAGAAGAAGAAGAAGAAGAAGAAGAAGAAGAAGAAGAAGAAGAGAAATGTGACGGACAATTCATAAGGGCGTGCACGGAACTGACGGAATGTTATGAACAAGTGACGGGCCATTGAGGTAGCGATGTGTGTGTGTGTGTGTGTGTGCGCGCGCGCGTGTGTGTGCGTGTGTGTGTGTGTGTATGTGCGCGCGCGTGTGTGTGCGTGTGTGTGCGTGTGTGTGTGTGTGTGTGTGCGCGTGGTGGAGACACATGACCAACTCCGTTTGAGTCCTTCCAACTAAAAAAAGAAAAAAAAAAAAAAAAAAAAAAAAAAAAATCCGCTATCTCTTGCGAGGTCTCCAGTCCTGTCCCTGACCATCAACATCCCATCGAATCTGTGAGAGACATTTCCACCAGACAGTTCGAACATGACAGGTGATACCGTTAGCCATCCGGGAGTAATTTCGCCTAACGAGGAGAACGTAATCCATCTCGAGAGGTCAATTTCGTGGTTTTGCTTTGACGAACGGAAAACCATTTCCGCTACACGGACACCTCCGCGGACTTTTAGGATCTCGAAAAGAAATGACTCTTGAAGACCTTGCTTGCGGACACGGCCTAGCTGCTTGCAAAAGCGCTTGCGAGGTCCTCGACGTTCCGCAATACCAACCAACCCGCGGCACAAGAAAAAAACAAACAAACAAACAAAAATTTCCGAGTCTATCGGCCGTGACTGGTCACAGGTTCTGCTGCTGCTGCTTCTGGTAAGGGGACGAGGAGGGAGAGGGGGGAGAGGGGGGAGAGGGGGGAGAGGGGGGAGGAATGTCACCAAACAGGTTCGGCTCTGCACCACTCTAGCTGACAAGTCGAATCTGTATCATGTTGCAGAGTAGATAAAGGAACTTATTGGCAGCTGTTGGTTTGCTGCCGATTTCGTCATCACGGACATCATAGCTGAGAGTTATTTAGACCTACACAAGTGTATTGTTGCTTCAACACTGTGCTGTGGGTATCCAGTCTGCCCTTCCCCCCCCCCCTGCCACCTCCCCCTCCCCCTCCCCTTCGCTCAGATTATAACAGAGTGGACAACACTGAAAGCAAGAAAAACATCAAAAAGTAAGAAAAGTAACAAAGGACATTTAACAGTAAAACATCCAACAAAGAAACAGCTAATGGACCTAAACTTACAAGAAAGAGTAATTTGACATATATTTACATTCTCTCAAAAACGTCCAAGCTTAAGAAAAATAAGCAAATGAAAAAAAATGCTGCGGTTGTCCACATTCACTGCCGTGTGTGTGTGTGTGTGTGTGTGTGTGTGTGTGTGTGTGTGTGTGTGTGTGTGTGTGTGTGTGTGTGTGTGTGTGTGTGTGTGTGTGTATTTACCTAGTTGTATTTACCTAGTATTATACGGGAAGTTGAGCTATGCTCGTGGTGACCCGTCTTTGTATCTGTCAACGTCTAGTTTGTTCTTAAATTCATGTATGTTGTTTGCACACACTATTGCCTGGTCCAATTTGTTCCACATACTTTGTGTGTGTGTGTGTGTGTGTGTGTGTGTGTGTATTTTTACCTAGTTGTATTTACCTAGTTGTATTTTACGGGAAGGGGAGCTATGCTCGTGGGGTCCCGTCTTCATATCTCATTTTATCTAAACTATTTTTAAATTCATGTATTGTTTTTGCACACACCACTTTCTCATCTAACTTGTTCCAACTGTCTATTGCTCTGTGAGGAAAGCTGTTCTTTTTCAAATCTCTTCTATAGCTGTCTTTTTTTATTTTCTTTCCGTGTCCTCTTGTATTTCTGTCATCCCATTTTATCAGATTCTCTCTATCAGTAATTTCTATGCCTTTCATGATTCTGTAAATAGCTATCAAATCTCCTCTCTCTCTTCTTTGCTCTAGTGTCTGTAGTTTAAGTTTTTGTAGTCTCTCTTCATATGATAGTTTTGAGAGTGTTGGTGCCAATTTTGTAATTGCTCTTTGTATTCTTTCAAGTTTTTTTATACATTTTTTTGTACTTGGTGACCATATCGTTGCTGCATATTCCAATCTTGGTCTTATCAGGGTGATTAGGATTTTCCTCACCATTTCTTCATCCAGGTATGTAAATGCCACTTTGATTGTTCTTATTAAATTATAGGTTTCTCCAAAAATCTTATTTATATGTTTCTCAGGTGACATATTATTCATAACAATGACTCCCAGGTCCTTCTCATTTTCTACTCTTTTTATTCCTTCTTCTCCCAAATTATATGATCCTGTTATTCTGTTTTTGCTTTTTCCAAATTCCATTATACTACACTTTTTTGTATTGAACTCCATCTCCCACTTCCTACTCCATTCTTGTACTTTATTTAGATCTCTCTGTAGTGATTCACAATCTTCTTCAGTTTTCACTCTTTTCAGTAATTTTGCATCATCTGCAAAGAAGCTCATATAGCTTTCAATTCCTTCATCCATATCATTAATATATATAGCAAACATTATTGGGGCCAGAACTGTTCCCTGCGGGACACCGCTTATTACTTCATTCCATTTTGAGTGCTGATCTCTTATCACTACTCTCATTTTTCTTTCTTGCAAAAAGTCTTCCATCCAATTTAGCAATTTACCTTGTATTCCTCCTTCATATTCTAATTTCTTAAGCAGTTTCTTATGTGGTACTTTGTCAAAAGCTTTTTTTAGGTCTAGAAATGCACAATCAGCCCATCCATCTCTTTCTTGTATTATATCTATTAGCCTTGAATAGAAACATATTAAATTGGTGACGCATGATCGTCCTTGTCTGAATCCAAATTGCCTTGGATTTAGTACGTTGTTTTTTTCCAAGTATTTTACCCATCTACTTTTGATCATTCTTTCACAAATTTTTGCTATTGTACTTGTTAGAGAGACTGGTCTATAGTTGGTAGGTTCTTCTTTATTTCCTCCTTTATATATAGGTACTATATTTGCTTTTTTTCCAATCTTCTGGAACTTTTCCTTCTTTTAAGGAACTGCTTATTATGCTGTGTATTTTGTCTGCCAGTTCATTCCTGCATTCTTTCAGAATCCAGTTTGCTATTTCATCTGGCCCATGCGATTTTCTGACATCAAAATTACCCAAGTGTGTCAATATTTCATTCTTTGTTACTTCTATTTCTTCCATAGGGGGGACTTTTTCTTTCCACTCAATCTCTTCAGGTTGTATATTTTCCCTTGTAAACACTGATTTAAAATGTTTGTTCATAATTTCTGCCATTTCCATTTCCTCAGTGTATTCAACTTCTCCTTGTCTCAATTTCTCCAAGTCTTGTTTGTTTTTCAGTTTATTGTTTACAAATCTGTAGAATAGTTTTGGTTGATCTTTACACTTTTCTATAACATCTTTTTCATATTTTCTTTTTTTCTCTCTGCACTTTTGTACATATTCATTTCTATACCCAGTATATATTTTCCATTTTTCAGGTCTTCTGTGTTTTTTCCATCTGGTCCAGGCTTTGTCTCTTTTGTCTTTTAACTCCCTACAACTTTTGTTGTACCAGCATTTTACATATTCTTTTTCTTGTTTTTGTCTTGGGACATACTTTTCCACTCCTTTTTTGTAAATTTTTGTCAAAATATTCCATTTCTCTTCCACTGATGTTTCTTCTTTGTATATTTCTTCCCAGTTTTCTTGTTGGAAGAATTCTCTTATTTTATCAAAGTTTGTTTTTTCATACATCATTCTTCCTTTTCTATATTGTTCATTTCTTTTGATATATTTTTTTTCTTCATTAAGTTCCAGTTCAATCAATATGTGGTCACTTTTACCTATTGGTGTTTTATATTCAATCTTGTCCACTATTCTAGGTTCAGATGTAATTATTAAGTCTAGCCTCGATGGTTCTTCTTCATTTCTATACCTAGTGTTCTCTTGTATCCATTGTGTCATTGAATGGTCAGTAATCATCTCAAGTAGAGCATTTCCCCATGAGTCATCACCACTCTTTACTGTCATTTCTTCCCAGCAGATTTCTTTGCAATTAAAGTCGCCCATCATAACTATTCTTCCTCCGTCTTCCATTATTTTAGTTAATGCTATCTTTGTGTCTTCTAGCATACTTTTATATTCACTCTCCTCCCATGAGGCTGTTTTCGGAGGCACATAATTGATCACAAATTTTTTGCTCTTCTTATCTCTGTCTTCCACTTCTATCATAATCATCTCTACTGTATTCTTTCCATATATGACACCTTTCACATTTATATCCTTCTTAGTCAGGAACATAACTCCACCCCCTTGCTTTTTCTCTCTGTTTCTAATCCAATAATTGTATGCATCATGTCCTACACTGTTGGGTGGTAGTGGGCCTTTTAATTTTGTTTCTACAATTCCCATTATGTCCGGTTCTTTTTCTTTCAAATAATCATTCAGCTCATTCAATCCTGTTATTAATCCATCTATATTTGTGTAAGACACTCTTAGTTTTCTGCCACTTCCATTGTGTTCTCTGTTTCCATTATGTTTTTCTTTTGTGTGTCGAACTTCCTTAGTTTCATGTTCACTACTCTCCAATAGAATCTCTCTTTCTCTGACTCCGTTCTGTTCTCGTTTTTTGTCTTAGCTTCCAGTCTTTTCTGCTTTTCTTCCTCTCTTTCCTCTTTATTCATTTCTCTTTTTATCCATATATTTTTGTATTGTTCACTTGTTGCTAGTTTCCCTGTTTTGGATAAGATATTCTCTGCCGTTGTTTGTGACTTGAATTTAATCTTAATTGGTCTGGTCTTGTCTGTGCTATACTTTCCGAGTCTAAATTTCTCTTCGATTTGTTTCATAATTCCTGGTTCATCTTCCTGAACTGATTCTAGTAATTGGCTTACTTTTTCATTTTCCTCTTTGATTCTTGTGGTTCTATCTGTGTTGTGTTTCTCTTCCATTCCTAATATAATTATACATTTCTTCTTGTCTGCTAAATCCCTTACTATATTCTCCTTTTGTCTCATCACTTTAATAACTGAGTCTTCAGTATGTTCTTTCAATTGCTGTTTGACTATGTCAGTGAATGAAATCTTATTTCCTTCTTGGGTTTGCTTCCAATTTTTACTTTCTTTAGCTATTGTTTCTCTGTTTTCTTTACTATTCTTCTTCAATTCCTCATTCTCCCCCTTTACCTCTCTTAACTGTCTTTTTAGTTCTTCTATTTCATCAGTTAATTTTCTATTCGCCTTTTCCAGTTCTTCCAATCTTTCAACCCTTTGTAAAATGGTGTTCATATGACCTAACCTACTCTCCAAGTCCTCGATCACCTTATCAACCTTCTTCTCTAGTTTTGTCAGTCGGGGGGGGTTTGTGTCCCCCCCACTCTCTTTAAATCCCTTGAAAATATTCTCATCACTTTCTACTGTATTGTTCCTATCTATACTTCTAATCTTTACATTCTTATTAGACATTCCGTCGTCCTCCAGCTCGTCTTGTGGTCTCTTGTTTACTTTTCGGCGGTCTATTTGGACCAAGTCCTCTACTTCCTCATTACCTTCCATTTTCCCAGCAATCCCTCCCCTTCTCCTCTTTCCTTACTTTCCCACTACCTCACGAGCAATTTCCCCCCCCCCTGCAAATACAAAAAGGCACTTCTCTTTGCGTTGGTATCCACAATCTGCACTTTTCTTCAGAGCGTTCTTCAAGCCGTCCGTTCGTTGAAAGTGTGTGTGTGTGTGTGTGTGTGTGTGTGTGTGTGTGTGTGTGTGTGTGTGTGTGTGTGTGTGTGTGTGTATATGTGTGTGTGTGTGTGTGTATTCAGCTGGTCTGCGTTGCAGTTCTCTTGTACTCACCTCACTGACGTTCAAGCTGCTCTCTGATGGCTGTCACAGTCCGCCGACATGGTCTCATAGTCACAGAAACCACTCAAATCTAAATTTACACATGTACATAAACACACAACCCTTTTTCTTTTCTTTCAGATCACTAAGGTATACGAATACTCCCATTGTATTATTACAACCACACACAAACGCACTTTGAAAGAGAGTTGGGTTATGAATCCAATACAGGATGAGGAATACGTAGGTCAGCCACCAATTAATCAAAACAACTGACGTCATACTTCCAAAGGGACGAATGGCTTGATTTGAGAAAGACGGGCGCAGCGAGCGTGTGATTGGTATTAATGCGGTCGCCCGCTCCATAGATGTCGCTAGTGTCGGGATGTCTATTTTACGCAATTAAGACTAAGAGCTTCATTGAGACGTGGCGGAAGAGGATAAATATTCTTTCAATATCTCATGGCAAGCATTTTATTCTTTGTGGCCGGTGCTAAGCTGTCATTCTAATGAAGGCAATTGAACTGTTGGTTGTTTCTTTACGTAAACCGCCCAGTACTGCGAACAAATAACAACACAATTGGGCATTACAAAAAAAAAAAAAAATAAATAAAATAAATAAAAAATAAAAATAAATAGATAAATAAATAAAATAAAATAAATAAAATCAATTAATGAAATAGATGAATAAGTAAATAAATAAATGGATTAATGAATAAATAAATAGATGAATAAATAAATAGATAAATAAATAGATAAATGAATAAATAAGTAAACAAACAAACAAACAAACAAATGAACGAATAAATAAATGAAATATATAAATAAATAGATAAACAAATAAATAAATTAATTAATAAATAGATAAAAATAGTAATAATAATAATGATGATGATGATAAAACTTTTCATAATTCACCTCCTTTAGAGTCTAAATCTCATCATCATATCATTCAGATTTCTTTGTAAATTAGCTCAGAGTATTCTCATATACATTTATATCAGATACATCTGCATTGTAGTTTATATCAGCCGGGTAATAGATTAGTAACTGTCAGTTGTTGGGACGGGAAGTGGGTTGGTGAACTGTGATTCACCACGATTCACCAGGGTCTTGGATCACGTGTTGGACTCGTGATCGACAGTTATTAACCTCCCGGATGAGAGCTCAGAGCTCGTATGACCGATCTATGGGTAATACTGTGACCTCACACGCACACACACACACAACTCCCCGCTCACGAGAGTTGGAGTAACACCCCGCAGCGAAGCGATACTGAAATTATTTCAGCCGTGGGTGGGAGTCGAACCCGGACCGCCGTAGTGACAGGCGAGAACTCTAACCACAGCGCCACGGGATGTGGAGTGTGGACTTTGCAGACGTCAAGTTCTCGAAGACCAACGACTGACCTTGTTTACCCTTTTGTTTACAAGCGAAGAAAATAGCCAAACAGCCCTGTGTGACTGCTCTTGGAAAACATACACACCCGCCAAATGAGAATTTTCGTTCCCTTCAGTCTCTGTACCTCACTTGGGAACTGGGATTTGTTGTTATCTGTGTTACGATTGGATGATTGATAAAGGGTTTGCTGGGCTCTTGTTAAAACAACAACGCCTTCGCCATGACAATTCGTGTCATTTGAAGAGGGATTTTATCGAGATCATGAAAGGTGTCTATACATCCTTTTATATAAATAAATACGGTGTAGTCAATGTGATGTCCATAAGTGAATGTATGTAAATGGACATGTGGATCTGTATCAGAAACTTTGCCAACCATGTCTCTCCATATGACCTGGTCAGGCGATTTCAGTCTTTGGTCGTCACCAAATGTGGCGGGAGACAGACAGCGACAAGTAAGACCAAAACATTTGAAAGTGGACGTGGTTCTTGGGTTCAGAACTTGGGACAGTTGAATCGAGTGGAACGTCAGTTAAAGTTTCCTCTGTCAGTTCGAGATCTCTCTGGAGTCATGGCACGACCCGAATGGACTTTCCAGATGACCACAAGAAGCTTGGGCGACAGTGCTGAGGTAGGCCTAATGGCAAAATTACGACTCAACCAGAATGGTATACTCGCAAGCACAGTTTTAGGTATGTTTTTGTGGAGGTTAATTGGCCTTTTCTTATCTTATTTATCAATTTTTTTTATTCATTTACTTTTTTCACTTCCTGTCCTGTACGGCTTTGTCCTTCCATTTCTCACGTTCATCGCTAGACAAAGCAGATTTGATGTTGGAGAGGTGGGGGAGGGGGTATTGGTCCAAACTATCACTCCAGAGGACCCTTTACACGATCACCATTTACCTCATAACACTAAAACATTCCAACAGCATTGGCTCTTGCCTTTGCCCAGTATGACACATATAACTCCTTTTGCATGCATGTATATACATTACTGTTAATACCATGTGAATGTTACAAACATTTAAGACAATCTTTACAGGTAATTGAACACTTACATAGATGTGCACATTTCTAGGTGATATCTCCTGCATTGTCGAGGTTAAACGATTTTGGGATGACTTACTATTGTTCCTGCTTTAAAGCCCGGTCACGCTGTCACGACTCAAGTGAGTTCGTTTGCGTACAAACGACTTTGTTTACATTTTCCTTTTTTTTCGAATTTCCAAATGTCATATTACCTTTGCTTCGTATGTTGAGAGGGCGAATGACGAACTAGGAGAAGTTAAACCTATTCGAATTGTTGAATTGTAGATTTAGTTAAGTGTAGAATACTGTAGGCAAAGTCGTCCTGCAGGTTTTCGAAATCACAACATTTGACGACCATCGTGACAGTGTGACTGGGGTTTAATTCTCTTCTAGAAATTTTTCGGAAGACGCTTGACACATTTTTTTTCATCTCACATTTGAAATCTAATTGTGCTTGCATGTTTCCTGGGTGGGGATAGGGCGGGATGACGTAGAACTACTACTGTAACTCTCGGTGAAAAGGGCAATCCCGAATCGAGATTGTTCATAAGGACAGAGGCGCTGGAAAACATCCCATAACACACCAGCAAGGGACCCCTTCACACAATGCGGTGAAGTGACCCATTTGGGGTCATAGAGAAGCCGCTTGCCTCGCTGCCAGGGTTGACCTTGCCAGCCTCGTGATTTACCTCATTTGCAGAGAGAGAAAAGGTCAAGGTTGTGCCAGATTTTGTCGCGTCCGCGGTCCACACCCTCGGACCAAGCAGCGATACTAATCTGTTGTCCACCTGATATTATGCAGATAGGTCTCGTGCATATATCATACGTGTGGGTACTCTAAGCTCCTTTATAAAGAAATTTAGATTATATAATAATGACATTTATACCTCAAGTACCTTGAATTATGAAAAGATAGAAATTTTGGATCTTGTTTGTTGGTATCAACAGATAATTCGAATGGAGAAACAAAAACCCAGTGTATTTTATCACAATGATGGCTTAACACTGGTCATAAAGTTACATGCATGTCATTATAATCTGGAAGATTGTTGCCATCTCCCGTCGAGTCTGAGTATGAATTACATGTAATCTATAGTCTGATAGTGGCAACATCAAGGGTATTGTGGGAAAGAAAGGTAGACATTATTTTTTTTTAAGGCTAAG
>NC_134800.1:3801782-3806782 GCF_046742065.1 Oratosquilla oratoria | reverse complement strand
TATATATATATATATGTGTGTGTGTGTGTGTGTGTGTGTGTGTGTGTGTGTGTGTGTGTAGGTATACATACATATATATATATATATATATATATATATACATATACATATATATGTATATATATATATATATATATATATATATATACATATATATATATATATACATATATATATATATATTTATATATGCAGGCGATTTTATCCATCCTGGGGATCCCTTTGGGAGCGAAGGAGGTTGACAGAGAGTCATGACGGACTCTTGAGGTTCTGGGGTTCGTGGATCGTCGTGGAGGAGGAAGAAGAGGGAGGAGGAGAGGGAGGAGGAAGAGGAGGAAGAGGAGGAAGAGGAGGAAGAGGAGGAAGAGGAGGAAGAGGAGGAAGAGGATAGTCGTGATGTTTCCCATGCACACGTGTCGACAGTCATTCTAAAGTCTCTAGACAGATCGCAAGCACTGCTTTGTACAGTAATCCCTTAGGAGGAGGAGGAGAAGGAGGAGGAGGAGGGGGAGGGGAGGGAGGAGGAGGAGGAGGAGGAGGAGAAGGAGGAGGAGGAGGAGGAGGAAAAGAAGTAGGAAGGGGAGGAAAAGGGAGAGGAGGGGAGGAGGAAGAGGAGGAAAAAGAGGAGGAAGAGTAGGAGGAGGGTGAGAAGGGTCAGGAGGGGGAGGAGGAAGAAGAGGAAGAAGAGAAAAAAGAGGAGGAAGGGGAGGAGGAAGAATAGTAGCAGGAGGAGGAAGATGTGGAGGAAGAGGAGGAAAAGAAAGAGGAGAAAGAGGGTGGGAGGAGGAGGAGGAAGAAGACGAGGAAGAAGAGGAGGAAGAAGAAGAGGAGGAGGAGGAGGAGGAGGAGGAGGAGGAGGAGGAGGAGGAGGATAAAGAGGAGGAAGAAGAGGAAGAAGAAGAGGAGGAGGAGGAGGAGGAGGAGGAGGAGGAGGAGGAGGAGCAGGCCTTGAGGGGCTTTGTAGTGATCGCAACAGACGATTTCAGTCAGGATGTGACGGGACCTCATTCTGAAGTCGTATTGCTTCTCGTCATCCGTAACCAGTGCTTCTATCCTCGGGGTCAATACCGCGCCGAAGAGGAGGTCATCGAGGTCATCAAGGTCATGGAGGAGGAAAGTGATAAGCAATTTTCCTTTGAGTGGAAAGCTGCGTGGCTCTGGGCCGTATGGGTGCCGCCGAATATCCTTGAAGGAGTAAGTGGCTTATGCAGTTGGTATTCCATGTATAGAGACTGTGGATGTGGATCGCTATTGCCCATGCGACCAGTAATCTATGTCAACGTTAAGTAGTCTTCAAGGTTTGGGCTTCTTTTGCCACCTGATTTTGACTTAAAGACTCTTTCGATTCAAAGAAATTATCGTCTTCGCGATGCTGACCTCTCGTTGTTGTCTTTGTCTGTCTTCGTTTTCGTCTTTGTCTTTGTCTTTGTCTTTGTCTTTGTTTTCGTCTTTGTCTTTGTCTTTGTCTTTGTCTTTGTCGTCGTCTTTATCGTCGTCTTTGTCGTCGTCTTCGTCTTCGTCTTTGTCTTTGTCTTCGTCGTCGTCGTCTTCGTCTTCGTCGTCGTCTTCGTCGTCGTCTTCGTCGTCGTCTTCGTCGTCGTCTTCGTCGTCATCTTCGTCGTCTTCGGCGTCGTCATCTTCGTCGTCGTCTTCGTCGTCGTCTTCGTCGTCTTCGGCGTCGTCGTCGTGGCGACACTGAAGGCCTACTCCATCAGTCAGGACCTGAAGTAGCTTCCGCCTTACGCTTGCCCTCGGCGTCTTCCGCCAACGTCAGCCTCCTGATCAGTAATAAAAAGATTATAAATCATTGGTGTCCTTACGGATAGAGGCTTCTTATGGCAGCCACTGTGATCACCGCCCTTCACGGGCGGTCGTCGTTGTCCAAACTTGATTAGATCCTGAACTTCGAAAAGGACTGATCATAAAGTTTAACTTTAGTTGAAAGTCGATCATTGTTAACTCTCAGTGGCCCTCGACGGAGCACCAGCAGCAGCATTTCTCAACTTTATCGACCTTTGAGTTGTAAGGAATGCAGTCATAGTCGACTCTGGGTATCACAAACCCTAAACGAATTTCACTGACCAAATCTTCTTCCCGCCACTTTCTCTCAGACATCATAGCCAGCAGCTCCTCGTGTCAGATATCCAGATAAGAAAAAAATAACAAATATGTGCAGAGTAGACCTAAGCAATTCCTAAACAACAATAACTGCCAACTCACACCATCATAAACCTTATTAACTATGACCTTTGGTGATTGGACGCCTCGTGCTGTGGAGTATTTTCCTACGAGGAGACACATTGTCGAGGCCCCCCCACTTGGACCAAACCACAAAGCGTCGGAGGTCAACGTGGACCAACCCCGGGCGGCCCATTGGTCACTAAACCTCACTCGACCTCACTTGACCTCGATCATCATTAACCCTAGAGTCTTCAGACCAGGGGTTCTCAGCCTTGCTTGGCTCATGCACCCCTTTCACCATTTGCCAGAATGTCATTCCCCCCTCCTTTCCAAGATTGCCTGTTTCAAAAGGTGCATTCTAAATAATATGCAGATATTATCGCACAGCGTAACACTTTTCTAATCCTAAGATTAACCTGGGTCAGCACTGGTATAATTCCAGCCCAGGTGACAGGCCAGATAGGCCAGAGCCTATATTTGCTTTCCTCACTCCGTAAACTTGATGTGGTCACAATTCACTCCCAGAAAACCCAAAATTCACCCCTGGGGGTGAATTTCACCCCTAATGAGAACCCCTGCTTTAGACCGTTGAGAGATCACACTGCATCAGCCGTTAGGGGTCGCGCGCACAACACGCTATCTCGTTGTCGATAAATGTCGCTTTGATCTTTAAGGAAAATATCGAACTAATAAGTGAAGTCAGATGTGGAAGTCAGAAGGAGGGTAACAAAAAGGAGAGGGAATAGAGGGTAAGAGTGACTGGCCTTCTGTCCTGGATGAAACTGAGTAGCTGATCATTAAAAAATGCTTTGTCACAGTCTGCCCGGATGTCACTAAAGTACTGAAATGCTAACTGTTCAAGAAATGTGAAGTCAATGTTCTTTGCGGTGAATTCACTGAAAAATGCACAGTACATTAGCAACAGGGAGGGATGATTTGGAAAAGATGAATGAATGCGATCCGGTGATATATGAGGTGTCCAGAGACAGAGGGATATCCCCGCCACTTTAGTTGGTTTTGGGTTATATTATATATGGAGGAGGGTTACATCTTTCATGATCCGTTCTTAAGTCGAAATCTCATATAAAAACTAGAGGCAGTTGGGGAGAGAGGAACCCTGCCAACTTAAAAAAATAATAATAATAATAAATAATGATAATAATAATAGTAAATAAAATAAAATAAATAAATGAATAAATTTTGATTTTTTTTTTAATTTTGCAAATTTTTGAAATTTGAGAATTTTTTTTGAATTTGGAAAATTTTTGAAATGTGGAAAATTTAAAAGAAAAAAAAATTGAAAATTTGAAAATTTGATTTTTTCTTTAAATATCCTGATCCAAATTGTGATCTCGATCACTAACAAGATCTAATCGTGTGAGTCACGTGGTCCATTCTCCGCCAATCAGAAAAAAAAACTGGAAAAACAAAATCCGTTAATCATGTTTTGCATACACTCGCTAACAAAAACAAACACGACCAAGAATACAACCTCCTTTTCGGGTGTCATTACGATCCAGCTGTTTAGTAAACTCGGTGAGGGTAATCCACTCCGAGCAACCAGAGCATAACGTTTTTTTTTTTTTTTTTTTTTTTTTTACATTTCGACAATTTTTTCCCCCCAAAATCCCCGGCACAACGCCCGACCCTGACTTTCTCTGAGTCCCCAAAATTCAAACTTCCCATTATACATCCACAAAGCAAAAGAAATGAGGTCAGTCTTTGGTCAGCCCCGAGGCAGTCAAGTCTCTCACGTACCCAGGGAGAGGAGGAGATAGCAAGGGACCATAAGGCCTATACTCGGTAGTTCCATGTCCCTTACACCTGTGACCCCTATCTATGAAGTTATCTAATTTTCTCTATCGGTTTATATTACATTGAATACCCCAGGAGTGCAAGATCTCTCACGTACCTAGGGAGAGGAGGAGATAGTAAGAGACCATAAGGCCTATACTCGGTAGTTCCATGTCCTTTACCACCCGTGACCCCTATCCATGAATTTATTTAATCTCCTATATGGATTTATATTACATTTAGTACCCCAGGAGCCTAAGACATCTCCTTCTGTCTTAGTGAGCTCAACATTCGGTACCACAAGCATCATGGTTCACTGTGCAAAGCGGAACACCCCACGTGTAGTCACCACACCCTTCGCCTCGCGCTGAGCACCTCAGGGCTGACCCCGCCCGTCGTCGTAGCCACGCCCTCACATTCAAACCACTTTCTACCACCACCACCGCCATCCTGTACCATAATCCAGGACACGCCCACCACCACCACCACCACCACCACCACCACCACCACCACCACCACCACCACCACCACCACCACCACCACCACCACCACCACCACCACCACCACCGCCACCACCGCCACCACCACCACCGCCACCACCACCACCACCGCCACCACCACCACCACCACCACCGCCACCACCACCACCACCACCACCGCCACCACCACCACCACCACCACCGCCACCACCACCACCACCACCACCACCACCACCACCACCACCACCACCACCACCACCACCACCACCACCACCACCACCACCACGCGTCACTACCTTCGCTGAAGCCGTGTCATCTAAATCCTCCCCAACTCTGATGACCATCACGCTGTCAAACGTCCCTTGCTAGGATATATTCTATATATGTCATACATGAAGATAAACACATACACATACCACACACACACACGCTCGCACACACACACACACACACACACACACACACACACACACACACACACACACACACACACACACACACACACACACACACACACACACACACACACACACACACACACACACA
>NC_134800.1:3791782-3796782 GCF_046742065.1 Oratosquilla oratoria | reverse complement strand
GGATCCGAATCCGGACCGACGTAGTAGCGGCCGGGAACTCTAACCACCGTGCCATCGAGTGTATGACCCCCGCCCCCCATCAGTGTCCGTTTCCGCCTCTCTTGTTCCCTAAGTTCCTCTCTTCCGGCGCCCAGTCTTGCACGCCCACCCGCACGCCCAAAAAAACAGGTCAAGACATGACGTATCGGTTTGGTGGCCCGCCCGTTCGGTCCCGGAATTGATGGTGGCGGCCCCGGAATTGATGGTGAGGCGGCCGGTCGGCCGGTAGTTCGTCAGCTTGAGGCTGACAGTCAACTTCGCTCGCCCTGTTCCTTGCAGCCCGGGGTGCTGGGCCTCTAACGAGGGCGTGGCCCCTGTGTCGGTGGTAAGAAGGGCGTAGGATCAATGTCCTGCAAATGTCATGCAACGGAAAGAAATGTAATAAGACATTATGTACCAATGTATGAATACATGATACATGTATGCATTTTTCATCTTATGTATATGTATGTAACTCGAGCATGCATACTTGTATATTAGAAATTGTGCTCAACTTATATCCCTCTTGATGGCGCAGTGGGTTAAGTCACTGTACATTTGTTACGTATCGGCTAGGTTTGAGTCCTCAGCCCGACAGCGTATCAGTTTCCGAATATGCTTCCATCGAGCTCCTGTTAGTCTCGATCGTGTTTGCAAGGAATTGAAATGGGAAAAAAGTTGATGTGGTTGATAAGATGAAAATCTATGTACTGGGGACCATTCAGTGTGAGTTGTGACACATATATGCGTATATGCGTAGGTTCTTTAACTTCTTCATCTTAACCAAAGCTATGCTCCCATCTCCCCATCTGCTCCCAAACTTCCTCTTGCTCGCTCTGTGTGTGTTCTTTACTTTCAAGTTCTACGAGGGCAAGGAGTCTCGTTGCAAGGTTAACGCCTCCCCCATATACCTCCCTATTCCCCCCTATTCCTCCCCTCCATCCCCCCCCCCCACCACCACCACACACAGTGGTAGCATTCGCGGCCGACATTACGGCGGTCCGGGATTCGAATCCCTCCCAGGGCTGAAATAATTTCAGTGTCGCTGCGCTGCGAATTGTTACCCCAACTCTCGTGGGCGGGGAGTTGGGTGTATGTGTGCGTGTAAGGTCATAGCATTACTCATAGATCGGTCATATATAAGCTCTGAGCTCTCTTCTGGGAGGGAAATAGCTGTCGATCACGAGTACAATACGTGATCCAAGACCATGGTGAATCTCTCTCTCTCTCTCTCTCTCTCTCTCTCTCTCTCTCTCACACACACACACACACACACACACACACACACACACACACACACACACACACACACACACACACACACACACACACACACACACACACACACACACACACACACACACACACACACACACACACACACACACACACACACACACACACACACACACACACACACACACACACACACACACATAGAGAGAGCCACCACCTCTGAAGGAAACCCCCTCCCAAGACCCCTTACTTTCCCCTGTAATAGGTAACGGCCTATAGTCTACCAGACGCTTATCGATGTGGACAATCTCCGGCCACACCGTAGCGTAGGATTCAGCATCAAAGTAGCATTGGTTGGGAGAGAAAGGCATCGGGGAATCTGAGGTCACCTTAATTTCGTCGTCCTCCAGCGAGGAAGCTGAGAGGACCATGCATGTGTTGGGCCACTTTTGGACCATTTCCATAAACCCAACACAAGGTCACTTGTCCAATGCATGACCCAAACGTCCTTTTCTAGCCTTGGCTCTGCGACCAACAGCAATCGTGTGGTTGTCATTGTGCGTGCGTGTGTGTGTGTGTGTATGTGTGTGTGTGTGTGTGTGTGTGTGTGTGTGTGTGTGTGTGTGTGTGTGCGCGTGTGTGTGCATGTGTGTGTGCGTGCGTGCGCGGACGCGTATGCACGTGGTCTTGTGGTCATACCCGCTCGCGTTGGTGACAATTGCGTTTAATATGTGAGTGAGTTGACATCTTTACAGCGTGATGACATATACTTATGCAAACCACACAAGATTTGACGGGGCATTCTTTTCAAGGAAGCCCAAACCCTCCAATGTCTTCTCGTCACACCTACACATCGGAGCATCTTCACAAATAGCCTATCCCGGCAATCTTCTTGACCCGACCTGAGGCACCCTGAGTGGTGACCCCATAGGTAGCACCAGCCAGGCGGATCCATCACCGGCGTGGGCGTAAGAAGATTGTCCCGACATACTTTACCCCCCGTGGGAGTCGGCGTGGGAGGGAGGGTCACGATCATAGTGCAGTCGAACCGCGAATGTGTCTCCCATCAGCGGGGAAAGCGGAAAATGGAAATGAGGTTTTAGAGTAGAACAAGCTATGGAGACGAGAATAAGGATGAAAGCGGAGATGAGGGGATGAGATAAACGATATGCAAAGAGAAAGGAACCGGAAATAGGGAACGGGATCGGGGATGAAGAAGGGATTTTGTGATACGAACATTGAAATTAATGAAGAAGGAACGAAGACAGGAACATGGACGGGAAAGGGAATGGGTAGAGGAAACGTGGACGAGGATCTGACTACAGAAAGGGAAAGAGGACAGAGACAAAAACAGGAATGAGAGGAAAAGTAGAGATGAGGAATGGGAAGGGGAGAAGCGAAAGGGGGTGGAAATAGAGGAAATGGTTGGATAAGGGAATCAATAAGAGACTACAAGTACCCAGACTGTGTTCATGCACTAGATGTTGTGTCTTACAACAGAGCAGCTGCAGTAGTATAGATCCAAGCTACCCTAAGGACCTTCACTACTGCGCGTGACCAAGGAATCTTAGACAAGTGTCTGTGGTCACCGAGCGTATAATATATCAATTGCACTAATATAATACAGCCTTGCTTCTCTCCTCTCCCTCCCCCCGCCACCTCCTCCTCCTCCTCCTCCTCGTCCTCCTCCCTGTGCCCCTCCCCTATCCTCCCTCCGTCTCTTCCTACAAGACAACTCGCTTGGATAGTCTCTTGTATTCCTTCTTGCTTGTCTTTTTCTTTTTCTTTCACATCATTCTTGTCCTCTATGATCTTGTTTCCTTCCTCCTCCTCCTCCTCCTCCTCCTCCTCTTCCTCCTCCTCCTTCCCCTCCTCCTCTTCCTCCTCCTCCTCCTCCTCCTCCTCCTTCTCTTCCCTCGTTCAAATGGTGGAGGGAAAAAATTAGCAAAAAAATGTCTAGATCGAAAAAGAAATTGAAATAAGTAAAGTGTTTAAGAGACAATTTGGTGAATAAATAAACAGAAAAGTAGATATACAGATTGCTAAAGTTACACGAAAAGTACATAGATATGTAGAATATAGAGAATAAAGTTACGAATACATAGATTTATTATTAGATTATTAAAAAATGGACAAAGAGATAGATGAATGAATAAGTTAGGAAACAAACGTATTGATAAGCAAAGAGTTGAATAATGAGATGAACTGATAAGAAAGCAAGAATAAGGTTCTGCGTACTTTGAAAATTGCATTAAAACCCATGAAATTGTTAACGTTATACTAACCAGCAGAAGAAAGTGAAGAGCATACGCCAGGAGGTGCTTAGTAGCAACGGCCAAAACCGTCCCATTTAGGCTTTGGGGAAGGGCAGGTCACACGCAGTCACTGCTGGGAATCGGAGAACAGTGCGGGATTCGAACCCGGGACTAAGCGAATGCGAGACCAGCAAGTTTCCGATGACGCCGCAAGAGGCGATAAAAATCTCTGCGAACTCTGAAACCAAAGGGATCGTGCTTCCTCAAGGAGGTGTTGTTTCTCCCTCGACCAAGACTCCAGAAGCCAGCGTGGAACAGTGGGCAACGCTTCTGCCTCGGACACAAGAGTCCCAGGTTCGATCCCAGGGAAGTGCAACTGGGGGGGAAGCTTTCACATCGCACTTGTAAGGCTTTCCAACCCCTCTCTGCAACAGCAGACACCAGAGGGGCAGTAGACCAGTGTCTTCACATGCCTTTCGCATCTCATCAGGGTGATCGGGTTGATTGCAGTTAATGTCGGATCTCAATCAGAGCCATTCCAGCACGGTTAAACCTCCACGTGGATTTCTCACCCTTTCGGGAAACCTTGCCATGCTGTATCAAGCATTAGTGTTGAAATGATGACCGTAAATCAGCGGTGACTCGCTCAAGCAGACGTCAGACGTGTAGCTATGTCATGCTGACACTCGCCGCTGTCGTCGTCGTCGTCGTCGTTTTCTTTTCCTTCCCGTCTTTCGACGACAAAAACTTGACATCGTCGTCGTCGTCGTCGTCGTCGTCTTTGTCTTCGTCGTCGTTCTCTTTTCCTTCCCGTCTTTCGACGACAAAAACTCGTCGTCGTCGTTTTCTTTTCCTTCCCGTCTTTCGACGACAAAAACTTGACGTCGTCGTCGTCGTCGTCTTTGTCTTCGTCGTCGTCGTCGTCGTCTTCGTCTTTGTCTTCGTCGTCGTTCTCTTTTCTTTCTCGTCTTTCGACGACAAAAACTCGTCGTCGTCGTTGTCGTCGTCGTCGGTTGTTTATTAACGCAACAGATGATTTCGCGGCAATATGGTTGGCGACAGTTCGTTGTGTGAACGATTTTACGGCAAATTATATTTCGTGGACAATAGCCCACCGTTGCTTTTAATCTTGAAAACAATATGGCGACGGAGAGATATGGTTGCAGAGGCCATAAAATGAGGGATTTAAAGAAAACGCATCAGAAAGAATAAACGAAGTTTGATTTAATTTCTTATTTATCTATTTATTCAATTACTATTATCTTTTCCTCATCCGACCTAGTTATGGACCAAAAGGTCTACTGTCGGCGTGCCCTTCCTCTGTAATCCTTTGTAACATTTTCCCTTCAGAGGAGATAAATATATCGAGTGACTCAGATCCGTAGGGGTGCAACAAAGGTCCCTAAACATTCTCACACTCACTCACCCGCCCACCCATCACCCTCCCACCGCCTTCCAACTCATCTGAAGAAACTCGTCAACTGGGAGAGG
>NC_134800.1:3779282-3784282 GCF_046742065.1 Oratosquilla oratoria | reverse complement strand
GGACGTAGAGTCTGCAGTCCTGGAAAGAAAGAGAGTCTATGGTCTTCTGTGTGTCTAACCTGAGGCCTGGAGGTCCTCTTCTTAACTAATTCTCCAGCACATAGAGTCAGTAGTCCTGGAAAGAGAGTCTAAGGTCTCCTGTGTGTCTAACCTGAGGTCCTGGAGGTCTTCCACTGAACTAATTCTTCAGCACGTAGAGTCTGCAATCCTGGAAAGAGCATCTAAGGTCCTCTGTGTGTCTAACTTGGGGTCCTGGAGGTTCTCCACTTAACTAATTCTTCAGCATGTAGAGTCTGCAGGCCTGGAAAGAGCGTCTGAGGTCCTCTGTGTGTCTAACTTGAGGTCCTGGAGGTCCTCCACTTAATTCTTCAGGACGTAGAGTCTGCAGTCCTGGAAAGAGCGTCTACGGTCCTCTGTGTGTCTAATCTGAGGCCCCGGAGGTCCTCCACATCGAGCATGAGACCCGTTTAACTAATTCTTCAGCACGTAGAGTCTGCAGGCCTGGAAAGAGCGTCTAAGGTCTTCTGTGTGTTTAACCTAAGGTCCTGGAGGTTCTCCACTTAACTAATTCTTCAGCATGTAGAGTCTGCAGTCCTGGAAAGAGCGTCTAAGGTCCTCTGTGTGTCTAACTTGAGGTCCTGGAGGTCCTCCACATATCGGCATGAGACCTGCTTCAAAACGACGGGACTCTCCGATAAGATGTTTATCCTTCGTATCATATCATCACACTTCCTATCATGAATCCAGAAGACTACTGCGCATTCCATCGACAACTCCATGCTCCCCTCTCCGCCCACCATTCCCTTATCTCCCCATCCCTTCCATCCCCCATCTCCTCCCCCCTATTCCCCCCCATCTCCCGCTAGGCACGTCTCTCGCATGCATACAATCTATATCATCACGGCTCTAAATCAGTTATGTCATCATCACATCGTTATTTACACTGGGAGAAGAGGGAAGAGAGAGAGGGAGAGGAGAGGAGGGAAGGGAGGGAGAGGAGGTAAGGGAGGGAGGGAGAGGAGGGTGAGTTAGGGAGGGAGAGGGGGGAGGGGGCCGAGTTGATTATGAAAGCTGTATTAGACTACTAAGACATGGCTTCCTTTAGAATCCTAAATACATTCAACATAAATGAGAATAGATATTCTATAAGTGACCTTAGGAAGCCCTCGAAGCTTAATTGATAAATTTTATTTATTCATTTGTGTATTTGCTTGTTTATATATACCCTCCAGTACGTGTAGGTTGTTCTTAGGCAAATCAAATAATCTAGAACTGTCCAAACTAGAATCTAAGAAAGTGACGGGGCTGAGAAGCTTCAAGGATAACGTGGAGTTGCTGTTTTTGCGGTTTTTGCTGTTGTTGTTGTTGTAGTTATCATCATCATCATCATCATCATCATCATCATCATCATCATCATCATCATCATCATCATCATCATCATCATCATCATCATCATCATCATCATCATCATCATCATCATCATCATCACCATCATCATCATCGTCATCATCATCGTCATCATCATCATCATCATCATCATCATCATCATTCATCATCACATCCATCATCATCATCATCATCATCATCATCATCATCATCATCATCATCATCACCACCATCATCATCATCGTCATCATCATCGTCATCATCATCATCATCATCATCATCATCATCATCATCATCATCTTCATTAACTTTTTTTTTTTAATCTACTTAGAAGTAAATAATTCTGGTCAGGGTTTTGTAGCTATCTAAATTTCGAGTAAACAACACGACCAGTCTCCTCAGAAGGCTACGTCTTCAGAGGCCAAGACTAACGAGGAAGGAGCCGAAGAATCTTTGGGACTCGGAGGAGGAGTTGGGGGAGGGGCAGCTTTGGTTAGTGAAGAAGAAAAGGGAGGATAGAGGGGGAGGGGGTGAACGAAGGGATGAGGGGAGGGGAGAGGGGGACCCCCCCCCCCCCCCACCCCACCCCCACCAACCCCCCCCACCCCCCCCCCCCCCCCACCCCCCCCACCCCCCCCCCCCCCCCCCCCCCCCCCCCCCCCCCCCCCCCCCCCCCCCCCCACCCCCCTCCACCCCCCCCCCCCGGGGAGAGGGGGAGGGGGGAGTGAAGGTCGAAGAGGTGACAGGAAACCTGGAGAGTTCGACGAAGGGAAGCAGCTGGTCGAAGTATCAGTCTTCGGAGAGTCCTCTCGGACCCGTTGCGTAACAGATAACGACGATACTGGTAATCACACTTCAGAGTCTTGGACCTCTCCTGAGACGTCTGTATCAGACGAAGGCGACGTGGATTTCCTGTAGGAGATTCTGAAGCAACTGGATTTTAGCCATCAATGCTGGGGACAAATGAAATGTTGTCAAAAAAGGATTACAAAAGGATTACAAAGGCGGAGCATGCCGACAGGAGACCTTTAGGTCTATAACTAGGTCGGATGCGAAAAAAATATGATAACGATAAAAAATAAAATAGAATAAGATAAAATAAAAATTATAATGATATAGATAATAATAAACAAGATAAATATTAACAAATAATAAATAGATGTTTGTAGACTGAAGATCCCTTTAAGGTATTTTCTAGGCTTCGTAAAATCAACCATACTTACACGTGATGTATGTATGTATGTATGTATGTATGTATGTATGTATGTATGTATGTATGTATGTATGTATGTATGTATGTATGTATGTATGTATGTATGTATGAATGTATGTATGTATGTATGCATGTATGTATCTATGTATGTATGTATGTATGCATGTAAGTATGTATGTATGTATGTATGTATGTATTGTATGTATGTATTGTATGGTATGTAAGTATTATAATGTATGTATGTATGTATGTATGTATGTATGTATGTATTATTATTGATGTGCTTGCCCTGTCCTTATTTCTGGATAATAGGTACTATTGATTAGTGAGCTATGTTGTATGTATGTACGTATGCTATATTATATGTATGTATGAAGTATGTATGTATGTATGTATGTATGCTATGTTATGTATGTTACGTATGTATGTATGTCTCGTATGTATGTATGTATGTTATGTATTGTATGTATGCCGCGTAGTGGCATGTATGTATTTATGTATGCATGTATGTATAGTATGTTATGTATGTATGTATGCATGTATTGTATGTATTTATGTATTCTGATGTATGTTTTTATTGTATGTTATGTATGCATGTATGTTTGTATGTATGTATTTATGTATGCTTGTATGTATGCTTGTATTGTAGTTTATTTATTGTAATTCATGTATGTATGTATGTATGTATGCATCGTATACATGTATGTTGATGTATTCCATGTATGTATGGTATGTATGCATGTATGTATGTTTATGTATGTATGAATGTATGTATGTATGTAGGTATGTAATGTATGTATGTATGCATGTATGTATGTATGTATGTTGGTGGGGATGTATGTTATGTATTCAATGTATGTATGTATGTATGTTGTATGTATCTGTATGTATGTATGTATGTATGTATGTTATGCAATGTTATATATTGTAATGTATGTATGTACGTATGTATGTATATCTTGTATGTATGGTGTATGTATGTATGCATGTATGATACGTATGCATGTGATGTATGTATGTATGTATGTATGCTATTTCATGTATTCATTGTATGTATGTATGTAATGTATGTATGTATGTATGTATGTATGTTATGTTATGTATTGCATGTATATAATGTATGTATGTATGTACGTATGTAATGTATATATGTTATGGTATGCATGTATGTATGAACACATGTATGTACGTATGCATGTATGTATGTATGTATGGTATGTATGTATGCATGTATGATACGTATGCATGTATGTATGTATGTAGTGATGTATGTATGTATGTATGTATGTATGTATGTAAAGTGATGTAGTGCATGTATCCATTGTATGTATGTATGTATGTATGCAATGTACGTACGTATGTATGTATGTATTTATGTATGTATGTATGTATGTATGTATATATGCATGTATGTATGGGGGGGGGGGGGTTTGTATGTATGCCAATGGTATGTATGCATGTATGTATGTATTTTTATGTATTCATGTATGTATGTATGTATGTATGTATGTATGTATGTGTATGTATGTATGCATGTATATATGTATGTATGTATGTACGTTATGTATGTTTATATATGTAATGTAAATGTATGAATGTATGTATGTACGCATGTATGTACGTATGCATGTATGTATGTATGTATGTATGTTTGTTTGTATGGTATGTATGTATGTATGTAATGTTATGTATGGTATGTAGTGCATGTTATCCATGTATGTATGTATGTATGCATGTACGAACTGTATGTATGGTATGTATGTATGTATGTAATGTATGTATGTATGTATGTATGTATGTATGTATGCATGTATGTATGTATGTATGTATTGTATGTATGTTATGTATGTATGTATGTTATGTATGTATTGTATGTATGTATGTAAGTATGTATGCATGATATCCATGTGATGTATGTATGTATGTATGCATGTAGTACCGAATGTATGTATGTATTTATGTATGTATGTATGCATGTATGTATTTATGTATGCATTTATGTATGTATGTATGTATGTATGTATGTATGTATGTATGTATGCATGTATGTATTTATGTATGCATTCATGTATGTATGCATTTATGTATGTATGTATGTATGTATGTATGTATGTGTGTATATACATATATGTATGTATGTATGTATGTATGTATGTATGTATGTATGTATGTATATATTTATGTATGTATGTATATATTTATGTATGTATGTATGTATGTATGTGTGTATACGTATATTTGCCCTGCATTTTCTGGTATTCTGCTTTGTAACCTCATGGATTTTAGTCTCACGTGTCAGCCCACATGTCTCCTCAAGAGTTTTCCTCGATGAAGCAACGCGTCCTTCGCTCAGTTTCGACGCGTCATTTGCGACAAGAACATTCTCAGGAAAGAAAGAAAA
>NC_134800.1:3768342-3778782 GCF_046742065.1 Oratosquilla oratoria | reverse complement strand
GTGACCCGACACGGCTGCATGATATGAAAAAAAAAAAAAAAAAAAAAAAAAAAAAAACACACCCCCAAACGCTTTCTTTCAAAAGAATGAAATTGTTCGGCCTCAGCAGGGATATATATAATATATAAATATATATATATATAATATATAAAAAATATATAATATATATATATATATATACATACATACATAGACCAAGGCTTTTTTCCCCTTCCAAGGGAGGTAGGCCACTAAAAGGAAAGGCATAAAAACACTCGCCGCACACCACCCATTACCACCCCCAAACACACCCCTCACCCCTCCCCACCCGTCCCCTCATCGGAGCACCTCCTGGATGACGGGTCATCCCAGAACCCAGCCCACCGCCACTGGGGTCAGAAGCAGTGGGCAGCAAGATCATCAGTGAACATCCACTAGTCAAGGCCGCTTCATTTAATCGGCGACTCCCGCCTCTCTCCGTCCCCCTTTGCATATAAGAAGATGACGGGAGGAAATCCCTTACAGGCTGCGTCAAATTTTACTCACACAGTACTACCCCCACCCCCCACACTCACTCCCCGCCTAATTCCTCCTCATGCATGTCACAACATCATCCAAATACAACCATGCCCACATCACACTGCACCTCTGTACTTCCGTCCTGTCCCTTCCTGTCCTCAACAGACATTCCCCTCTTGCCACCTACGCCCGCCTTCACCCCATCCATCCACCTCATCCTAGGATCGTCCCCTCATGTTCACTCCCTCCACATCTGCCTTCCATACCTCTTGTTTACGATATCGTCTTTTCTCTTCACTCATTCTTTCCATGTGTCCATAACCATTCCTAATATCTTTCATCAACGCCTCCTTCTTCCCAAATCCTTTTTCACACCCTGTTCTCCTCCGCACCTCCTCACCCCCCTCATGTTCTCACTCTATCTAGCCTAGTAAACCCCCCACCATACGTTCTCAGAACTACCTCATCTCAAACACATTCTGGGAAACTCCTTCTCTCTTCTCTCTCTTATGTTCCCACACGTTGGCGTGTCGGCCCCATACAGTGCGGTTGGCACAATCACTCCTTCATACAGTCTCCTCTTAGCATCCATTCCCAAATGTCTATTTCTCATTACACTCATTAAACCACCGAGGCATTTACTCGCTTCTCTCAATCTACATTCCTACCTCCCACCTTCATCACTCCACCTGGGCCTGCGTACACTTGCACCCAAGTATGCTAATATACTATCCACTTCCTCCAGTCGCTCCTCCCTTAATGTTCACATTCCCAGTCTATCTCGCCCACTTGTCAAGCCCTTGTACATCTCATCACCTTACTTTTACGCCACATTGTATCTTTATCTTTTCCTTCTACTCACATACTCGCGCCAAGACTCTGCCCGTACCACCAGCTTCCTCTAATCCCGTCCTCTGACCCATGCCACAAGCGCAGTGTCCGTTCCGCAAACAACAGCTGGCTCACCTCCCACTTTTTTCTCCTCATTTTCTTTAACCATCTCCCAATCCCTGACTCACTACACCTAGCAATTTTGACCTCTTCGCACCAACCGCCCATCCATGTAATTAAGTTGAAACAGCCAGGGCGACATAACGCATCCTTAGGACGAAGTCCCACCTTTACGTCAAAATCCACTCACTCTCTCCATTTGTCCAATCCTAACACATGCTCCTACTACTCACATAAAATACTCTTGACAGCTCCCCAAAGCTTTCCTCCTATCCCATAAATCTGCATAACCTCCCACAGTGCCTTTCTAGTCTACACCTACTCATTAGCCTTCTCTCCTTGCCTGAAAACTCCGATAAAAAGCCCAAAAAACATCCTTCCCCTTTCCTATAGCTTTCTCAACAATTATCCTGTCTACCACACAAAAGATCTGATCTTACACAACCTCTACCCGTCCTAAATCCACACTGTCTCCTCACCATTTTACTCCTTCTGTTCCGTCTCCTATTCCTCTCAATTAAGATTCGTCCTCCCATAAGCCTTCCCTACTACCACTCAGACACGCTAATCCCTCTGAAATTACTACAATTGCACAATTGTCCCCTTTTCCCTTGTAAAGAGGAACTATACAGGCACTACGCATCCAGTCCTCCCGTACTTTACCCTCTCTCCAGCAGACATTTAAAATATAAATCTCACCAACCAGTCCACCATCACTGAACCTCCCTTTTTTCAGACATTCTGCCAATGACATCCATCCAGACCAGGTGCCTTACCTGCTAACAATCATCTTTACAACTGCCTTCACCTCATCCTTCCTTATTTCTCCTCCGTTCTCCTCACTCATCACTCTCATTTTTCTTCGTATTTCCCACTGCAGCTATCTTTCCTTCCCTATCCTCCTTCACAGTTAGCAACTCCCTAAAATATTCTGCCCATCTTCCCCTCACTGCCATCTCTTCCATTATCAACTCTCCATCTGTACCTTTTACCTTTTCTTCCCTACTTGATTCGCCTCCTCTTACTCTTTTAATTTCTTTCCAAAACATCTTTTTATTACTTTCAAAATTTTCTGTCATACTCCTACCCCATTTCACATCTGCCCTCCTCTTTGCCTCCTTTACCTTTTGCTTTACTTCTCTTTTCTTTTCTTTGTACGTCTCATATGACTCCCCTGTCCTCTTTTGTAACCAATCTGTGAATGCTCGCTTCTTCTCTTCTACAACCTTCTTTGTTTCCTCATCCCACCATTCACTACCCTTTCTTCTATTTCCCCCTGTCCTTCTTGTTCCACACACCATCCTTGCACACTTTAAGACTCCCCTCCTTGAACCATCCCCATTCCTCCTCCACACCCATCTCTGCTCTATCCTTTACTCCCTCCCACTCCTCCTTCAGCTACTTTTCGTACTTCCTTCTCCTTTTCCTTTTCATTCAATATATATATATATATATACATATATATATATATACATATATATATATATATATATATATATATATACATATATTATTTTTTTCAAATTTGTAAATTCAGCCTTGTGCATGTGCAGTAACTCGATAACAATCTAGTAAGAATAAAAAAAGAAATAAATAAAAAGAAAAAAATTGTGTGTGTGTGTGTGTGTGTGTGTGTGTGTGTGTGTGTGTGTGTGTGTGTGTGTGTGTGTGTGTGTGTGTGTGTGTGTGTGTGTGTGTGTGTGTGTGTGTGTATGATTCACCCTGGTCTTGGATCACGTGTTGGACTCATGATCGACAATTATTTACCTCGCGGATGAGAGCTCAGAGCTCGTATGACCGATCTATGGGTAACACGGTGATCTTATACGCACACACACACATCCAACTCCCCGCCCACGAGAGTTGGAGTAACACCCGGCAGCGCAGCGATGCTGAAACTATTTCAGCCCCTGGGTAGCATTCGAACCCGGACCGCCGTAGTGACATTCGGGGACTTTACCAACCGCGCCATGAGGTGTGTGCATTTACTTAGTTGTATTTTGAGGGAAGGGGAGCTACGCTCGTGGTGTCCCGCCTTTGTATCTCGCTGTGTCTAGTTTGCTTTTAAACTCATGAATGGTTTTGCGTATTCTATTTCCTTGTCCAGTTTGTTCCAAGTGCCTACCACTTTATGTGGAAAGCTGTTTTTCTTCAGATCTCTTCTGTAGCTATGTTTTTTTTTATTTTCTTTCCATGTCCTCTTGTGCCTCTCCTGTCCCAGTTTAACAAGTCCTCTCTATCAAGTATTTCTGTGCCTTTCATGATTCTATAGATGGTCAGTAGGTCACCTCTCTCTCTTCTATGCTGCAGAGTCGGTAAATCTAGTTTAGCCAATCTCTCCTCATATGACAGTTTTGCGAGTGCAGGTGCCATTTTTGTTGCTGCTCTCTGGATTCTTTCTATTTTCTTTATATTCTTTTAGGTACTGGGTGACCACAATGTCGCCGCATATTCTAGTCTAGGCCCTATCAGTGTGACCAATATTTTTTTTAATAATTTCCTCGTCCAAATATATAAATACCACTTTTATTAATCTTAGCAAGTTGTAGGATTCTCCAACAATTTTATCTGTTTGTGTGTGTGTGTGTGTGTGTGTGTGTGTGTGTGTGTGTGTGTGTGTGTGTGTGTGTGTGTGTGTGTGTGTGTGTGTGTGTGTATGTGTGTGCGTGTGTGTGTTTTCGTGTACATGTGTGCTTATACACATACACAAACACACAGATACTCACGCATTTTTTAAGGGGGAGAGAGAGTGTTTCTTGTTTTGAATTGCACAATGAAGGATGAGGTGCAACGATGACAAAGATAGTCTTGGCGTGGTCCTAACCTCTGGCCCCACTCCCCCCCACTTCCCCCACTCCCCCCCACTTCCCCCACTCCCCCACTCCCTTCTGCTATTCTACTTTAGTAAATAAAGAATGGAGACTGAAAGTAGACCAGGGCGCTGATGGATATCTGTGTCTTTGCTTCTACAATAGTAGGCGAGATAAAGATCCGTGAAAGTATTTCTGAAAGAGACCCGCATATCACCCAAAGTAAAAAAAATAAAAAAAATAAAAATAAAAACACGAAGCTTCTCGAACCAGAGGATAGAAGAAGAGGGCGAGGAGCCTACGCCAGGAGGCGCTGAGTAGCTTCGGGGGACTGTGCGGGGGTAGGTGACGGTCAGTCACTGCTGGAAATCGGAGAGGAGTGAGGGATTCGAACCCGGGACCAAGCGGTTGCGAGATCAGTAGGCTTCCGATGACGCTACTAGCGCACTCGCAGGGTGGAGGGACGTCCTTTGTTGCAGGCGTTACTAGATGCGTTCCTCTGGCGTTACTAGATGCGTTCCTCTGGCGTTACTGGATGCGTTCCTCTGGCGTTCCTCTGGCGTTCCTCGAGTGCGTTCCTCTGGCGCTTCTCGAGTGCGTTCCTCGAGTGTGTTCCTAGGTGTGTTCCTCGGGGTGACATAGGTGCGTTTCTCGGTGCGTTCTGCCTTAGTTTGGCCGCGGTTAGCGCTCCCAAACTATTAAAGCTTAAGAGACAGGTTCATACCGAAATAAAAGTCCGGTAGGCCACATACTATACCAAAGGAAAAATTTCGTAGACCACATCCAAAAGGTAGGCCACATACTATACCGGTACCTATATTGCTTTAATAGTTTGAGAGCGCTAACCGCGGCCAAACTAAAGGGAAACGCACCGAGGAACGCATCTAGGAACGCGCCCAGCTCTGGTCATTAGGGAAAGATGACGAGGAAAAGACGGCAAACGAAACGCCATTCGACGACACCAGAAAACAAGTAAATAACTGATCAGCCTTTTTTTTTTTTTTTTTTTTTTTTTTTTTGTAAAACAAATGATCAGCCACGTGTGAGTTTCGAGTCGTACGGAACTCCCCAAAGCGCTTTTTGGTGTCCTTACATATAGATATGAGAGATGTAATAGTATCAACAATGTTATATTTCTATAATGCAAGTTACAGCGGGGTGACAATATTAATAGATAAAAATGACTTATGGTACACGAATTCTACAGATAATGAATTCTTCAAGGCGTGACCTTGCTACAACATTAGCGGTTCTTAACCTTTTTTCAGTGTCTGTGCCCCTTGATATCTCAAAAAAAAAAAAAAAAAAAAAAAAAAAAATCTAGTACTCCCGTCCAGTACAAATACAATGCAAACATATGCAAAGGATTAGTGATACAAATCTTGCTTTGCTTTCTCATGGTAAATATACAGTACCATTGCACTGGCTACCATGTCTCGTAGCCCCCCCAGGGTTAAGGTTTTCTAGCCCTTGGGGGTACCTGAGGTAACCTAGGTTAAGAACCACTGGCTTATATCAACTTCCCATACCATTGGTTAGTTATCATGTTGCCACATCTACCGGTCCACCACCACTCCACAACCGCTCCACCATCGCTCCACTACTGCTCCACCATCGCTCCACCATCGCTCCACCATCGCTCCACCATCGCTCCACCATCGCTCCACCATCGCTCCACCATCGCTCCACCATCGCTCCACCATCGCTCCACCATCGCTCCACCATCGCTCCACCATCGCTCCACCATCGCTCCACCATCGCTCCACTACCATTCCACCACCACTCCACAACCGCTCCACCATCGCCACCACCATCGCTGCCACCCACCGTAGTAACAACAACAAAAACAAGCATAACATCAATAACAACAACAGAAACAACGAAAGCAATGACAATAGCAACAACAACAATAACAACAGTAGCAACAACAACAACGACAGCAACAGAAACAACAGCAACAATAAGAACAACAACAAAAACAAAAGTAACAACAACAATAATAGAATCAACAACAAAAATAGCAACAGCATCAAAAACTACAATAAAACCAAGAACAAGAACATCAGAAACAACAACAACAAGAACAAAGCATGTAGTAACAGGGGGAGAAGGAGGAGAAGGAGGAGGAGGAGGAAGAGGAGGAGGAGGAGGAGGAGGAAGAGGAGGAGGAGGAGGAGGAGGAAGAGGAGGACCCCGTTACTTGTGCCAAGAGACGAAGACGAAGACGAAGACGAAGACGAGGAAGAAGACGAGGACGAAGACGAGGACGAAGACGAGGACGAAGACGAGAACGAGGACGAAGACGAGGATGAGGACGAGGACGATGACGATGACGATGACGAGGACGATGACGAGGACGAGGACGAAGACGAGGAAGAAGACGAAGACGAAGACAAAGACAAAGACAAAGACAAAGACAAAGACAAAGACGAGGACGAGGACGAGGACGAGGACGAGGATGAGGACGAGGATGAGGATGAGGACGAGGACGAGGACGAGGACGAAGACGAAGACGATGACGAAGATGACCCTCATTTCCGTTCCTTTCGTCTTCTCCTCGCTGGGGCATCATCAGGCCAAGTTGCGTTGCACACATACCATCCACGACGCCACAATACATCAATGAGCGTCCCTGCAGTGTTTAGGATTTTTTTCTATCTCCTCCTCCTCCTCCTCCTCCTCCTCGTCCTCCTCCTCCTCCTCCTCCTCCTCCTCCTCGTCCTCGTCCTTCTCGTCCTCGTCCTCGTCTTCGTCTTCCACTCCACTCCTCCTTCTCCTCCTCCTCATCATCCTCCTCCTCATCCCCGTCCTCTTTCTCCTAGTCCTAGTCCTCCTTCTCCTCCTCCTCCTTCCTCCTCCTCCTCCTCCTCTTCCTCCTCCTCGTCCTCCTCCTCCTCTTCCTCCTCCTCCTCCTCCTCCTCCTCTTCCTCCCCCTCATTTTTTCTCCTTCACTCTCTTCATTCATTAATTCCCTCTCCCTTTCACTTGTTCCTCCTCTTCCCCTCCTCCTCCCCCTCCTCCTCCCAGTCCCCCTTCTCCCCTCCTTATCCTCCACCCCTCCTCCCCTTCTCATCCTCATCCTCATCCTCTTCCCCTTCCCCTCCTCCTCCTCCTCCTCACATTTCCCCTCCTCCCCCTCCTCCTCCTCCCCTTCCTCCTCCTCCTCCTCCTCCCCCTTCCTTTCCCTTTCCTACTTCTCCTCCTCCTCCTTTTCTTCCTTCTGCTCCTGCCTCTCCTTTCCTTCCTCCTCTTCTTCCTCCTCCTCTGGTCCTCCTCTCCTCCCTCCTCTTCTTCCTCCTCCTGCTCTTCTTCCTCCTTTTCTTCCTTCTGCTCCTCCTCTCCTTTCTTCTCTTCTTCCTCCTGCTCTTCTTCCTCCTTTTCTTCCTTCTGCTCCTCCTCTCCTTCCTCCTCTTCTTCCTCCCGGTCTTCTTCTTCCTCCTTTTCTTCCTTCCGCTCCTCCTCTTCCTCCTTCTCCTCTCCTCCCTCCTCTTCTTCCTCCTCCTACTCTTCTTCCTACTTTTCTTCCTTCTGCTCCTCCTTTCCTTCCTCCTCCTCTCCTTCCTCCTGCTCTTCTTCCTCCTTTTCTTTCTTCTGCTCCTCCTCTCCTTCCTCCTACTCCTCCTCCTCTTCTTCCTCCTTTTATTCTTCATGCTCCTTCTCTTCTTTCTCCTGCTCTTCTTCTTCCTCATTTTCTTCCCCCTGCTCCTCCTCTCCTTCCTCCTCCTCTCCTTTCTCCTTCTCTTCCTTCTCCTCTTCTTCCTCCTCCTCTTCTTCCTCCTCCTCTTCTTCCTCCTTTTTTCCTCCTGCTCCTCCTCTTCTTCCTCCTCCTCGTCTTCCTTCTCCTCTCCTTCCTCCTCCTCCTCTTCCTTCTCCTCTTCTTCCTTTTCCTCCTCCTCTGACCACTGTCAACTGCTGTCCACGTAACGTTTCCGTCCGATTCAACATAATGGCGACTTTGATTTTTTTTCTTATATAAATTGGGAGTGAGTGACTTTTTTTTTTGTAAATTGGGAGTGAGTGACATTTCACTCCCAATTTACAAAAGAAAAAAACAAAAAAAACTCTTGCCTCACCCAGCCTGAATATGATGACCCTTCGTCACCACATACCATTAAACCCCTCACTTACCCACGTCCAACCCCCGTCCCACCCCCAGGAAACCACAATCAAAGGAACACAAAGGAAGAACAAACAACAGCAGGCCTACTGCCCCTAACGAGGCTGTTTGTATTTACTATACTAAGCTACAATTAAGAAAACAGGGCAGAAGATGAACTATTACTACTGCTACCACTATCCTATCTAATTGCAATTAAATGCTAGGTTGTCAGATCTTTCATTACAAGGGATATTTTACTTGCGGATTAGAGTCCAAGTATTCTAAGCGATTTTTGAATGTTGTTATTGTGTTACTTTCAACGCCAGCGGAAGGCAACGAATTCCACACATTAACAACCCGGTTAAAGAAGAACTGCTTACTTTCATTCGAAGAAAATCTTTCACCAATTACTTAAAAAACCTTGACTCACCAACCCTCAACCTCAACTTCTCTTCTTCCTCCTCCTCCTCCTGCTCCTCCTCTCCTTCCTCCTCTTCCTCCTCGTACACCTCCTCTTCCTACTTTTCTTCCTTCTGCTCCTCCTCTCCTTCCTCCTCTTCTTCCTCCTCTTCCTCTTCTTCCTCTTTTTCTTCCTTCTGTTCTTCCTCTCCTTCCTCCTCCTCTTCCCCATCTTGCTCTTCTTCCTCCTTTTCTCCCTTCCGCTCCTTCTCTCCTTCCTCCTCCTCCTCCTCCTCTCCTCGCTCCTCTTCTTCCCCCTGCTCTTCTTCTTCCCCCTTTTCTTCCTTCCGCTTCTCCTCTCCTTCGTCCTCATCTTCCTCCTCCTATTCCTCTTCTTCCTCATTTCCTTCCTCAACCTCCCCCTCCCCTCCCTGCCCTTCTTCATCCTTTTCCCTTCTTCCCCCTCAACCCCTCACCCTTCGGGAGTTCGAGTACGACCTCGCTGGGGCCACTTTCCCGCCGGCCTACGTGAGCGGCATTTCCCCCCGAGGGTAACTTCCGGTGGCCCCCAGGACTGCCTGGCCCAGACCAGACCAGACCACACCAGACCACACCAGACCACACCAGACCAGACCACACCAGACCAGACCAGACCAGACCAGACCAGACCAGACCAGACCAGACCAGACCAGACCAGACCAGACCAGACCAGACCAGACCAAACCAGACCAGACCAGACCAAACCAGATCAGACCAGACCAGACCAAACAAGACCAGATCAGACCACACCAGACCACACCACACCAGGCCACACCAGACCACACCAGACCACACTAGACCACACCAGACCAGACCAAGGAGGTCCAAAAGTTAACAAGGCCATCCTTGAGCTGAGATCTTTACCAGCGTAAACATCGGGTTATTAAGGAGATTAATTTTGTCGTAATTGGGGACGTAATCAGGGCAATTACAGACTAAAGAAAGCTGATTGTGGCGATGGACAAGAGGAGGAGGAGGAGCAGGAGGAGGAAGAGGTTTTGAGGAAGAGGAGGAGGAGAAGGAGGAGGAGGGAAAGACAGAGTGATAAATGTGATCACTGATTGTGATTGACATTGTCGAAGGAAGAGTAACCTCATATATATATATATATATATATATATATATATATATATATGTATATATATATACATATATATATATATACATACATATACAAATTAATGATGTCATGGATGATAACGATATCTTATCTATGAAAATAACAACAAAATAAATAATGATGATTACAATATGATAATGAAGCGGCTTAGATTAATGATGAACTCTATAATACCAATGACAATAGTCATGGAATTAGAATGTTGGGATTTCAAAAACTGAAATTACGAATAAGATGTAATATGAAAAATGGAAGTAATAATAAAGCAATGGTAAATAATGGATTAATAATAACAGAGATGGAAAAAAAAATAACAGTGATGGTAATAATAGTTATCACAACAACACTAACAACAACAACAACAAAAAAGCAACAACATCAACAACAGCAATAACAATTAGAACAACAACAATAACAACAACAATAATAGTCACAATTATAAAAATGATAATAGTAATCAAAATAACAATATTGATAGTAGTATTAATCATAATGACAATAATAATAACAAATGAAACTCGTAT
>NC_134800.1:3758342-3760842 GCF_046742065.1 Oratosquilla oratoria | reverse complement strand
ACACACACACAGAGAGAGAGAGAGAGAGAGAGAGAGAGAGAGAGAGAAAGAGAGAGAGAGAGAGAGAGAGAGAGAGAGAGAGAGAGAGAGAGAGAGAGAGAGAGAGAGAGAGAGAGAGAGAGAGAGAGAGAGAGAGAGAGAGAGAGAGAGAGATAGTCGGAGACAGGGAGAGAGAGAGAGAGAGAGAGAGAGACAGAGATAGTCGGAGACAGAGAGAGAGAGAGAGAGAAAGAGAGAGGGAGAGAGAGGGGGGCAGGCAGGCAGACACAAAGAGAGAACAATCAGTCTACTCGTGCCCGGTGCTCCCCTTTCGGTTGAATGAAATCGTCTGGCGTTAACTGGAATGAAATCTGGAAAGTCCATCGTGTGTCCAAATAGGATGTCAGGGAAAACTGTGCGTGGACATCTAGATCCAGGTATCCATGCGCGTGACAGCAGACAGGAATTAAATTGAAAGAGGAAAGAAAAAAACAAACAAACTTGAGGAGACAAACCGATTGAAATCGTGTGACACCAACAAGAAGAAAGTCTGTAAGTGTACCATCGCAGTGAATGATGGTTTAAGGTTTATCCTACGCGTATGTGTGGGTCTTAAGGATTGGTGAGTGTTTGGTGTAGTTTGCCAAGGGTGTACAGGCGATTGGGCAAGATGGCCGACCTGCACATGTCTCCGACGATCCATTGTCCTGCAACTTGATGGCGAACGATAGATGAACTGGAGACACAACAGGACTTCGGGTCGCGGCGTCAAAGTCACTGAGGAGGCAACGGGCAGCGGACCCGAGCGGAGACTGACCGAAGTCTGTCGCAACGGCTGTGGCTCGTCCTTCGGAAGGATCGTGAGGGCGCCTGGAACGGCCGGAATGGAAGGATTCGGAATCGAGCGGGGATGAAAGGATGCAGCGACAAGCAGGTCGGAATGTTGGGGTTAATTGCGACCGTCGAGGACGCGGTGGTGGTGATGAGGAGGAGGTGTAAACGGTTCGAGGTTATTATCGTGTTTGAAGAAAACAACGCTTAAGTGTGGCATTGAAGAGGTGGAGGTATTTTGTAAAGGAATGGGACGTGACGTCAATCAGGATAATCACAGTGAATGCGGTCGTTTTTTTTATTGTTCTTTTTTATATATAGGAACCTCTTGTTATCAAACACAGTTATATAACAGTAAAAGGTCTTGGGTTCTCACAGAAAGAGATCTCTCCGGGATGAGACGTTGGTGTGTTAGTGTGGCTTCTGCTGTTATGACAAATCACCTTTTTCATCTTGTCATGCTCAGTGACGACGGGGTGATAGTGAAGGGACTTGCTGTCGTTGTCTTTCTGTTGTCGTTGCTGTTCATTGTTATGGTCGGGGTGACTTGATAGCAGAGGAATCATTGGTTTGTTCCAGGCAATGGCTGTTCGACTACTCTCACTTTCACTCTCAGTCTCACTCTCACTATCACTCTCACTATCATTCTCACTCTCACTCTCACTCTCACTGCCATCGGTGTTTTCGGTTGCGCTGTTCTTGCTTGAGGAAATGAGTGAGAATGAACGATCGGGTTTTTCCCAGACGACCTTAATGAGGACTTAACGATCTAAAACCTATAATAGAGTATCGTTATCAGCAACAACAACAAAAAAGCACACTTGTAAATACAAGGAAAAAAAGGAAAGAAGTGTTAGAACATATACAAAGAAATTGAATTCCGAGAAATATAGAGTCTGTCCAAACGTGGGGTTGTCTTGACACCATTGGTAAGGCATCACAACTGATCACGACAACGGCAGCTGTTGCTGTTGTTGTTGTTGCTGCTGTTACTGTTGTTGTTGATGTTACTGTTGTTATTGTTGTTGTTGCTGTTACTGTTGTTGTTACGTTGCTGTTGCAATTGTTGTTGCAGTTGTGGTTTTCGTTGTTGTTTTTGTTGCTGTTGTATTTTGTTGTTGTTGCAGTTGCTGTTGTTTTTGTTGTTGTGGCTGTTGTATTTTGTTGTTGCAGTTGCTGTTGTTTTTGTTGTTGTTGTTGCTGCTGTTGTATTTTGTTGTTATTGCAGTTGTTGTTGTTGTTGTATTTTGTTGCAGTTGTTTCTGTTATTGTCGTATTTGTTTTTGTTGTTGCAGTTGTTGTTGCTGTTGTTGTTGCATTTGTTTTTGTTGTTGTTGTTGTTACTGCGGTGGTGGTAGTGGTGTTGGTAACGATGTTGGTAGTGATAGTGTTAGGGATGGTTGTGGTGGTGATGGTGGTGTTGTTGGTGTTGGTGCTGGTGGTGGTGGAGTTCTTGTTGGATGCGGTACACATACTTATGACACATCAGGCATTAAGCGGGACGCTTGGTTATGCATGAGATGATGCCTAGGATCTAGCAGCACACGAGAGCATAGCAAAACAGATGACGAAAGTTTCCCCTCATGGCGTTGCTATTGCTGCTGTTGTTGTTGGGATGGGGATGGGGGGGTTGTTAGCTGAATGGAATAGCTACCAACCCACAGCTGATGATGAGGTGAATCCTAGAGGA
>NC_134800.1:3735842-3738342 GCF_046742065.1 Oratosquilla oratoria | reverse complement strand
TGGTATTCTAAAAAAAGTCCTTATATAAATATTTTCCTTCCAAGGATTTATACAAGAAAGATTTTTTTTGTAAGAATACCACCGTAAGAATCTTCCGGTGGTATTCTTTAAAAAAAAAAAAAAAAAAAAAAAATCCTTATATAAATCTTTCCCTTCTAAGATTTTATATAAGGAAAGAATTTTTTTCTAAGAATACCATCGTTAGATTGATGTCAGTTCGTCTGACGCCTAAGAAGTGATCCTATGGCGTTCGGACCGCTGGCGATGACGACGACGATGATTACAACGCGTCCAAGCAAGTGAACCAAAAGGTTCTAGTCCTACCTGAGCAAGACTGTGGCGTCGTCGGGGGCGAAGCGACGCGAACGCGGTCCCATAGGAGTTTGGCAAGGAAGGATATGACGCTATCTTCACCCCGGGGTCCTTCCCTCGGCTGAATAAAATCCCCTTGACTTGGCCAGAAAAAAATATCGATGGGATGTCATGGCGACGAAGGTGTCAGCTGGTATAATCTCGGCGCCATCTTCAGAACGAAAATATGCCCTTATATGGACAGAACCTTTTTAGCTTTTCCTGAACGAAATCTTCCGGCGCCAGCCAGAAAAAAAAAAAAATTGAAATAAAATAAAATAAATAAATAAATAAAATGAATAAAAATAAACAAATAATACTAATAATACTAATAATAATGATAACAATAATAATGATAGTAATAATAATAATAATAATGATAATAATAATAGTAATAATAATAATAATAATAATAATAATAATAATAATAATAATAATAATAATAATAATGATAATAGTAATAATAATAATAATAATAATAATAATAGTAATAATAATAATAGTAATAATAATAATAATAATAATGATGATAATAATAATAATGATAATAACAACAACAATGATTATAATAATAGTAATAATAATGATAACAATAATAATGATAATAATAATAATAATAATAATAATAATAATAATAATAATAATAATAATAATAATAATAATAAATAATGATAATAATAATGATAATAATAAATAGTAATAATAATAATAAAAGATAATAATAATAATAATAATAATAATAAAAATAATAATAATAATAATAATAATAATAATAATAATAATAATAATGATAATAATAATAATAATAATAATAATAATAATAATAATAATAATAATAATAATAGTAATAATAGTAATAATAATAATGATAACCATAACAATAGATAAACAAATGAAAAATAAATAAATGAAAATAGATAATCCCGAGGGAACTCCAACGGAGTGAAGAGGTGGAGGGGACATGTAGCCTGAGGAAGAACCAGGATCGAGCTCAGGCAAACAACAAACGAGTTCTCTCGGAATGGGAGCCTCGTGGTGTTCACTGGAATGGGAATGGGGCTTTGCACCCTCAACATTGCGACAAAGATAATTATCATAAGAGATGTTCTTGTTCTGGGAGAGAACGTAATAGACAGGAGTGAATGAAGGGAGATTGGGTATAGAACGCGGCCAGAGTAAAGGCCTTTCGTAATTATCCTTCACAATTTATTCTGAATGTATGAGCATTGGATAGTGGGTGGGGCTGTAATACGGTAGAGCACAGGGGCACATTATTCCTGGCCCTGCTTGGACGAGCTGTGCCTTGCTGCATTGTAGGTGAGTCAAGGAGGAAGGCGTGGGCTAGGGCAACCTACAGGTGCTGTGGTGGGAGGGAGTGGCTGGTCGAATGGCTTTTGTTTTTTGTCTATGATGAGGTTCTGTGCCGTGACTCGACCAAACACAACCTTGCATGAACATGTATTAGTGTACGAGTACATATAAATGTGTGTGTGTGTGTGTGTGTGTGTGTGTGTGTGTGTGTGTGTGTGTGTGTGTGTGTGTGTGTGTGTGTGTGTGTGTGTGTGTGTGTGTGTGTGTGTGTGTGTGTGTGTGTGTGTATGTTTACCTAGTTATTTACCTAGTTGTATCTTACGGGAAGGGGAGCTACGCTCGTGGTGTCCCGTCTCTGTATCTCGTCATATCTAATTTGCTCTTAAATTCTTATATTGTTTTTTATACACTCTATTGGTTGGTCTAGTATGTATACCGTATATGTGTGTATGTGTGTGTGTGTGTGTGTGTGTGTGCATATGTGTGTGTGTGTGTGTGTGCATATGTGTGTGTGTGTGTGTGTGTGTGTGTGTGTGTGTGTGTGTGTGTGTGTGTGTGTGTGTGTGTGTGTGTGTGTGAGTGTGTGTGTGTGTGTGTGTGTGTGTGTGTGTGTGTGTGTGTGTGTGTGTGTGTGTGTCTGTGTGTGTGTGTGTGTGTGTGTGTGTGCGTGTGTGTGCGTACATGTGTGTGTGTATGTGTACGTGCTCATTCAGGTGGATTGTTAGGCGAGTGATTTGATGGACTCTTTTGAGCGGCCTGTGTTCTTCGCGTGTTTCTCTGTGTTTTGTGTTTACATACGCTATATGTGTTTTCCGTGTGCATACTGTCTCCTCTTCTT
>NC_134800.1:3715842-3730842 GCF_046742065.1 Oratosquilla oratoria | reverse complement strand
TATACATGTTCTTTTCTTTTACTCAATATTTTTCTATGTAGATCACGAGACGTCAAGGAATACTTTATGATTATTCTAACGAAGCGATGGCAGCTACATTTCCTCATGTTTACACACGTTTTATAGTATTACACTAATGTTGTCTTCATCTTTTAATCGACGAAGATTACCGGCCAGTGAAAGAAGAGACCTAAATCAATCTAGACCTGGCTAGAGGGTTTATTGTTTTATAAAAGTCATTTCAAACATCAACAGCAGTGATCAAGCCTTGAGAGATTTATTCTGCAATAATTAATCCCTTGTACCGAGTTGGCATCCGGTCAAAACTGTATTTTGACTTTCTGGCGCCAAAGAGTCTGCGCTGAGATAGCTTCTGGCGCCAAAGGCCTTCCATGGCTTCTTCGACAAGGATTCTTGCGCGTAAGGTGACTCGGTCTTTAACCGAAGGATATGCGAAGAACAGAACAGAACAGAACAGAACGGAACAGAACGAAACAGAACGGAACAGAACGGAACAGAACGGAACAGAACGGAACAGAACAGAACAGAACAGAACAGAACAGAAGAACGTTCATGGTCTTGTAATACTATGACATCCGAACCTGGCCCCTAGTAGTTCATCGCGAACTGTGCAGAAATATGCTTCGTTGTTGTTGTTGTTGTTGTTGCTGCTGCTGCCGCTGTTGTTGTTGTTGTTGCTGTTGTCGTCGTTGTCGTTGTTGTTGTTGTTACTGTTGTTGTTGTTATTGTTGTTGTTGTGTTTGATATTTTGTATTCATCTCCGTGGCAATCTGTAGCTTGGTTCCTGCTCCTACAAAAAAAAAAAAAAAAAAAAAAATCTTGCAAAAAAAAATCCTGCAAAAAAGAAAGAAAAAAATATCCTGCAAAAAAAACAAACAAAAAAAAGAATCCTGAAAAAAAAATCCTGCAAAAAAATCCTAAAAAAAAAAAAAAAAAAAAAACTGTCAGAGAGATTACGAAAGCATGACAGATATCCCTTTCGTGCCCAAGGTTGAAAGGTGCTACAGAAATTAGAAAAATAAATAGAATAAATTAGAATATAATAAGATGAAATAAATTAAAATAGGATGAAAAATAAATAAAATGAAATAAAATAAAATAAAATAAAACTAAATCTAATTTAATAAAACAAAATAAAATAAAAAATAAAATAAAAGAAATTATATTAATAAAATGAAATAAGATAAATTAGAATAGATTAAACCAAATTAAATGAAATAGAAAATGAAACAATATGAAATAAAATAAAATAAAACAAAATAGAATAAGATAAAATAATATAAAAATGAAATATAATAAAATAGAAATTAGATTAAATTAAAATAGAATAATATAAAAAAAATTTTTTTTTAAATAAATCAGCTGGTGACAGCCATAATAAAAAGATCAAGTGCCCCCCGGCAAAGGAAACAAAGGTTAACCGAAACAAAGGGTTTAAACCCCTCGCGACTGAGGCAGGGAACGGGGAGTGGGTGCCACGGAGACGAACAGAACCGCCTGGCGGCAGCGGTAGCCGTGTGAAGAGCACCTACCGCCTCTTTGGGAGAGAGTTAAATGATGACGCTCGAGGGAGGGGGAGAGGATGGGGGAGGGAGTGGGAGAGGAAGTGGGAGAGGGAGGGAGGGAGGGGAGGGAGGAGGGAGCGGGAGGAGGAAGAGGGGGGAGGGAGGGGGAGGGAGGGAGGGGGAAAAGGATGGGGAGAGGGAGGGAGAGGGAGGAAGGGGGAGGGGATGAGGGATGGGGAGAGAGAGGGAGGGATGGATGGGGAGGGAGGGAGGGAGGGGAAGAGGGAGGGAGGGGGATGGAGGGGGAGAGGGTGGGGGAAGAGGGGGAGAGGGAGGAAGGGGAAGAGGAAGGGGGACAGGGAGGGAGGAAGAGCGAGAGGGGGGAGGGGGAGAGGGAGGGAGGGAGAGGGAGGGAGGGGGAGAGGGAGGGAGGGAGGGAGGGGAGGGGGAGGGAGGGGCGGGGGAGGAGGGGGAGGGAGGGAGGGGGGGGAGAGGGAGGGGGGGGAGAGGGAGGGGGGGGGAGGGAGGGAGGGGAGGGGGAGAGGGGGGAGGGGGGAGGGAGGAGGGAGAGGGGGGGGGGGGGGGGAGGGGAGAGGGAGGGAGGGGGAGAGGGAGGGAGGGGGAGAGGAGGGGAGGGGGGGGGGAGGGGGAGGGGAGGGGAGGGGGAGGGGGGATGGGAGGGGAGGAGAGAAGTGGAGAGATAGGGAGGAGGAGGGAGAGGAGGAGGGCGGGGCAACAGAGGTCAAAGCAAGGGCAAAGAGTGGAGGAGTTCTTTAGGGGGGGTGGAGGAGGAGGAGGAGGAAGAGGAGGAGAAGGAGAAGAAAGAGGAAGAGGAGTAGGAGGAGGAGGAGGGGTAGGAGGAGTAGGAGGAGGAGGAGGAGGAGGAGGAGGAGGAGGAGGAGGAGGAGGAGGAGGAGAAGGGGGAGGAGGAGGAGAACGAGGAAGAGGAGAAGAAAGAGGAAGAGGAGTAGGAGGAGGAGGGAGGAGGAGGAGAAGGAGGAGAAGGGTGGAGAGGAGGGAGAGAGAGGAGGAGGAGTAGGGAGGAGGAAGAGGAGGAGAGGTAGAGAGGAGGAAGGAGAGGGAAAGAGGGAGGAGGAGGGAGAGGAGGGAGGAGTAGGAGGAGAGAGAAGGAGGGAGGGAGGAGAGGAGAAAGAGAAAGAGGAGGAGGAGGAGGAGGAAGAGGGAGGAGGAGAGGAAGAGGAGTAGGAGGAGGAAGAGGAGGAGGAGGAGGAGGAGGAGAAGGGTGTGGTTGGTGTTTGGGTTGGATGGTATGGGGGCGTGGGGGTGGGTGGGTGGATGGGGGAGGCTTGGGCGTGTCCGAGGTACCAAAGGAAAGTATCGAGAACGATTGTTCAAGAAAAAGGTCTGAGCGGAGAGAGGAGAGGCCGAGAGAGGAGAGCAGGTGAATATGGAGCAGGTGGTGGAAAGGTGGAGAGCAGGTGCATATGGGAGCAGGTGGTGGAAAGGTGGAGAGCAGGTGAATATGGGAGGAGGTGCTAGAGGGGTGAGAGCAGGTGAATATGAAGCAAGTGCTGGAAAGGTGTAGAGCAGGTGAATACGGAGCAGGTGGTGGAAAGGTGGAGAGCAGGTGAATATGGAGCAGATGCTGGAGGGGTGGAGAGCAGGTGAATATGGAGCAGGCGCTGGAGGGGTGGAGAGTAGGTGAATATGGAGCAGGTGGTGGAAAGGTGGAGAGCAGGTGAATATGGAGCACGTGCTGGAAAGGGAGAGAGCAGGTGAATATGGAGCAGGTGCTGGAAAGGTGGAGAGCAGATGAATATGGAGCAGGTGTTGAAAAGGAGGAGAGCAGGTGAATATGGAGCAGGTGATAGAAAGGTGGAGAGCAGGTGAATATGGAGCAGGTGGTGGAGGGGTGGAGAGCAGGTGAATATGGAGCAGGTGGTGGAAAGGTGGAGAGCAGGTGAATATGGAGCAGGTGCTGGAAAGGTGGAGAGCAAGTGAATGTGGAGCAGGTGCTGGAAAGGCCGAGAGCAGGTGAATATGGAGCAGGTGGTGGAGGGGAGGAGAGCAGGTGAATATGGAGCAGGTGGTGGAGGGGTGGAGAGCAGGGAATATAGAGCAGATGCTGGAAGGGAGGAGAGATCGAGGGCGGGTGGGGAGGAGGGCAGTGAGGTGAATGGAGAAAATGGAAGAAGTGAAAGAAAAAAAAAAAAAAAAGGAAGAAGGATAGAATATACGATGGACGAGGAAGAAATGGAGTCTGTGGTGACGACAGGTCGGAAAAAAACGACAGTTCAGAAAATAAAAGAAAATAAAACGATGAAAAAATATATATATAAGAGACAGACTCTTTAGTCGTCCGGAGTTCTGTATCACATTTCTTATCATCACCAAACGGTTCTCGTAAAAGTAAAGCTTAGAAGAAAAAGAAAAATTTGTTTTGGACATTATCTCCCGTTCTTCTCTTCTTCCAGCACACAAGAAAAGTCTGGAGCTCCTAACTGAAGCTCATGTCATCTCCTTTGCCTTATGTGCTAGCAGAGCCGAAGAAAATGTGGTTTCTGGTTGTGGCTTCTTCGTGTGATATGCACAGCATCTAATTCATATCACCCGGACTACCACTACTGTTCCAGGGCCTTCTGGAACTGAGCGTCCAGCACATTCCAGCAATCTTCCAGTGACAGAAGCGCAAAGATCATCAGCTCCTTATTCTTCGCTTGACTGGTTGCTTTTATGGCGTCTTCTCCGTGTGGTACGTTGGCCTCGAGTATGTGCTAAGCCGCAGTTAATGGAGCATTTGGGTGGAAATCGCTGCTTATCGAAAATTGTGTATGCACTATCTCGACATTTACCGCGGACCGAAGACCCAAAATAGCGGTTTCAGTGTCTGGGCTCTCCGGTTCTCAGACTCGGCCAAGAGGAAGGGAATTTCACACCAACGGAAATTTCGTTTTTGGGATGTAGAGTCAGGAAGGAAGATGGACTTGCAGGAGGACGAAAACAGGACGAAGAAGAGGGAGGAGAGAGGAGGATGAGGAGGTAGTAGGGAAGGCTAAAGGAAACCAAGGGAAGGGAAAGGAAGACAAGAACATAGACTTAGAGAGAAAGAAAAAGAATTTTACTCTTCGATAAAAAAAAAAAAATCAAAAGAAGTAAGAATAAGAGCATCGGAATAAACGTGAAGAAACAAAAAAAGAGAAGAGACAGAAAAAGGGATAGAAGAAGAATGATAAGATGGTCGCTATGATAACGACAACGACGACGATGACGAAGACGGCGGAAACAATGGAGGAAAGGAAGAAAAGGAGGAGGAGGAGGAGGAGGAAGAAGAAGAGGAGGAGGAGGAGGAGGAGGAAGAGGACTCCCCAAATGGGATGAAGGAGGGGAGAGGCGGAAAGGGCCTGGCCCTCCTCCTCCTCCCCCTCCTCCTCCTCCTCCTCCTCCTCCATGACATCAGCCAGGACCTGCGAGGGCGATGACGTGATCGCGGCGCTCTGAGTGGAGCCTCTCTCTCTTCTACGCAAGGGGGGCCTCGGCGCCCTGCCGAGGGGCGCTCCTGATCCGCGTGCGGTTACCGCCTCTGCCTTCAGACGGGCGGCGGGCACAAAGCGCGCCCCTCGTTGGGCCGCGTGTCGGTTCAGAGGACTTCAGCAATGCTCTGGATGGGCGGACGGAGGTATACGAATGTCGTTGGGGCGCGTCGGCAAAACAAAAAAAGGAATATATGAATAAACGCTATCGGTATTATGGAACCATTAATACTGTTGTGAAACCGTTGTCTGTTTTACGAAGTTGAACGAAATTAATTTGATACTACATCCACAGACCCCAGAGGCTTTCTTCGCAAACACGCCAACCGGATATTTTATCAGAATCTCTTCGGCGTTTGAGTCTACTTCGAGAATTTATCGATCTGATGTGGATGAGGCATTCTTAGCGATCTTGAAGGCGAGGTCGTGTGGGTGTTTGGGTGTGCGGGTGAGTGGGTGTCGGGGGTAGCGTGTTCAGGTTCTCTTTCTCTCTCTCTCTCTCTCTCTCTCTCTCTCTCTCTCTCTCTCTCTCTCTCTCTCTCTCTCTCTCTCTCTCTCTCTCTCTCTATTTTTTTTTTTTTTTTTGAGAAGCAGATGACCTCCAACCCAACTTTTCTTGAATGCATGAATAGTCTGGTTGATGAGTGGGTTTTTGTCAACTGGCGGATAAGGATATGCATCAATCAATCACCCAATCAACCAATCAGTCGACATATCAATCGATAAACTAATTAGTCAATCGGTACACCAATGAATGAATGAATCAATAAATCTATCCATCCATCCATCAACAAATTAATCAATCAGTCGATAAACCAATCAGTGACTCATTCAGTCAATCAATCAGTCTTTTGGAGTCTATTGCTGAACAAAGGCTTCTCCCAACCTCTTCTACTATTTACACGACCGCGCCAGACTGCCACACCACTCCTGCAAATTTCTCTCTCTCGTCTCCCCACCGGAGGTGTTTTATCCTTTGGCTCTGGTTGGCGACAGGGCGTGTCGCTTACCTCCGTGGTGCCCCGTCGACAACGAAGAGATTGTGAACTGGAAGCCCTTCCGTTGCCATGGCAACTTCGAGTCCGGGGAGGTGAGCATTAGACAGTGTCTGGATCACGGAGCTTGGCGCCACGAGCTGGGGAGGCGTGGCGCCAAACTCCGGGAAGAAAGCACAGGAGTCTTTTGGTGCCAGGATCCAGGGAGGCAGCATAGGAGTCTTTCAGTGCCAGGATCCGGGGAGAGAGCATAGGAGTCTTTCGGCGCCAGGATCCAGCGAAAGAGCACAGGAATCTTTCGGCGCCAGGATCTAGGGAGAGAGCACAGGAGATTTTCGGCGCCAGGATCCAGCGAAAGATCACAGGAATCTTTCGGCGCCAGGATCCAGGGAGAGAGCACAGGAGATTTTCGGCGCCAGGATCCGGGGAGAGAGCACGGGAGTCTTTCGGCGACAGAATCCAGGGAGAAAGCACAGAGGTCTTTCGGCGCCAGGATCTAGGAAAAGAGCACAGAGGTCTTTCGGCGCCAGGATCCAGGGAGAGAGCACAGGTGTCTTTCGGCGCCAGGGTCTGGGGTGATAGCACAGGAGTCTCTCGGCGCCAGGATCCAGGGAGTAAGCATAGGAGTCTTTTGGCGCCAGGATCCAGGGAGAGAGTCCAGAAGTCTTTCGGCGCCAGGATCCAGGGAGAGAGATCAGAAGTCTTTCGGCGCCAGGATCCAGGAAAAGAGCACAGGAATCTTTCGGCGCCAGGATCCAGAGAGAGAGCCCAGAAGTCTTTTGGCGCCAGGATCCAGGCAAAGAGCTCAGAAACCTTTCGGCGCCAGGACTCTAGTTGCTGGAAGTCGTCGGAGCCAAGGACCGAGGAGTAGTGTCTTCTATGTGGTGCTCCTGTGAGACGGACGTCGGAGAGACTCGTCTCCCTGCCGTTCATTTTCAAAATCCGTCAACACTCTCACTTTTATCTAGACCTGGAGGTGCACCCCCGAGGGGTTGCCATTCGGTCTCAGGACCAGGGTGTACTGCATTCCCTCCACTTTTTTACGTGAAGGGAACTGACAGTCTTCCTCCGACTGCTATATGTCGGTGACATACAAATAGTCATTAACAATACAATATAGACAGTAGTCCAGCTCTCTCTCTCTCTCTCTCTCTCTCTCTCTCTCTCTCTCTCTCTCTCTCTCTCTTTTCCAGGGAGATCTGTGGGAGGGTTCGAGGACCGCTGCCAGCCGCTGCGGGGCTCCGGGTTTCCATACAGTGGAACAAGAGGTAATCGTTATTACTGTGTTGTTGTTGTTGTTGCTGTTGTTGTTATTTTAGCTGTTGTTGTCGTTATTGTTATTCTTATTGCTATTCTTATTGTTGTTCTTATTGTGTTATTGTTATTGTTATTGTCGGGTCCTTAGATTAGGACTGAAACCCGAACGTTTAGAAGCACCTTGGACGAAACACGAAGTTGCCCCTGCATGAGACAGAAACCTAGAAAACATGAAGGGAGGGGTGGAGGGGGGGACATGATGATTGTAAGACTCGTGGACCCAGAAATTTTCACGCAATTATTTTCAATTAGACCCCTCGCGCATCGTCTCAAGAGGGAACGTGATACACACCTTGTCCACGAACTCGACACGAAGTGATTAAAGCTCAGCATTCACTTGATGATATCCGCTACATCTTGATCCTCACCTTAGTCTTCTTCCTCACGAAGTCAAAGACAGAAACCTTCTTCGTCTAAGTGACCTCTCTGCTTTCGGTTAATGGGAGGTTGGTTCTTATTACGAGACTCCTCCGCAGTGGCAGAAACGAGACAGAAACCTTCTTCGTCTGGGCGACCTCTCTGCTTCCGGTTAATGGGAGGTGGGTTCTCATTACGAGGGTCCTCCGGAGTGAAACGTAAGCGAGACAGAAACCTTCTTCGTCTGGGCGACCTCTCTGCTTCCGGTAAATGGGAGGTTGATTTTCTTTACGAGGGTCCTCCGGAGTGAAACGGAAGCGAGACAGAAACCTTCTTCGTCTGGGCGACCTCTCTGCTTCCGGTTAATGGGAGGTTGGTTCTCATTACGAGGTTCCTCAGGAGTGAAAAGAACGCGAGACAGAAACCTTCTTCGTCTGGGCGACCTCTCTGCTTCCGGTTAATGGGAGGTTGGTTCTCATTACGAGGCTCCTCCGGAGTGAAACGTAAGGGAGACAGAAACCTTCTTCATCTGGGCGACCTCTCCGTTTTCGGTTAATGGGAGGTGGGTTCTCATTACGAGGCTCCTTCGCGGTGACAGAAACGAGACAGAAACCTTCTTCGTCTGGGCGACCTCTCTGCTTCCGGTTAATGGGAGGTTGGTTCTTATTGCGAGGGTCCTCCGGAGTGAAACGTACGCGAGACAGAAACCTTCTTCATCTGGAAGACCTCTCTGCTTCCGGTTAATGGGAGGTGGGCTCTCTTTACGAGGCTCCTTCGCGGTGACAGAAACGAGACAGAAACCTTCTTCGTCTGTGTGACCTCTCTGCTTCCGGTTAATGGGAGGTTGGTTCTCATTGCGAGGGTCCTCAGGAATGAAACGTACGTTCCACAAGGACGACGACGTACAGTAATGTACCAGACAATGGTGACAAAGAAAGTTCCTCGCCTGTATGTCACCCCGTACTGGATGCCCTCAACCAAGTCTCTTCCACCCCGCGGGCAAGACGATAAATCAACCGAAGAGAGTCTTTCCAAAGACAACTTTTTATGAGGAATTGAAATCTTCCGAATTCCCAAAAGATGACACAAGTTACCTAATGACTTAAACAAAAATGAAAATAGAAAATAAAAAAAGACAACAAAAACGAAGGTCTAAAGTGAAAGTTGTTAAAATGCAAGTATAACCCAAAAGAATTTAGTTGTTTCATCAGGAATAAAAAGTTGTTAGACCACACATTGGTCCACTAATAACCACTGACGGTAAATTAAAAAAGTTTTTGTGAAGATACGTAAGGTATCTTGATAAGAGGAAACACAACCATCAGTCGAAAAAACTTTTTGCATAGAAGATGATCACGTTTTACTCTTTAGAGCTTTACCAAAAACTTGAGGAGACCTAAAGAGCGAATCGTTGTCTCTCTATTACATAAAAGGTTTTTTCGTCCAAGCTTAACGATAGTGTTCATTCTACCCTATTAGTTTACAGTTACCATAATCGATCATATCGCAGTCATTTATCTTAGTTTCTTGCTCGTGAACGAAACATCTGGAAGTGAATTCTTTAATTTTTTTCGACAAAGACTTGCCCCCTCATGCAAATGCGTTTGGGGGCGTGGTCAGGGGGGCTAGGAACCTTGGCACAGGTAGAAGGGGGGCGTGGGGGCGTGGGGGATTAGCTCAAGGTCAACAGAGCCACAGGACGGGCGGGTGGGTGGGCTGTGAATATTGTCAAACTGATGGAGACAATCGTAAGAGATATCATTGAGGATCGCTCAGGACTCAGTTTCTTCATCAACGATAGTCGAGACGGATTCAAGCGTAGACTCCCTTGCGACACTCGACTTGTCGATTTTTTTTTTTTTTTTTTTTTTGTAAAATCACAGGAGAACGAGTTAAAGATGAGAAAATAAATTGTAGCATGGAAGACACAAACTGTCATAGTCTCAGTAAGAAGAAAAAAAATATATATATATACACACACACACACACACACACACACACACACACACACACACACACACACACACACACACACACACACACACACACACACACACACACACACACACACACACACACACACACACTATATATATATATATATATATATACATATATACATATATTTTTTCTTAATGAGACTATGACAGTTTGTGTTTTCCATGCTACAACTTATTTTTTCATCTTTGACTCGTACTTTGTGCACTGGATGTAATATACGAAAGCGCTCTGCTTCGTTATTTTCTTTTTCCAAGTGGTCTACTTTGCATAAGTGAATACACGTACCCGTGATCTTATTAGCATATATATATATACATATATATGTATACATATGTATATATATATATATATATATATATATAAATATGTGTGTATACATATATATGTGTGTATATATATATATATATATATATATGTATGTATGTATATATATATATAATTTTGAGAACAAGAGGTTTGAAACAATGTGCGCAGAGCAAGAGACGAAGAAAGAGTAGATTTGTAAACAAGATGATTACTCCTGTCGTCATGACAACGGAGCCGACGCCACTTCATCAGGCTGTTGTGATGACGATACCAACGATGACGTCAATATGGGTGAGCGAGAGGAAGGATGACGTCAAGGACCTTGACGTCGGTTCGGTGACGTCGACTGAGGTGAAAAAAAATCGTCGGATGATCTAAGTCAGAATGGAAGTTTGTAGAAGAACAAGATGAAGGTTTGTGTGTGGGATAAAGTTAATGATGGCGGTCTCAGTCTTGATCTATGGCAGCGTTTCCCAACATGGGGATGCTGAAATCAATTACAGGAGGTGTTGGGAAGTGATGCACACAAAAATCCCATTGACCTACGTATCACTGATTACCCAGTTGTGCATATTTGCCCTTTTTCCATGCTATTTTACTTTTCTAGTGTGTTCTTTATTTCTTCCACAAACAATATTTTCAATTTGTTTCAGTTCTAAGGAACTAAGAAAATAAATCATCAACCAGTACACTTCACTTTCTTTTATCCTTTTAATAACAAGATAGGGGTGCTGGAAACTGCTCAGACATAACAACAGGGCGTGCTATGGTCGGAAATTGCTGGGAAACACTAATCTACGGGGACATTTCCCCACCCGAATAAAATCGCCTGACGGTAGCTATGAATAAACTGTCAAAGGACGTCGCAGAGCCAAAAAGCAACGATCCCAAGATCGAGACGATTCTTCTGTCGATGATGAATAAGAACGACGATGATGATGAATAAGATGTTATATTGGAACCGCCGCTCGCTGTACACTCCCACAGGTGTAACGTCACCCGCCTGGGTCAACTATTTCTGGAAATGAGCAAAGTGCCATATATTCAAAGCAGTTTCGGAGGTGTTGTCATTCCAGGCCGAGAGTCACTCCTCTGGAATTTCTTTCCCCCCTGGAAAGTCACTGCACTGGAAATCGACAAATTACCATATTCAGAGCAGTTTCGTTAACGTTGTCATTCCAGACTAGAAAATCACCACAGGTACCTGCAACACCTGAGAACACAAGAATGGAAGAGACTGCAAGAGACCATAAGGCCTACACTAGGCAGTTCCATGTCCCTTACCATTTGTCGTCCCTATCCATAAAGTTATCTTATCCAATAGTTTCAGCTTTCACTACTAAATTGTTACTAAGTCTATTCCATTCGTTAACCACACTGTTGGTAAACCAATTCTTGCCTATTTCCTTCTTAAACCCAGATTCGTCCAACCGAAACCCATTATTACGAGTCCTGACCTGCTGCCTTAATATGATGACCTTACCTGCATCACTCTTGTTAAAGCCCTTGAACTATTTGAATACCTTCATTAGACCTTCCCGCACTCTTCGTCTTTCTAGAGGATGTAAGTTAAAGTGTCTAAGCCCATCTTCCTATGGTATAATTTTGCTCATTCTTCTCTGTACTGACTCTAATGAATCTATTTATTGTAAGTTGCAGTGTTTCAGAAGCAGGGATACCAACACAACGCAGAATATAAGATAATTTTTTCGGAAGATTTCAACCCTGTGTAATATTGTATCAGTGAACTTTTGCGGCAATAATTTTTTTCTAAGTATGCACAATTCCACAACAAATTGCAAAGTATTTTCTTTCCATAAACTTCGTGGAAAGAAAGACGAAAAAAAAGAAAAGAAACGGTGATATGATTTAAAGCTGCAAAAGTCAGAGAAAACGAATAGGTAGGATTTGCATGTGAGCAGTGAGTGATGTGAGTTATGAAAAAGTCAGGAGGTTAGAAATTGAAAGATTGTGAGGAAGAAGACCGGCAGAATCAAGAATTTATTGCCAGAGAACAAGAACGAGGATTTACCACACTAAAGAAAATACAAAAGAGGAAGAACAAAAGAAAACTGAAGAAGAAGAAAAGAGAGAGAAAAAGAAAGAGAAGAGGAGAACGGGGAAGAAGAAGAGAAGGAGAAGAAAAGAAAGACGATTGATAAGAAGTAAAACAAGAAGAAGAAAAATAAAAGAAGAAGGTTGAAGAAAAGGAAGAAAAGATGAAGAGGAAGAGTAAGAAGAGAGAAGAAGGGGAAAGAGAGAGAAAAAGAGAGAGAGAGAGAGAGAGAGAGAGAGAGAGAGAGAGAGAGAGAGAGAGAGAGAGAGAGAGAGAGATGAGAGAGAGAGAGAAAAAGAGAGAGAGAGAGAGAGAATGGAAGAGACTGCATGAGAGATAGAGAGGGAGAGATAGAGAGGAATAGAGGGGAAAGGGATGGAAGACAGACAGACAGACAGACAGACAGACAGACAGACAGACAGACAGACAGACAGACAGACAGACAGACAGACAGACAGACAGACAGACAGACAGACAGACAGACAGACAGACAGACAGACAGATAGACAGACAGAGAGACAGACAGAGAGACAGACAGACAGAGAGCGAGAGAGAGATAGGATAAAATAGAAGAAGCAAAGAAGTCTAGATTAAGGAGCAGATACCACGCAAGAACCAGACAGACTCCCTTTATGAGACCTGTTTCACCTTTATTTGTTTTATTTTTTTTTCTTCTTAATGAATAAAACGCTGACAAGACAAGAGAGTGAGGCAGCCCGCGTCTCGGACAAGGAAACACGGACGCAATATGAAGAGCATATGGTCTTCATGTGGAGACAAGGAAGTTGTCTGCACCATAAAAAAAAAAAAAAAAAAAAAAAAAATAAGGGACACTCCAACCCCATGTATAGGCACTTGGTTAGTAAGTACTGTGATCTTCGTTCTGTCACCTTCGGCCGTTTCATCTACTTTACTCGTTTTGACCTCTTTTTGTTGCTCTGGGAGATCACCCGCGTAATATATTGGACCACTTCGTTTCGTTTCGTTTCGCCGCAGGTGGTAGCGTAACTACGAGGCCCGGGGCAGCTGGTAACCCACAGATCTGGTGGTGGAGCAGCCATCTGTCGGGCTCTTAAGAAACATCAACATACAATCGGCGAGAGGGAACTAATGACTCTTGTACGGCAACAGCAAGCGTGGACGAGACGTCGGCGACAGCTGATTCCTATCTGGGAACACCTGGCTCGGACCTCGAGTCAGCTACGTACGCACCTCCTTTGCTTCGAAGGTTAGGCTGCTTGGCGGCGGCGGCAGCGGGGGGCGGCAGCGGCAGCGGGGTGGGCAGCGGCGGTGGCGGTGGCGGCGCCAGCTCAGGCGGCGGCGGCGGAAGCTTCAGCCCGCTGCTGTCGCTCTCCCGAATCTGTCCTCACACGTCGAGGAGTCGAAGTGACGGACAAGTGTCTGAGATTGGGGGACGATGGTCCCAAGGAAGTTGGTGTCGATTGAGAAGAAGCGGCCTGGTTCTCAATAAAGGAGAAGATGGTGAGGAGCGAGCCTACGCCATGAGGCGCTGAGTAGTAGATGCGGCCGAAGCCGTCGCCTTTGCCCTATGAGGTGCTTTGGGGACTATTACGGGACAGGTAACAAACAGTTACTACTGGGAATCGGAGAGGGGTGCGGGATTCGAACCCGGGACTGAGCGAGTGCGATGCCAGCAAGCTACCGATGACGCCACTAGAGGAGAAGGAGCTCCTGGCGCCGATGGGGTCGAGTGTGACCACTTTGGCGCCAAGGAGGACGCTCAGAGGAAGAACCTCCTTCTCCTCCCGAGGGGGAGGGAAAGTCAGGATGCAAGGAAGGGAGGAAGGGGGGAAGGAAGGAAGGGAGGAAGGGGGGAAAGAAGGAAGGGAGGAAGGGATGGAGGATGGAAGGGAGTAAGGGTTGAAGGAAGGAAGGAAGGGAGGAAGGAAGGAAGGAAGGGAAGAAGGAGAGAAGGAAGGAAGGAAGGGAGGAAGGAAGGAAGGAAGGAAGGGAGGAAGGGTTGAAGGAAGGAAGGAAGGGTGAAGGAAGGGAGGAAGGAAGGAAGGATGGAAGGAAGGGAGGAAGGAAGGAAGGGATAGAGGATGGAAGGGAGGAAGGATTGAAGGAAGGAAGAAAGGAAGGGAGGGAAGAAGGGAAGGAGGGAGGCAGTAGGGAAAGAAGGAAGGAAAGAAGGAAGGAAGGAAGGAAAGAAGGAAAGAAGGAAGGAAGGAAGGAAAGAAGGAAGGAAGGAGGGAAGGAAGGAATAAAAGAAGAAAGGAAAGAAGGAAGGCTGGGGAAGGAAGGAAAGAAGGATGGAAGGAGAGAAGGGAGGGAGGAAGGAAGGAAGGGAGGAATGAAGGTAGGAAGGAAGAAGGAAAGAGGGAAGGAAGGAAGAAAGGAAGGAAGGGAAGTTGAGAGGAGGGAAGGGAAGTTGAGAGGAGGGAAGGAGGATGAAAGGAGAGAAGAAAAGATATCATCCAAAAAGAAAACGTTTACAAAGAAGGAAAAGAAGAAGAAGAAGAAGAAGAAGAAGAAGAAGAAGAAGAAGAAGAAGAAGAAGAAGAAGAAGAAGAAGAAGAAGAAGAAGAAGAAGAAGAGGAAGAAGAAGAAGAAGAAGAAGAGGAAGAAGAAGAAGAAGAAGAAGAAGAAGAAGAAGAAGAGGAAGAAGAAGAAGAAGAAGAAGAAGAAGAAGAAGAAGAAGAAGAAGAAGAGGAAGAAGAAGAAGAAGAAGAAGAAGAAGAAGAAGAGGAAGAAGAAGAAGAAGAAGAAGAAGAAGAAGAAGAAGAAAGAAGAAGAAGAAGAAGAAGAAGAAGAAGAAGAAGAAGAAGAAGAAGAAAGAAGAAAGAAGAAGAAGAAGGGAAGAAGAAGAAGAAGAAAGGGAAGAAGGAGAAGAAGAAGAGGAAGAAGAAGAAGAAGAAGAAGAGAAAAAAGAAGAAGAAGAAGAAGAAGAAGAAGAAGAAGAAGAAGAAGAAGAAGAAGAAGAAGAAGAA
>NC_134800.1:3705842-3710842 GCF_046742065.1 Oratosquilla oratoria | reverse complement strand
AACTAGCGAATGCGGGACCAGCGCGCTTCTGGTTACACCACCATCGCACGTGGGAAGTTGTTGATAATGGTCTCGCATTTACTTATTTGTGAGTTCGAATCCCACACTCTTTTTGCGGCTCCCACCAGTGACTGTATGTTACCTGCTCCCCCTGGGCCCAGCTACTCAGCGTCTCCTGGCGTAGTAGGCTCCTCACCCTCTGTAGAGACGCCCCTACGGACCAGAGTTTCACGACAATCTCCTTTATTCGGAGACTCGTTTTCATTCAATGTAAAGAATACTGAACGGTTTTATCTTTCATCAATCCTCCGTTCTCCTCTCTTTCTTTGAATCTTCTTTGGACCAAAACTCTCCACGGTTGCGCGTCCTCTTCGGCACGATACTGCCCCACCATCTACCATAACAAAGTTGAAGCCTCCACTGACGCTTAGAAACCTCCAGGTAACTTGATGGTCTAACTGGTATGTACTGTCATTCAAATGGTATTGGTTTGTGTGTTTGAGTTGAGATTCCTAAACGACAGGTACCTGCAACTGTCTTATCAAATACCAAGACACCCCAAAGGATCTCAAAATATTCTTCAGTTCCTGGAAGCTTCTGCAGACGTCTGGCCACACTCTCTGGTGGCGAGATGACTCACCGAGCCCCTGTAGGGGACCCATGAATATTTTACGACCTCCAGAGAGGACTGGGGGGTTGTCTTTGCAATACCCAAATCACTTTAGAAGTTGTAAAGTCTCCAAATAAGAGAAAAAGAAAGCATCTGTGTTTATGCCGACACCCACAAAAACACCCTGACCATTCGCAAAAAGATGACCCCTTTTTCTTTCTACTCTTAATCCGTTCTAGCACTTATGTATTTCTAGATATATCCGATCGACCGATTCAAGGTTCGAACAAGTTCTAGAGGGACGGGAGTTCGGGAGATCAAGAAGCAGACGGACATTAGAGGCAGGCAGGGGGAGGGGGGAAGGAGCAAACAGACCTTCCAAAGATCATCGACACGTGCCCCCAGCTGCCCCCGAAAAGATCACTTGTCCCTTGGAGTTCCTGGTCCTTAACTCCTCTAAACTCGCCTTTCTTCTCTCTCGCCCACTCTCACATTCTTCCCATCCCACCTCTCATTCAAACAACTCCTTCGTCTGGGAGCGACTCCCACTGATCCCTCGCCGACACGGATGGGATATCCTACGTAGGATCATTCCCTCAGACTCACCGTCTCGTATTTTCTTTCATTTTCCATCTCGCTGACTTCCCTACACACTTTCTCTTTTTCTTATTCATTGTCTGCCTGTGTATCTGTGTCTGTCTGTGTGTCTGTCTGTCTGCCTGTCCGTCTCTCTGGCTGTCTGTCTATCTAAAAATAAATAATAATAATAATATGTTTATTGAAATAGCAGTGATACACTAACAATAATACAATAGAGTACTTTTATGAGTAATGCGCCTAGTCTAAGTTTTACAGTGATACAGTGTGTGTGTGTGTGTGTGTGTGTGTGTGTGTGTGTGTGTGTGTGTGTGTGTGTGTGTGTGTGTGTGTGTGTGTGTGTGTGTGTGTGTGTGTGTGTGTGTGTGTGCGTGTGTGTGTCTGTCTCCTTGTCTGTCTGTATATGTGTGTTTGTATCTCGCCTTGTTCCTTTTTCTCTTTCCTCTCCTCACTTGTCCTACCCACCTCTACCACGCCTCCCGCGACCATCACTCCTCTTTCTTCCCTTTGATGCTCTTCCCAAAGGCACCGACTCCAGTTGCATTCCTGGAATACCCAATATAGTAAGTCCTGCCACAGCTGGAATGCAAAACGAGCTTTGACAAACTCACCTGATTCCCCAAAACGGGTTTTCTTGATATGAATCCCGCGACGGCGTTCAGCATGAAACCGGTCATTCAGCCTCCGCCCAATAAGAAACATTGGGGGTTGTTGTCCGCCCTTTGACTCCTGGGGGTCTTTTTTGAACGAATAAAATCTTCTGGCAACAGGTGGCACACGACCGCGATGGAGTCCAGAAACGATGGGTTCGTTATCTTACTCGTGGTCGGATACTTTATGAACAAAAATTTTCGTCGACTCTTGTCGCTTCATGGAACTTGATTTCCTTGGCGGGGAGGGGGGGGGGTGTAAACTCCTAAATGCGGCGCCACATTAGGCTAGCATGCTACTTGCTTTTTGCTACTTGGTTTGAGTAGAAAGACTTTGGTTACAGTATACTAGACTTCCGTAAGAACTTCTCAACAATGTGTTTAACATCCGTGTAGGTTTAACTTCTCTAGTTCGTCACTCATCTCCTCATTATGTGACGTAAAAGTAATTTGACATTTGGAAATTTGGAAAAAACAAAAGACCGCACCGAAGTCGTTTCTACCCAAACGAAATATCAAAAGAAAGTAACATGCTAGCGAGAAATGCATAGTGTGCCGTCACCTCAAAACCGCGCCCGTCCAAACTAACTTTAACCTTTGTGTCCCGAAGGAAAATGACTTTAGGCTCGGATGCCCACCCGATCAGGATCTCCACTGACCTTTGCTTTCCTGTGCACACTGCCCGGGACTCGAACGAACACACCGAGAGGTCCGTCCAGCCGTTTACTGTCAGATCGACGGGAACTACAAAGGAGTCCTGGGGGCAAAAGAAAACACAAATTAAAAGCAAATTCTGGTTATTTGTTAAAAAATGATCAAGGCTGTTCTTCCAACAGCAGGTATGGAGAAATAAGATGTGAGGAATTAGTAATGCATTTTGTGTCTTTTTGATATGTGAATATTACTGTATTAGAAGTGATCTTTCATACAAAAAAAAAAAGATAAATAAATAAATGAATAGATAAATAAATAAACAAATAAGTAAATAAATAAATAAATAAATAAATAAATAAATAAATAAATAAATAAATAAATAAATAAATAGATAGATAAATAAATGAGTATATAAATGAATAGATAAATGAATAAATAAATATATAAATAAATAAATAAGTAAATAAATAAATAAATAAATAAATAAATAAATAAATAAATAAATGAATAAATAAATAAATAGATAAATAAATAAATAAATAGATAAATAAATAAATAAATAAATAAATAAAATAAAATAGATGAACTGATCCACCTTCAGCCAGAGTCGTCAATTTTGTCCTCTATTCTATTTGGACAGCTCGGGCACGTGTCAGTCATTAGGGTCTGCCTCAGGTTTCAGCCCTTTGGCTATCCTTGACTGAGACAGGCCTCACGTGTCTGTACCCTCCCTCCCCCCCATTCCTTAACCGCCCCCCACCCCCCCAAAAAAAAATCCGAATTGATTTATCTACACCAACTCTAGCCTCAGTGTCTGCTTAACAGTGAGTTATCATCTCGTTTTTTCTCTTGTGTAATGATTATCATTTCATGATTTATGACCGTTTAGCCTGAACCTCTTCGTTGCCGGGGCTGTGTGTCTTAATTTCCAGCCGCATGGGACGTAACCCCGGATTCGCCTACCGTCGGATCACCTTGAAGCCAAGTCTGCAAGACGGTCACCAATAAAAAAAAAAAAAAAAAAAAAAAAAAAAATGTTGCTGTAAAGGACACGAAGGAATCAACGCCCCCCATGGCAATGATGAGTGACGTTAGCGGAGGAGGACTATCAATGGCCCAGGTAGGTAGTCGCGAAACTATCACCTAGTAATCGAGAGACCTCAAGTGGTCGGTGGAATGGAATGAGTCAACAGGTGAAGATGAATGGGAGGATTCTGATAACAACATAATCAAGGTCCTCCTCTTCCACACCCCCGCCCCCCGCCGCCCCCGGTTACAGAAGCATACTGAGACTTTCCCACCCAAAGAATATATATATATATATATATATATATATATATGTATATAATAATATATATATATATATATGTATATATATATACATGTATATGTATATGTATATATATATGTATATATATATATATATACAGTATATATATATATATATATGTATATATATATACATATATATATACATATATATATATATATATATATATATATATATATATATGTATATATATATCGAATGGACGATTCCTGTATTATCATCATCCCAAGTCAATAAACATTATCGACAAAGAATTCACGAGAGCCATAAAAGGAAAGTGATTTTCTTTTGTGACGCAATGTGGTTGCGTCAGGAAGACACCCCAAGAAACATAGACGAGCATTGCATCAGCAGACTTGCGACGCTGAGGGAAAACAACGAAAAAGAAGAAGAAGAAAAAAAAAAAAAAAAGAGAAAAATACAAGAGGTCGCGGAGGAGGGTGAAGAACTCGTCTTCCACCCTTCTGAAACTCGAGGAGTCCCGCGCGAGGAACCTCTGGAAGTCGCGAGTGGCAGAAACCATCTCTTGGGACTCCCGCGCGACGTCGAAATGGCCCGCTACGGGGGACGCTGGATCTCCCGTGAAGGAAGGCATAGTACGGGATAACCTTCCTGGAATGCCCTGGAAAGGTTGAAGCGAACGGGACGAGCAATGATCAGGGACTCTTTGGAAAGTGGCCACATGAAGAAAAGGCCACCAGATCGAGAATATCTGAGATGACAAACGGCTTCAAACAGAGCACGGAAGTCTTTAGACAGGAACTCAGTGGGTCTCTCTCTCCCCATGGACGGTTTCATAGAAGGCGAGTGCGGGATTCGAACCCCACAGCTAATCGAATGCGAGACCAGCATGCTCTCCATGACACCACCAGTGCATATAGGTTCCATGTGGATCATGGAAATCGCAACCTACGTTAAAAGAAATATTATCTAACCTCTTTTGACCAGACACCTCGTAACTGAACCGGAGAATTTGTTGGAAAGCAAGAAGGAATGAGATGATCCTATTGGCTAACGACACCCCCACCCCAGTGACGTCATCCCACCACTGACGGTGATGTCACCTCACCTGAATGAAATCATTTAGCTGTAGCCAGAATAAATTATGTGAAGTTCTGTTACGAATAAATGGAGCGTGGTTGGGAATAAACGAAGAAGA
>NC_134800.1:3695842-3703342 GCF_046742065.1 Oratosquilla oratoria | reverse complement strand
CTTTTTGTCACTTCCGTCCTCTGCTCCTCCTCCTCTTCCTGGAACTTGTCCTCCTCCTCCTCCTCTTCCTCCTCCTCTCCTCCTCCCCTCCTCCTCCTCCTCCTCCTTATTCTCCCTCTCACTCCTCTTCTCTCCATACCTACTTGCCGTAGGACAAATCGGCCTACCTTGAAAACTTCGACCTTCCTTCTAACGCCACACCCTTTCCCTCTTTCTAGGAACGAGTCTCGGCCCTGCTGAGGCTCTGGACGGAACCTAGAAGGTCTAGAAGGCCTAAGCCAGGGGTGGGGAACCTTTTTGGGCATGAAGGCCACCTTACAATTCATCGTCCCACATAGAGGCCGCACTGAACAAATTATTATTATTTTTTCAATTATTTTATCCCTTTTTATAATAAATAATATACTTCTTAAATAATAAATAATATAATTTTTTAAATAATATGTATATCAAAGGCCGCAGAAGGCCGCACTTGATGGCCCGGAAGGCCGCAGAAGGCCGCACTTGATGGCCCGGAAGGCCGCAGAAGGCCGCAGAAGGCCGTACTTGATGGCCCGTAAGGCCGCAGAAGGCCGCACTTGATGGACCGTAAGGCCGCATGCGGCCTTACGGCCGCGGGTTCCCCACCTCTGGCCTAAGCCCTTTGGTCCTGACCTCGGAGTGAAACGGCGACTCGCGGGGAGGAAGTTACCGAACCAGAGTCTCTCTCGGGCGGCGGCGCCGGACGGTCTCCTAAGAATCTTCCCGTGAATGGAGGGTCGCCATCGGCCCGGGAGATCTGGCAAGTGGTTGAGCTGTGTGCCCCCGATTGGATCCGAGGCCAAATGGAGCCCGAGGGAACTCTCTAAATCTCTCTCTATCTTTCTCTCACTCTCTCTCTCTCTCTCTCTCTCTCTCTCTCTCTCTCTCTCTCTCTCTCACTCTCACTCTCTCTCTCTCACTCTCTCTGACTGTCTCTCTCTCTGACTGTCTCTCTCTCTCCCTCTCTCGCTTCTCTCGCCTTTCTCGCTCTTCTCGCATTTCTCGCCTCTCTCTCTCTCTCTCTCTCTCTCTCTCTCTCTCTCTCTCTCTCTCTCTCTCTCTCTCTCTCTCTCTCCAGTTCATACAGAAACACTACACACATGGGGCACGGGTGGAACGGGCAGGAGGTGGATGGGGATCCACCCATAGATCCTGTGTAGTGGATGCACCAAACTATATTCTATTTATCTGAATGGGATGGAGACTTCCCTCGCTATATATATATACATATATATATATATATATATATATATATATATATATATATATATATATATATATATTGTAACTCAATTTTTATTGAATTGCAATTTTTCATAGTTTTCCTCGTAAAGTCTGTATTTCAATCCATCTAATTTAAGACATTTCAGACAAACATAACAATGAAGGATATGAAGTCTCCGCCGACCATTCATTACTTTGAGGAACTGTTCACTTTACCATATCGAAAATTTATTCTGGAACATAAGTATCTTCTTCTCTTAAGCTACGGTTGCACTAGTCAACGGAATGGTTAGATTCCAATGATTCAGTTAGATTTCGTCCAAGGTTGGAGAATAACCGTCGGGTTACAAGGGTACTTAGATGACTAGCGAAATGTTACTTAAACATTTAAATCTCCAGAGAGAGAACGTTGTACAATGTTTTTTATGTTAATGCTTAACTGATGAATAAAGTCATTAAAATTTAAACCCGTAACTATTGCGATGACATTGTATATTCAATCAGTCTTAATATATTACTATTCCATATTCTGTGTTAATGTTAATGGGGTTACGGGTCGATGGTCTGATGATTCTTGGGATATCTAACGAAAAAAAGGTTGAGAACCTTGGTTTTAAGCTAAGGTTACTCTCCAACCTTGGACGAAATCCAACTGAAGCGTTGGAATACAAACATACCATTGATTAATGTAACCCTAGCTTTAGATAGAAAAATATTCTAGTGGAATGTAGACATTAACGTGCATGAAAGGATTAAGAGATTGTGAAAAATATAATTTACTCGGTTTTTTTTTACTTGTATTAACAAAACAAAAACAAAAAAAATCCTCTAGGTTCAAGTAACTGACTAACAAACAAACATGTATTTCTGCAACATGAGAACGTAAGCACCGGAAAGCTGAGGAATCCAGTCAGTGATTCTGCTTTGCAAATCTGTGACGAAGTAGAATCAGAAAGACAAGATTTAGAATCACAGTTGCTTCTTAGACACAATATTTTTTTTTTTGGGGGGGGGAGTGAGTGAGGAGGGGGAGAAGAATTGAGAGGGAGGAGGAGAGTGTCTCTCAAAGCCACTGACCATCGTCCTCTTCTACCACAATCCACAGAAAATTAATGTTTACCATTTCTTCGTTTTTATGTGTAAATATGAAATACGAGATCCTATGTGTCATACTTTTGGGTGAGGACATATTACCGCGCTTAGTCGCGCGCAAGAGTTTTGAATTATTTCCTCTTGTTTTGATTAATTAGAGAACCATAGTCAACGTCTAACCATTTCTAAAGTAATCATATTTATTACCCACGAGAAAGATGACGCGATGATAACTCACCCACTTCCAGATATAATCGGCGCCGCGCTCTTGCCACTAACCTCATATATCACCTTATCGCTTCTGATCATAACTCGAGATGCATTCGTCATCATCATCATCATCATCATCATCATCTCTTCGCTCGCGCGCGCAAATGATATTGACAGTTTTCGTGTCTCGCTTTCCGCCCTGGAAACGCTCGGTTATCTGTTTCGTGGGAAGATGATTAAAACCTCCGACCCTTTTCCAGGGCCTCGGATCCTTTTCCAGGTCCTCCGACCCTTTTCCAGGGCCTCGGATCCTTTTCCAGGTCCTCCGACCCTTTTCCAGCGCCTCCGACGTGCAAAGAAGGTCTTTCTGGACAGCCAAGCCTCAAAAAGACTTCTAAAGCCTCCGGCCATTTTCCAGGGCCTCCGACCCTTTTCCAGGTCCTCCGACGTGCAAAGAAGGTCCTTCTGGACAGCCAAGCCTCCAAAAGACTTCTAAAGCCTCCAACTCTTTTTCCAGGGCCTCCGACCCTTTTCCAGGGACTCCGACCCTTTTCCAGCGCCTCCGACGTGCAAAGAAGGTCCTTTTGGACAGCCAAGCCTCCAAAAGACTTCTAAAGCCTCCGACTCTTTTTCCAGGGCCTCCGACCATTTTCCAGGTCCTCCGACCCTTTTCAAGGGCCTCCGACCCTTTTCCAGCGCCTCCGATGTGGAAAGAAGGTCCTTCTGGACAGCCAAGCCTCCAAAAGACTTCTAAAGCCTCCGACTCTTTTTCCAGGACCTCCGGCCCTTTTCCAGCGCCTCCGACCCTTTTCCAGCGCCTCCGACGTGGAAAGAAGGTCCATCTGGACAGCCAAGCCTCAAAAAGACTTCTAAAGCCTCCGACCCTTTTCCAGGTCCTCCGACCCTTTTCCAGCGCCTCCGACGTGGAAAGAGGTCCCTTCTGGACAGCCAAACCTCCAAAAGATTCTTGTAAATCTGAGGAGAAATTATAATAACCTTGATTTTACGGTGGAAAGGAAATTCTTGCTCGGGAGGTCTACAGAAGAGGAAAAACGAGGGCGCCTCAGGTTTGTCGGTCTTTTCGTTCGTTTCTCGAAAGTTTTCGTCCTCGTGAAACAGTGAAAGTGACACGAGCGATCTTTTTCTTTGCATTCCTCAGCTCACGACCCGAGAAAGTAACTGTATGAAGTGCTATAGTGCCTTCAACCTGCTTCTCTCTCTCTGTCTCTCTCTCTCTCTCTCTCTCTCTCTCTCTCTCTCTCTCTCTCTCTATCTCTCTCTCTCTCTCTCCCTCTTTCTCTCACTTTATCTATCTCTATCTTCCTGTCCCTCTCCCTCACTCTACACACACAAACACACACACACACACACACACACACACACACACACACACACACACACACACACACACACACACACACACACACACACACACACACACACACACACACACACACACACACACACACACACACACACACACACACACACACACACACACACAAATATATGTATATATGTATATATATATATACTTTCAGTAATCGTAATATATATATATATATATATATATATATATATATTCTATATATATATATATATATATATATATATATATATATATATATATATATATATTCTTTTACTACCTCCTTAACCTTTCAGACATGATTTCACTACACGCGCACGTACAATGTATTACTGGGCTAGCGAGTACTTAAGCCTTATTTATTTATTTATTTATTTATTTATTTATTTATTTTGTTCAATTTCATTTACATTTGATATATCTGTTTCATCTTGACGTTCTCTTATCTCTCTATATTTTCTTCACTCCTCGTATTTTTCTCCTTCCTCTATTTACTTTTCCTCCTCCTCCTTCTCCTCCTCCTCCTCCTCCTATTCCTCTTCCTTTCCCTCCGCTTAATCGTCCTTTTCGTCTTTCTGTATTCCTCTTTTCCTCAGCCTAGTCTTCCTCCTCCTCTTCCTCTACCTCCTCCTCCTGTTCCTCTTTTCCTCTTCCTCAGACTAGTATTCCTCTTTTTCCTCCTCCACCTAGTCTCCCTCTTCCCTTTCCTTCACCCAGTCTTCCTCCTCCTCTTCCTCTTCCTCCTCCTCTTCCTCCTGCCGCTGCACGCTCTGGTAGACTCAGTCACGCACCACTTGAGAAGAATTGAAGCGAATCGTAAGTACCGATCCGAAGCATGGCCGCCTACTCCGTAGGTGCGGGCGGCCGCGGGCGGTTACGGGCGTCCGGCCGCGGGCGGACAACTTGCACCCCTGTTGCCAATTGTCCGTCACGTTTCCTCCCTACGCCTTCCCTGGGGTCTGGTCCCTCTGTCCGTTTTCTGTATAATGATCAGTCGTCTCGTATCATCTCTCGTTTGGTAATTTTGACTCTGGAGTCACATTCTGACTGAGTCTCTTCTGTGGTGGCGAGTGCCAAGTTCACATTCATAGAGAAGACATTTCCCCACTTATGGATAAGCTCTTAGATCAGGACAGTCATTGGCTTTCTTGAGTCAATGTTTTTATACCCATTATTCCAATACGGGTGTGTTTTATCTATTTTATTTTATCTATTTATTTTTATTATTATTATTTTTTTACTTGTTAACCTTCCTAGAGTTTGGATGTTGGTGTTCTTTCCTGGATCTCACCCACAATGCAAAGTTCCACAACTTTCCAGTTACCCTACTAGATGTCACCCGTAATTGCTACATATATACTATGTTGCAAGTAACTGCGATAATTAATTAGTTTTCGAATTAATACTATATAAAAAATGAACCAGTATTTTGCGGTGATATCTATTATGAAAGAAACACAAGACCGCCGTCGGACGTTGTAGTCCAATTGTACACCGGAATGCGTTTACTGTTATCAAATTCCGCTAGTCATGTCCGACAGCTCCAAACGTACATTTTACCTGACGGTTGGAAGGCTTCTGTTGATCTTTCATCTCTTATTCTCGTTTGCAGTTGAGCATCGTCCGCAAGCATTCATTCGTGTAGCCTCCGTGCCAGGAACATGGCTGGTGCAAAGTCTGAGCCCTGTGAAACTCCACCAGTCTTCTCTTTCTCCTTCCTCTTTAGATCCCCTTTCTCGTTCTCCTCTTTCGTGAGTTGACTTGTCGAAGTATGTGTGGTGTGTGTGTGTGTGTGTGTGTGTGTGTGTGTGTGTGTGTGTGTGTGTGTGTGTGTGTGTGTGTGTGTGTGTGTGTGTGTGTGTGTGTGTGTGTGTGTGTAATTCACCTTGGTCTTTGGATCACGTGTTGGACTCGTGATCAACAGCTGTTTCCCTACCGGAAGAAAGCTCGGAGCTCTTATGACCTATCTATGGGTAATGCTGTGACCTTACACGCACCCCCGCCCCAACTCCCCGCCCGCGAGAGCTGGAGTAACGACTCGAAGCGCAGCAATACTGAAATTATTTCAGCCCTGGACAGGATTCGAACCCGGAGCGCCGTGTGTGTGTGTGTGTGTGTGTGTGTGTGTGTGTGTGTGTGTGTGTGTGTGTGTGTGTGTGTGTGTGTGTGTGTGTGTGTGTGTGTGTGTGTGTGTGTGTGTGTTTACCTAGTTGTATTTACCTAGTTGTATTGAACGGGAAGGGGAGCTATGCTCGTAGTGACCCGTCTTTGTATCTCTCAGCATCGAGTTTGTTCTTAGATTCTTGTGTGGTTTTTGCACACACTATTGTTTCGTCCAATTCGTTCCAGATATCCACCACTCTGTGTGAAAAACTATATTTTCTTTTTTCAGGTCTCTTCTCTATTGTGTGTGTGTGTGTGTGTGTGTGTGTGTGTGTGTGTGTATCAATACATAAGTTCTTGATATGAGCTGGCTATCACTAACTTTTCTGTTGCCGTGGGAAGCTTGTGACAAGTGTATCCTACAAATTCCTCAACGAAAGGACACCTTGGAGATAAATAAAATCATTCGATGACAGGCATAACAGAAGGAAAAGGACCGTATGTCACGACAGGGGTCATCCACTAACGGTTACCTGTTGGTAAGCTAACCTGACTCATCTCAAATATGTTGACATGTCCCGTCTTCTGGTGTGTGTCTGTTATTGGTGCCGTTATGAGATTTCCTAACTGTTCTGCTTCATCATCGTCGCCTTTAACATCCCTTCGCCTTGTGACAGCCGATGATCTAGTCCCTGAGCATCTAGAGTTGATCAAGTGTCACAGGACTGACAATTGATCAACTGACTAACGAGCTGACTGACGGTATTATCGCGACAATGTTACCACCTTTCCCCCCGTCTCTGTTTCTCTCTCTCTCTCGGGGGAGGGGGGGAACAAAGAAATTGAAAGTCTTGCTCCCCAAAATCCGTGCCCCCCTCCCCCCTCCCCCCATCCCGCCATACACAACCATCTACCCACCCCTCTCTCCCTCGCTTTGCCTACGTAATGCCAAAGTCCACGAGAAATTACCCGATCGTCAGTTGATATACCACATTGCATCGGTCACTAGAACAGGATTTGAATTTGTTTTTTACCTTAACAAAAGAATGTGTTTGTAACTTTAGTTACTGAAATGTTGTTCATCTTATAAACACTTAAACACGACACTAAAGGAATGTTTAAGAAATGGGAAGAACTCAGAATCGGCTTGGTTGCACCTCGCTTTGGACGAAACGTAGCGACACAAACCGAACGCTAAGAAAGAAGTTGTTGTTATCTAATAGTTCCCGCTCTCACGATTGCTCCACTTTCCACTAGACGCGTTCGAATCCAGCGCATTTTCACTTATTGTCTATGAAAATGCAATCTATCTGTACATCTAAACCCATTCCCAGTAAAAGTTCACTTCCGTAGATAATTTTCCGTCGACGATTCGTAGAAAACGGGGTCCCCAAGGTTCCGGAAAATCGTTGGTATTCTGTCGTTATTGTGGAATGATCTTTGGACGTTCCGAACTCAGCGACTTTCCCTCTCGAAGGCAA
>NC_134800.1:3685842-3690842 GCF_046742065.1 Oratosquilla oratoria | reverse complement strand
AAATAGTAATGATAATGATGATAATAATTATCATCATTATCATTACTATTTTATCTCTATACCAAGAGCTTTTCCCTCATATAAGAGAGGTAGCCAAATCAAAGACACGTACCCAAACCCACCCACTCCACTCCCCTCCACCACCCTTTTCCCCCCTTCCCATCTTAGCTCCTCGTGGATGTCGGGTCATACCTGCATCCCGCCCACTGCCCTGGATCAGAAGCAATGCAGCAAGGCAGTGATAGTAACAATCCTAATTAACAAAACAAATAAGATAATGGTAATAATAAATGAATAAATGAATAATGAGCGCAGTATTGTGGAAATCCCTACCCTGCCCCGTGATTATTCCGCCCGCTCATCCGCCTGCCGCCCGCCTGTCCGCTTAATTCTTGACGTTGTCCACAACGCGTCCTCTGCATGTCTTCATGCTGTTCTGGTATGCATGAATGGTTCAGTACAATATTGTTTGCATTCGTGAATGCATGTTTGAATGCACATACGCACGTATGCATGTATAAATGAATACATGTGTATACGGATACATAAATGTATGAATATGTATGCATTATATGTGTACGTCAGCGTGTGTGTATTTGTATGCATGTATGTATATACGCGTACACGTATGCATATGCGCATGTATGCATGTGTGATCAACCATGGTCTTGGATCACGTGGTGTGCCCGTGACCAAAATTGATTACCTTCTGTTGATAAGCTCATATGTTGCCCTGTTTCTGGGCAGTGGTGTGGCCTTATAACTAACTTGTTAACTAGCAAAATAAAATAAACTAACTAACACGCACGCACACACACACACACACACACACACACACACACACACACACACACACACACACACACACACACACACACACACACACACACACACACACACACACACACCTCCCTTTGCTTAGTGGGGACAGTAACGGTTGCAGTGTTCTTGAAAATTTCAACCCGTGAGCGGGATTCGAATTTTGATTTTACAATTATGAGCCACGACTACCAACAAGCCGTGCTCATATATCCATACATGTATGCATGTATGTGTGTACGGATTTATACATGTATAGGGTGCAAATATGTATTATGTATGTATAGTCCATGTATGCATGTATTGTTTGTAGTATACATGCGTGTATTCACGCATGTCTATGTATGATGTATGTACTGTAGATGTATGTATTTATGTATGTATGTATATGTATGTATGTATGTACATAGTATATGTGTGTAATGTATGTATGTAATGTATGTATGTCTGTATATATATATATATATATATAAATATATATATATATATATATGTGCGTATGTATGTATGTATGTATGTATGTATGTATGTATGTGTGAATGTAAGTATGCATGTATGAATGTATGCATGTATGTGTGAATGTATGTATGTGTGAATATATGTATGTATGCATGTGTGAATATATGTATGTATGCATGTGTGAATATATGTATGTATGTATGTGTGTATGTATGTATGTATGTATATATGTATGTATGTATGTATGTATGTATGTATGTATGTATGTATGTATGTATGTATGTATGTATGTATGTATGTACTGTATGTATGTATGTATGTATGTATATATGTATGTATGTATGTATGTATGTATGTATGTATGTATGTATGTATGTATGTATGTATGTATGTGTATGTATGTATATATGTAATGCATGCACTGTGTGTATGTATATACGAATGGAGATGCTTTTGACTGCTACACCTGTCCAATTGAGTGAAAAATCGCGTGAATCCAATCAAAAGAAAGTCTACGAAGCGCCTGGAAATGTTTCATAATGTTTGGTCCAAGTACGTTTTATTTCGCTCATTGGAGTTTGTCCCCAGATTTCAAAACGACTAATTGCTCAAACTCGTCAACAGCGCCGTTGCCCCAAACAAGTCGTTACAGGATAAATTTCAGTCATCGTATTTATGCACAAGAAACTCAGCAATCTAATTTTTTGATATTTGATCATACTTACAAGTGGATCATGTTTCACTTCTATCAAATTCATTCTCTTAAGATTCTACAAAGAAATTGTCCTTTTGTGTTATCTTTTTGTTGTCGTACGCAAGTTGGTCCGATCGTTCCGTCACCAACGGCGCGAAATTTGAATATTTTGTCGGTTAACAGCAAACGGAGAAGGTCGAAAATGGGAGCTCTCTCCACCCAGACATCATAAGACAATAACCGCTTTTATTTCAAACTTCCGAGAGTATGACGGAATATTTCGTGTGTTCATGAGAAATAGTGATACATTACCTTAGTGATGACAACGAGTGTTATAGTGATTCTTGATAGTGCTTGTGTTGTGTTGTGTTGTAAAAGATATCGAATTAAGTGGAACGGTGGATCGCATTCAGTGGAACACTGGAGTGGAGCACCTCGTCGTGGGCAGGTAAGTACTGTACAGAGAGCACAGCCTTGCCAAGCTATACAGAAACACAAACTCAGACAATACTTGCTTACTTCACTGATTTCATTCCACGGACATCGGCCAAGTGTGACCGCCTTTCCATAGAGTAGCTTTTATTTAACTATAACTATGCATTTATCTATTTATCTTATTTATTATTTACATTATTATAGTTCTTATTTATTCATTTATTTATCTATTTATTTATTGATTTATCATTATTATGATTTTTTCGCATCCGACCTAGATATGGACCAAAAGGTCTCCTGTCGGCATGCTCCGTCTTTGTAATCCTTTGTAATCCTTTGTATTACAAAGGAGGAGCATGTCGACAGAAGACCATTTGGTCCATAACTAGGTCGGCTGAGAAAAAAACTCTAATAATGATAAATAAATAAATAAACAAATAAAAATCATAATAATATAAATAGTAATAAATAAAATGAACAGATAAATGCATATAGTTAAATATTAAACAAACAGGTAAATAGTAAATAATAACAAATTGCCATATTCAATAACAAATGAAAATCAGGCAAATAGTAATAACCAAACACAAATAATAACAACTAAATAATTATTATGTGTGTGTATGGGGGGGTGGGGGGAGTGGGGGTGATCTCTCATCCGACACGTGGGTCTGCCCTACGCCTGACTGAAATCGCGCGGTCTCTTACAAAGTGAAGTATGGAGGTGTTGAAAGGGGTAACGTACATGCCACACGCTGCATCACGCGACACATGGACCCTAAGGATCAACGGCGACTGCGTAAAATCAGGTTTCTGTAATTTTGGCTTTGAGGGTGAGTGAAGAAGGCTTAATGAGGCTTGGAAGTTGATGGGGACATATTGAGGCTTGGAAGGTGATGGGGGGGGTATAATGAGGCATGGAAGTTGAGGGGGCATAGGTTTTTAGGTTGAGGGGTGCATAGGCTTTGAGGCTGAGGGAGGCATAGGCTTTGAGGCTGAGGGGTGCATAGGATTTGAGGCTGAGGGGGCATAATGAGGCTTGGAAGTTGAGGGGGGCATAGGCTTTGAGGCTGAGGGGGGCATAGGCTTTGAGGCTGAAGGGTGCATAGGATTTGAGGCTGAGGGGGCATAATGAGGCTTGGTAGGTGAGGGGGGCATAGGCTTTGAGGCTGAGGGGGCATAGTGAGGCTTGGAAGTTGAGGGGGGCATAGGCTTTGAGGCTGAGGAGTGCATAGGCTTTGAGGCTGAGGGGTCATAATGAGGCTTGGAAGTTGAGGAGGGCATAGGCTTTGAGGTTGAGGGGGCATAGTGAGGCTTGGAAGGTGGGGGAGCATAATGAGGCTTGGTAATTCTTGATAAAAAAAAAGGTCGCTATTTCCTGAACCTCAATTTAACTAAACTAAACCTAGACCCATTTTAGTGTGAGAATGAGGGGCGCAACGTATTCAGTGAGTATATCGCGAGTTTATTTAATTCTTTATTCAATTGCGGTCATATATTTAATCATTACAACTAAGTTTTCTTTATCAATGAGAGTAATTTTGTGTCCTATATATGGGACATAGTGTGGACATCTATGCACCATCTTCGTGCGGTCTGGTTATCAAGACTAACGAAATGGTTTAAATGGGTCAATTAAGAATTGGGAAACTGTCGTCCTGTTCGCGTGGACGGGTGATTCCGTAGACCAGCGTTTCTCAACCTTTTTACCCTTGCGTAACCTTTAAAATAAATTGCATGTCTCAAGGAACTCCTGCGCAAAAAAAAAAAAACACTAAAAAAAAAACAAAAACAAAAAAACACCCATATCTTTCTCATTTTATTTTCATCGTGATTATAGGCTAGACAGGATGTCTATATTACATTATTGCTGTAACCAAGAATGCGTCGTGCGTGTTTAATTATAATACGTATATGAAATTACATAAAAAATCAAAAGTGCATTAGCCTATCTCACTTGTTCTTGCGGAACCTTTTAGGGACCTTTTACGGAACCCTTAGGAACCTTTTGCGGAACCTTAGGGTTCCGGGGAACCCTGGTTGAGAAACGCTGCCTAAGACGGTACCGTCCTATACAGGTCCTTGGAATTACCGTCCCGGTAGGCGAGCAAGACGACAAGGAAGTACCTTCGTCAGTTCGGGATGTGTTATACGAAGGTTCTTTGTAGTTAAGGCCAGATTTTTTTGTTTTTTATTTGGGTTTCGGGCACCATAGATCCTTCCCCATAGGTCGGAGAGGGGAAAAAAAATGCCTCCAACATATTTGTTTATGGAAAGCTTTCAGGAGGTCATGTTGTCATGTCGGAGGGATTTTTCAAATATTTTCAGTTTTGTTTCATTTATACCTTCTCAGTGGCCAGGGTGATGAACACAAGCGTATGTACCAAGCTTTGCATGTTTTGTAGAAACTGTAGGCCCACAGTGTTTATATGTATATATATATGTATAAATATATGTATATATATATATATATTTTTTTTTTTCTTTCTTTTCTTTGATAGTTATACCAGCGCTAGTCAGCAATTCGGCGGAAATGGAAAAAAAAAGGAATTTCGACTTCTTTTTTCGGGTTTTCCGACGTCGGCGGGCCCAA
>NC_134800.1:3680842-3683342 GCF_046742065.1 Oratosquilla oratoria | reverse complement strand
GTATTAGTTATCCCTAGGGAGGCGTATTAGTTATCCTTAGGGAGGACTGTACGTGTTAAAAAGAGGCGGGGAGGGGTTAAAACAAATAAATAAATAAATAAATAAATAAATAAATAAATAAATAAATAAATAAATTATTGGGATAGCTCCCGGAAAAGGAGTAGAAGACCAATTGGTCTTTGAGAACGGGGAGAGGGAACTACGGATGGACAGTAGGGAGGGGGTCGCGCTCCCTAATGACCACGCTCAAAAGAGGGTCCGCCGGGGGAAGTCGTTTGAGTAACGACTCGCAGCGCAGCGATACTGAAATTTTTCACCCCTGAGCGGGATTCGAACCCGTTGAAGTGGAGGGTTGGGGTAGCGGTCCATTATTACCTCTTTCAGTGTTATGTCCGCGGGGAATTCTCTTGATTTCGTTCAAGAAGTGGTCCGTGGGGGGTCACGGTCTTTAGTGACCCCGTTCAAAGGGGATTTACATGATTAGGGGTGGAGGTCCGTAGGGGGGCCCTTTCAACGGAAGTCCCTGGGGGGAGAGGTGAGGGGCTCAGTGGCTGCGGCCGGAGCCGAGATCTTTGCTCTACTATGGGCTTGGACTTTTGGGCCAGGTGACTGACAGTCACTCCTGGGGAACGGAGGGGAGTGAGTGCGGGATTCGAACCCGGGATGGAGCGAATGACGCCACCGTAGGAGTGTGCTTGACGTGTGTGTGAAACAACACAGTAGTCGCAAATGGCTTGGAATATTAGGCAGACGCTTTGAAAATGGTTTAACTATTTCGTAAATGTTTGTTTACTTTCAATAAACTTTCCTACTGGGATTCGAACCCTCGCTTGAACGGTTTGCTTTTTATAAGACCAAGACCGTACCATCACGCCACCGTGACCCTGCTTTTATAAGACGCCACCGTGACGATACGGTCTTCGTTTTTATAAAAAGCAAGCCGCTAAGGCGAGGGTTCGAATCCCAGTAGGCGAGTTTATTTCCAAATGTCATAATGACACATACTTCTTTAAATGTATAATCACGATTCCTGAACACACACATTCATACTCTTGTCTTTGGTCTTTATGGATTGTATTTGTCAATCCATCTTCCTCTTTGTCATCTTTCCTACTATATGGAATCTTACCTTCGCTTTGACTTAACTTGGTTGAAGAATTGCTTCTGAGGCCTAATTTATAAAAGGTCTTTACCCTAATCTATAAAAGATCCTAACCCTATTGGCGGAGATTTTTACCTAAATCCCTTTTATGTCGGAGACCTAAATGCTTATGTCTAGACATAACCTCGACATTATGGACAGCTGATTTAGGTGTAAAATCTCCTACATTTTGGAGATTTATGTCTAGACCAAGGGGTTAGGATCTTTTATGAATTCGGCCCATGGTTCCTAGACGTTGAAGTACTTCTCCTTGTAACGATTTCTCAGTTCTTTTCCTCAACCGAATTTCTCTATCACGGTAATGATAAACACCAGATAGTGTCTTACATCCCCTAACCTTCCAAATTCATAATTTTGTCTCCCTACCTATATATATACATATATAAATGTGTGCGTGTGTGTTGTGAATGTGTGTGTTCACCATGGTCTTTGAATCACGTGTTGGACTCGTGACCGACAGCTATTTCCCTCCCAGAAGAGAACTCAGAGCTCATATATGACCGATCTATGGGTAATGATGTGACCTAACACGCACACACAACTCCCCGCCCACGAGAGTTTGAGTAACGACTCGCAGCGTAGCGATACTGAAATTTTTCACCCCTGAGCGGGATTCGAACCCGGACCACCGTGTGTGTGTGTGTGTGTGTGTGTGTGTGTGTGTGCGTGTGTGTTTGTTATAAAAACTCTTAGGCATTTCTCCTAAATTATTTCCAGTCATTTCTTGTAAATGATCACCCAAGAACACATAGCAAGAAAATAGCCGAAGAAGATAATAACAGACCCGGGGAATTGGCCGTATAAGACACACATAATGGTACCTATCACTGACAAAGAAACGGAGGCTGCTCAACTCACCTCCTCCCGTCCGCGCCCGACCATACCACCGAATTAGGCGGCAGCGTCGCGGATTGTCCGTCTTGGCGGCCCGGGTGCGGCCTCTCATCAGAGGTCGTTGCGATCTCTGGTGATAAATGGCCTCCCAGGCTAGGTTAGGCTGAGGTGGGCAAAGCGAAGCGAAGCGAGGCGAGGCGAAGGGGTCGTCGGGTGGCAACAGAGTCTGGAAAGGTGGGCTGCCGTCCTGGATAGGCCCATTCCTGGAATGTGTGGCCCAAAGCTTAGGGGAAGCAGGATGCAGAATTACGAGGAAAAGATAATCGAGTATTTCCGTGTAGGCGTATTTATGTATGTATGTGATTCATCATTGGGGGTTGAATTACCTTTGGGAGTTCATATAATACGACCTAGGCTATGCTCTCACAACATACACACACACACACACACACACACACACACACACACACACACACACACACACACACACACACACACACACAC
>NC_134800.1:3645842-3675842 GCF_046742065.1 Oratosquilla oratoria | reverse complement strand
TGTGTGGGGTGTTAGCATGGGCACGAACGCGAGACTTGGGCAGGGAGAGGAGGAAATGCACCCAAGAATTTGATTGCCAAAGAAAGCTAATGGAAAAAAAAAGGGGGAGACAAAAAGGGGAGCTAAAAAAAGAGCTAAAAAAAGAGCTAAAAAGAGCTAAAAAGAGCTAAAAAAGAGCTAAAAAAGTTAATAAAAAGAGCTAAAAAGGACCTAAAAAAAGAGCTAGAAAAAAAGAGCTAGTAGCAGCACAGGAAAGTAAATAAAAGTATATGAGGGAAAGATTGGTAAGACGATAAGGGGGTAAATGAGGTCAGATTGATAACGACTCGTTTCGAAACTTGTATGTAGGGCTGGGATTGTCGGCGAGATGAGATGAAAATTCATTGTATGGCGTTAAGTGAAAGTAAAACGAACCCAGAGCCCAAGTAAAGAACAGATGGATCGTCGCCTCCGCCGATTTTGGAAAAGAAATATTGGAAGGAAATACTAAAGTACATATGAACACAAGCTCACACGTGCTCGCACGCACATCCTTCCCTCTCACAGACGCACACACACACACACACACACACACACACACACACACACACACACACACACACACACACACACACACACACACGTATACACACGCACGTACACACACACACATACATGCAAACTCATACACACACATACAGGCAAACTCATACACACACATACAGGCAAACTCACACACACACACACACACACACACACACACACACACACACACACACACACACACACACACACACACACACACACACACACACACACACACACATACACACACATACACACACACACATACACACACACACACACACACACACACACACACACACACACACACACACACACACACACACACACACACACACACACACACACACACACACACACACATACTCACACACACACACACACACACACACACACACACACACACACACACACACACACACACACATACCCACACACACACACACACACACACACACACACACACACACACACACACACACACACACACACACACACACACACACACACACACACACACATACACACACAACACACGCAGGCAAATCCACACACCCACACAAACGAACACATACATCCACATACATCTACATACATACACACAAATACATCACACACACACACACACACACACACACACACACACACACACACACACACACACACACACACACACACACACACACACACACACACACACACACACACACGTAAAGACGCGCCATTCTCAAGTGAAACGAAGCTTCTCAACGAATTAGAAGAAAATCTTGTTTGTAGAAAGCTGATCCATACGCTGCTGCGCCTCCTCCTCCTCCTCCTCCTCCTCCTCCTCCTCCTCCTCCTCCTCCTCCTCCTCCTCCTCCTCCTCCTCCTCCTCCTCCTCCTCCTCCTCCTCCTCCTTTTCCTCCTCCTCCTCCTCCTCCTCCTCCTCCTCCTCCTCCTCCTCCTCCTTTTCCTCCTCCTCCTCCTCCTCCTCCTCCTCCTCCTCCTTTTCCTCCTCCTCCTCCTCTCCATCTCCAGCTTTAGGACTAGCAAATCTGATTTGACCAGTTTTCTCTCCCTTCCTCCCTTCCTCCCTTCCTCCCTTCCTTCCTCCCTTCCTCCCTTCCTCCCTTCCTTCCTCCTTCCTTCCTCCCTTCCTTCCTCCCTTCCTTCCTCCCTCCTTTCCTCCCTCCTTTCCTCCCTCCCTCCCTCTCTCTCTCTCTCTCTCCCTCCCTCCCTCCCTCCCTCCCTCCCTCCCTCCCTTCCGCCCTTCCTTCCTCCCTTCCTCCCTTCCTCCCTTCCTTCCTCCCTTCCTTCCTCCCTCCCTCCCTCCCTTCCTCCCTTCCTCCCTCCCTCCCTCCCTCCCTCCCTCCCTCCCTCCCTCCCTCCCTCCCTCCCTCCCTCCCTCCCTTGCTTTCTCCCCTCCCTCTCTCCCTCTCTCCATCTCTCCATCTCTATTTCTATCTATCTCCCTCCCTCTTCCCTTCCCCTCCCCTCCCCTCACCCATCTCTCCCCGTTCTCCCCCCTCCCCTCCATTCACTTATCTCCCTTCTCCCCTCTCTCCTCTCTCTCCCCTCTTTCCTCTCTCTCCTCTCTTTCCTCCCCTCTCGTTCTTTTCTCTCCTCTCTTGATTTGCGGTTCCTGTGTAATCGGAGACGGACCGGGAGGATCGTCGCAGGAGGTACTCTATGTTCCCCTGACACCTTCCTCCTCCTCCTCCTCCTCCTCCTCCTCCTCCTCCTCCTCCTCCTCTTCCTCCTCCTCCTCCATCTCCTCCTCCTCCTCCCCCTCTTAATCCTTCTCCCCTCCTCCTCCTCCTCCTCCTCCTCCATCTCCTCCTCCTCCTCCTCCTCCTCCTCCTCCTCCTCCTCCTCCTCCTCCTCCTCCTCCTCCTATTCATCCTCCGCCACCTATTCCTCCTCCGCCACCTATTCCTCCTCCACCTCCTCTTCCTCCTCCTCTTCCTCCTCCTCTTCCTTCTCCTCTTCCTCCTCCTTCCTTCTCTTCCTCCTCCTCTTCCTTCTCTTCCTCCTCCTCTTCCTCTTCCTCCTCTTTCACCTTCACCTCCTCTTCCTCCTCCTCCTCTTCCTCCTCCACCTCTTCCTCCTCTTCCTCCTCCTCCACCTCTTCCTCCTCTTCCTCCTCCTCCACCTCTTCCTCCTCTTCCTCCTCCACCTCCTCTTCCTCCTCCACCTCCTCTTCCTCCTCCTCCATATCCTCCTCCTCTTCCTCTTCCGACTCCTCCTCTTCCTCCTCCTCTTCCTCCTCCTCTTCCTCCTCCTCTTCCTCCTCCTCTTCCTTCTATCTCCTTTGCCCCCTTCTTCTTCACTTTATTTTCTTCTTCGTCTCTTTTTTTTCTTTTACATTTTTCTTCATCTAGTCATCTTCATATATCAATTTCAACTCCTAAATTACTACCAGTCCACTCCACCCCACATGCTATATTTATCTATATTTATGTACCAAGAGATTTTTCCCCCTTATAAGGGGGGTAAGCCAAGTCAGAGGCGGTTACCTATTAACCCATTCCACTTCCATCCACCCATTCCATTCCCCTCCACCACCCCCTCCACCCTGTCCCATCTTAGCTCCTCATGGATGACGGGTCATACCTGCATCCCGCCACCTGCCCTGGATCAAACGCAATGCAGCAAGACACAGTACATCCATAGCAAGGCCCTTCGGGCTGCGTCAAAATATCATTTACACATAAGCACTCTCTACCTTCCCCCCCTTCCCCCATCCCTGTCTCGATCCTGCCCTCTCACTTCTTTGCTCGACAGTCAAGCCATACGAAAACCGGCGAAAGTCACTTTTTTTTTTTTTTTTTTTTTTTTTAGCCGTTTTCTGTTGCCCGGAAGAAGACAAAAGCGACGCGATACCATCGAGGCCTTGAACAGGAGTCAACCTAAACTGTGAAATTGTGTAATCTAAGGTTCTCTCTTTACGCGAGGCGTTATTGGCGGAAAGAGGTTTGATTCAGAAAACGAAGACTGACAGTTCACTAAAAGAGAGATCAGGTCAGTTAACACGAGCTGGAGGGGATGGGGGGAAGGGGGGATGAGGAAAGCAGTCGATTCTGGCTCAGATAAACCCCCCTCCTACCTCATTCCCTCCCCCATTCATCCCCTTCTCCCCCTCCTCCCCTCCCTCCTCCCCTTCCCTCCCTCCTCCCCTCCCCTCCCCCTCCTCCCCTCCCCTCCCCCATCCCTCATCCCTTCCCCTCCCCCATCCCTCATCCCTTCCCCTCCCTTATCCCCCTTCCCTCCCTCCTCCCCTCCCCTCCCCTCCCTTATCCCCTTCCCTCCCCTATCCCCTTCCCTCCCCCCCATCCCCTCCCCTCCCCTTCCCTACCCCCCTTATCCCCTTCCCTCCCCTAACCTCCCTGATCCCCTTCCCTCCCTCCTCCCCTCCCTCCTCACCTCCCCCTCCCCTCCCCCTCCCCTCCCTCATCCCCTTCCCTTCCCCTTCAACCCCTCCCTCATCCCCTCTCCCTCCTTCTCCCCTCCCCTCTCCTTCCCTCTCTCATCCCCTCCCCTCCCTACGCCCCTCCCCCTCCCCTCCCCCTCCCCTCCCTCATCCCCTCCCCCCTTCCCTCTCTCATCCCCTCCCCTCCCTCATCCCCTCCCCTCCATCCTCCCCTTCCCTCCCCTTCCCTCCCCTCCCCTCCCCTCCCCTCCTTCCTCCCCTCCTTCCTCCCTCCTCCCCTTCCCTCCCTCCTTCCCTCCCTCCTCCCCTTCCCTCCCTCCTCCTCTCCCCTCCCTCATCCCCTCCCCTCCTTCCTCCCTCCCTCATCCCCTCCCTCATCCCCACCCTCATCCCCTCCCTCATCCCCTCCCCCCTCCCCCCGCTCGTCCCCTCCCCTCCCTCATCCCCTCCCCTCCCTCTTTTCCTCCCTCATCTCCTCCCCTCCCTCCTCCCCTACCTCCTCCCCTCCCCTACCTCATCCACTCCCCTCCCTCCTCCCCTCCCCTCCCTCATCACTTTCCCCCCAAAAGCTCCTCGTTCCGTTCCCCCCAGGAGGTCTTTCCTCTTGCAGGACACCCCACGGCGCCCACGTAACCGGCAACAGCCACATTATTGACCCACAAGTCTCTCAAGATGTATTGTGTTGCTGTCTGGGCACGGCGAGGGTAGGGCAGTGTAAGATGACGTGGTCGGTGTCCTGGGGTTGCATCTGGGTCACATTGGGTCATGCTGGGTCACGCTGGGTCTCTGTAGCAAGGTGCTGGGTGGTGACCTGAACGTAAGCGTGATTGTGTAGTTCCTTGTCCGGTTGTCCGGGGGGATTTTTGTCCGGGGGGATTTTTGTCCGGGGGAGTTTTTGTCCGGGGGAGTTTTTGTCCGGGGGATAATTGACCCAGTCTTATCATGTGCGGAGGTTCCGTTTGATAAAGACCCCTGGGGCCGAATTTATCAAAGACCTTAATCCCTAAGTCTAGACATAAATCTCCAAAACGGCGGATATTTGACCTAAACCAGCTGTCCATAATGTCTAGGTTATGTCTAGACATAAGCGTTTAGGTCGCCGACATAGGGATTTAGGTAAAAATCTCCGCCATTTTGAAGAATATATGTCTAGACTTAGTGGTTCCCAACCGGTTTGCCGCGGCACCAAGGAGTACCGTGAGATTACAAAGGATTACAAAGGCGGAGCATGCCGACAGGAGACCTTTTGGTCCATATCTAGGTCGGATGCGAAAAAAATCAATAATAATAAATTAATAAATAAAAACTATGATAATGTAAATAACAAATAAAATACACAAATAAATGCATAGGTATTGTTAAATAAAACAGGTAAATAGTAAATAATAATAAGTTGACATATAACTAATAATAAATGAGAATCAAACAGACAAATGATAACAAAACAAAAAAATAATATAAAGTAAATCATAATCATTACAGCATCAACTGAAGGTGCCGCCAAAATTGAGGGCAAAAATAATTTTTGTATTAACGACTCTGTCATCCATTTCTGTTCATTAAAGTAGCATCAGTGTAAAGATGATTATTTTCATATCATCCAGGAAAAAAAATTGTTACACTAATGTTGAATCAACAAAATACTGACAAACTAGAATTTAGATTTTCTAATAAGTGTGCCAGAATATGTTGGAAACCATTGTCCTAGACTTAGTGGTTAGGTTTGTATGTATAGTTTAACGTCAAACACTCCGCCCATATCGGGAGGCTAGTACGGTGCCCCTCACAGAGGGCTTTGTAGCGTGGAATTTAATGAACCATGCCCTTGGTTCAACTTCGCCGGTGGCAGGGTTCGAACCGCCCTCACCTCGACCTTCGCCGCAAGTAACGACGCCCCAACCTGGCCCAGCATCATATCCCTCAAGTGCAACATGACCACGAGTGAGTTAGATGATTGGGATCAGGTCAAGTGAAAATGGACCGACGGGACCCCACGGGTAGAGGCCCGAGAGAGTGAGAGGAGACCAGAAGGGACGGTGTCTGACGGAGGAGTGAGGGAGTGGAGGATGGAGGGAGTAGTATGTGGGTGGCGAGAGAACGTAAAAGTCCAGAAGAACGAGGACGAAGAAGAAGAACGGCCTGGGAGAGGAAGAACGATTCGGGCCGAAAAACCCCGGGGCCAAATTTATCAAGATACAAAGAGAATTACAAGAGAGAGGAAAAGGCGAAGAGGAGACGAGGCAGAAGACGTGGAAGGGAAGGTCCGAGGTGGGGGGAGGGAGGGTGGGGAGTTAAAGGGGGGAGGGGAGAAAGGGGAGTAACGAATACACGTACGTTCCCGTAGGAGTGTGGGGGTGGGTGGGGGAGATTAACTATAGGGAACGAGAGAAAGAGGATTAGAAAACATTAAAAAATATAACCAACGTTCCCTTGTGGGAATTATCGTACGCAAGAAGAAGTGGAGTTTCAGAAGTGGTCTGGGAGAGATTCTAGGAGGTCAGTAGCAGAACGGAGGTTGGGTATCTGAAGTTCAGAGAGTTCAGATGCGAGTAGAAAGGAGTAGTGGTCTACATTCAGTCCAAACCTCTTCCTTTCCTTGAATGGTAATGAGCTACCCACGTTTATGAACGTCTAGCCCAGAGATCATTATAATACATGCATACGAGGAGGAGGAGGAGGAGGAGGAAGAAGAAGAGGAGGAGGAGGATTAGGACTGTACTCAGGGTGCCCCGCCCCGTCCACGTGGCGTCCCTTCTCTCACACTCACCTCCCTCCCTCTCCCACTCACCTCCTCTCTCTCTCCTACTCACCTCTCCCCTCTTCCACTCAACTCTCTATTTTCCTGTCTTCACTGTCACACATTGTCCGTACACTGCAAGGCAATCAGGTCCAAGCACTGTAACATAGATATATAGCAACAAAGTAATGTCGTAGCACACTGGTCAAATCATACTAATGACCCACTTTCGGAGAAGAGTAGGCGAAAGTAAAGAGAGCCGTATATTCCGATCGCTATCTGTGATCCTCTTCAGCAGATGAAGAGGATCACAGGTAGTGATCGAAATATACGGATCTTTAGACTTTCGCCTATTCTTCTCCGAAAGTGGGTCATTAGTATAATATATATGCATATATATGTGTATATATATATATATATATAAATATATATATATATATATATATATATATATATATATATATATATATATATATCGTTCTTTTAATCATGACCAGGCGAAGAACCTACGCCTTGAGACGCTTAGCCCTGGCTGAAAATTTCCTTCGCCTTTGCTCTACGCGTTGGTACTCCCGTGGCAAGTGGCAGTCACTTGGGTTCGAACTCAGGCCCCAAATGGTGCGGTGTGTGTGTGAATCGGGCGTGAAACCATAGCTCCACAGCGGCCACGAAACATTGTTGAATCTTCGTTGCAGTGAGTTGCAAGTTGCAGATCTCTCTCCCTCTCTCTCATTCTCGCTCTCATTCTCTCTCTCTCTCTCTCTCTCTCTCTCTCTCTCTCTCTCTCTCTCTCTCTCTCTCTCTCATTCTCTCTTTCTCATTCTCTCTCTCTCATTCTTTCTCTCATTCTCTCTCTCTCTCATTCTCTTTCTTTCTCTCTCTCTCTCTCTCTCTCTCTCTCTCTCTCTCTCTCTCTTTCTCTCTCTCTTTCTATTCTTTCTCTCCCTCTCTTTCATTCTCTCTCTCCCTCTATTTCTCCCTCTCACTTTCTCCCCCCCTCTCTCTCTGTCTCCCTATCTTTCCCCCCTCTCTGTCTCCCTCTCTCTCTGTTTCCTTCTCTCTCTGTCTCCCTCTCTCTCTGCTTCCCTCTCTCTCTGCTTCCCTCTCTCTCTGCTTCCCTCTCTCTCTGCTTCCCTCTCTCTCTCTCTCTCTCTCTCTCTCTCTCTCTCTCTCTCTCTCTCTCTCTCTCTCTCTCTCTCTCTCTCTCTCTCTCTCTCTCTCTCTCTCTCTCTCTCTCTCTCTCTCTCTCTCTCTCTCTCTCTCTCTCTCTCTCTCTCTCTTTCCCATGATGCATAAAGACGCCTCATCATGCTTAGGTGAGATCTGTTAGCAACATCGTTTTTCAGAGAAACGATGCCTTTGATTGCGAGCTCACAATCCGAGCCCAGACACCACGCCCACACCACGCCCACACCACGCCCACACCACGCCCCCAGCACGTCCCGCCCACGCCCACGCCCGCGACATTCCAGGAGGCGTACGTGACACATCACGTCCCAGGGCATGACCTGACCTCTACACCCTTGCCCTCTTTCTCCCCCCTCTCCCCCCTCTCCCCCTCCCCCCCTCCCTCGCTTGTGCTTACATCCCGACCACTGCTACACCTCTAAGGTAAGACACCTCCCCCCATCCACTACCCCCATCCACTCCCCCCACCCCCCCATCCACTCCCCCATCCCCCCATCCACTCCCCCCATCCCCCCATCCACTCCCCCCATCCCCCCATCCACTCCCCCCATCCCCCCATCCACTCCCCCCATCCCCCCATCCACTCCCCCCATCCACTCCCCCCCATCCACTCCCCCCCATCCACTCCCCCCATCCACTCCCCCCCCATCCACTCCCCAAACTCCGTCACTTACTCTCCTTACATCTCGACAGCTGATCACTTTCACTTGTAATGTCTTGTCGACTCTCTCCTCTCACTCCCCTCTCCCCTTCCCTCTCCCCTCCCTCTCCCCCTCCCTCTCCCCCTCCCTCTCCCCCTCCCTCTCCCCCTCCCTCTCCCCCTCTCTCTTTCCACTCTCCCTCTCCTCTCCCCTTTCCACTTTCCCTCTTCTCTCCCCCTTCCACTCTCCCTCTCCCCTTTCCACTCTCCCTCTCCTCTCCCTTTCCCTTCCCTTCCCTTCCCCTTTACCCATCCCTACCTCCTCCCTCCCTCCCTCCCCCTTCCCCCTCACCCTTCCCACTTCCCTCCCTCCCTTTCCCCTTTATCCCTCCCTACCCCCTTTCCCTTCCCTTTCCCCTCTTCCCTCCCCCTTCACCCTCCCCCTTCCCCCTCACCCTTCCCACTTCCCTCCCTCCCTTTCCCCTTTATCCCTCCCTACCCCCTTTCCCTTCCCTTTCCCCTTCTTCCCTCCCCCTTCCCCCCTCACCCTTCCTCCATCCATTCTTCATCCATCCCTCTATCCATGCATCTATTCCTTCTACTACTTTTTGTTAAATATAAATTTCTCTTTTCCTTTCTCTTCCACGTGACTGCACACCGCCTTTCCTTTTGGTTCTTCCTTTTTACCCTCATTTACCTTCCTCCCTCCTTTCCTCCCTCCTTTCCTCCCTCCTTCCCTCCCTACTTCCTTCCCTCCTTCCCTCCCTCCTTCCCTCCTTCCTTCCCTCCTTCCTTTCCTCCCTCCTTCCCTCCCTCTCTCACTCTCTCACTCCCTCCCTCTCTCCCTCTTTCCCTCCCTCTCTCACTCTCTCACTCCCTCCCTCTCTCACTCTCTCACTCCCTCCCTCTCTCCCTCTTTCCCTCCCTCTCTCTCTCCCTCTCTCCCTCCCTTCCTCCCTCCCTTCCTCCCTCACTCCCTCCCTCCCTCCCTTCCTCCTTCCCTCCTTTCCTGTTTCCTTCCCTCCCTTTCCTCTCTCCTTTCCTCCCTCCCTCTCCTCTCTCCTTTCCTCCCTCCCTCCGTCCCTCCTTCCCTGCTTCCTTCCTTCCTTCCCTCGCTCCCCTTCCCTTCCTCCCTCCCTTCCTCCCTCCCTCCTTCCCTTCCTCCTTCCTTCCCTCCTTCCTTCCCTCCTTCCTTCCCTCCTTCCTTCCCTCCCTCCCCTCCTTCGCAAACTCGCTCACTCACTCATCCTCTGCTGCAGTGTCTCTGTCTATTGTCTTCTCGTTCTTGTCACCATTTTCTTGTCTGGCTGTCTGTCCCCGGCGTCTTCCTGGAAGCTGCATTCATGCAGTGCACGTCCCTCTCCTCTCCCAAACATTGCCACCTGGGGGGGGGGGGTAGACACTTGCGCGGATGTTAACAAAGATACGCTGGCATATATCTACAGAGGCTGTTCTGTTCGGAGAGCAGTTCCTTCCGTGTCAACACGGGTATATGAGCACACACGCACACACACATGCGCGTACACACACATACATACATATACAAATACACACACACAAGCACGCACACACACATGTACACATGACCCAACAAGATTTGCTCCTTTCCTATATACTAACACACACACACACACACACACACACACACACACACACACACACACACACACACACACACACACACACACACACACACACACACACACACACACATAACCAAACTAGCACCGACACTCGCCAAACTAACATATGAGCAAAGACTATCCAAATTGAACCTACCACCTCTGGAACAAAGAAAAGAAAGAGGAGATTTGCTAACTATCTACAGAATAATGAAAGGAATGGAAGTTTTAGACAGGAACGACCTATTAGTATGGGAAAACGGTAAAACAAGAGGACACGAAAAAAAATTGAAAAAGGATAGTTATAGAAAAAAACTTGAAAAGGAACAGTTTCCCACACAGAGCGATAAATACATGGAACAAATTAGACAACAAAACAGTATGTGCTAACACTATACAAGATTTTAAGATAAAACTTGATGCGGAGAGATACAAAGACGAGTCACGACGAGCATAGCTCCCCTCCCGTATATTACAACTAGGTACAACTAGGTAAATACACACACACACACACACACACACACACACACACACACACACACACACACACACACACACACACACACACACACACACACACACACACACACACACATAGATATTACACGTTCTTTCTAGGAGTTGCTGTCGTGGTTAACATCGAGGGCTCGCGACGAGTCAGTCCCGAGATCGAGCTCGCTGTCAGTACTTGAAAGCTTCAGTAGCATTGCAAGGTGTTACTGTCTCCTATGAGCAAAGGAATGGTGTGTGCATGCAATGGAGTTCTCACTGGAAGGGTAGTAGTTGTCGATCACGAGTCAGGCACATGATCCGAGGTAATGGTGTATCATGTGCGCATGCGCGCAGGAGTTGAAGATTGTTTGCGATCTCTGATCGAGACTTCGTCCCGAGGATGTGACTTCGGGACTCGAACCCTGACCCAAGAGTTGCAGAGGAGAGTTATGGGTTGGGCGATAAACGTCTCGCCCGTGACAGCAAGACGGGCGAAATGATTTAAAGGTTCGAACCTGCAAGGATTCGAAAGGATAGAACACCTTGCCAAGATGCCAGATAACCTGAGCTTTAAAGAACATTACAACATTAAAAAGAGCTCAAAAAAATTAAAATATGTCTTTGATGTCCGTAAAAGTCCACGACCAAAATCAGTACAACTCAAAGAACCAGATAAACTGAGCTTTAAAGAACATAACAATATTAAAAAAAACTAAACTAAAACAACTTATAAATAAATCTTTGATGTTCGTACAAGTCCAGTACAACTCGAAGAACCAGATAAACTGAGCTTTAAAGAACACTATAATAATAAAAAAAACGCCCAAAACAACTTAAAATATATCTTTGATTTCCATAAGAGCCCACTAAGAAAACCAGCACCACTCGAAGAAAACTCAAAAGTGGAGTAAGGGATGTGGAACACGAAGTATCAATTCGTTGCATTTTAATATGTATAGAGTTCGAGTGACCTCGAAACTTCGTGACCTGAGAGGTCCGCCCGATCAGAAGCAAAAAGCTGGGTCGGATGCCCAGTCGCGTCACGGGAACGAAAGATAAACGAAAACACGAAACTTTTTGATAAATATCAAAAGGCACACCTTACGAAGTGTGGTCATTATACTCATGTCGTAGTTCTCTTTGAAATTAGTCACCGTCTCTCTTTTAACATTTCTCTCGCCTATTCCAAAATTTCTAGTTCTTTTCGAAATTAGTTACCATCTCTCGTCTGCCATTTCTCTCGCCTATTTCAAAATTTCTAGTTCTCTTCGAAATTAGTTACCATCCCTCGTCTGCCATTTCTTTCTCCTATTCCAAAATTTCTAGTTCTTTTCGAAATTAGTTACCATCTCTATTTTACCATTTCTCTCGCCTATTTCAAAATTTCTAGTTCTCTCTGAAATTAGTTATAATTTCTCGTCTGCCATTTCTTTCTCCTATTCCAAACTTCCCAATTCTCTTCAGATGTAATAAGCATCTCTCATATAATTTCTCCCTCCTATTCCAAACTTTCTATTTCTCTTCAGAATTGATTAGCATCTCTTATACCAATTCTCTCGTCTATTCCAAACTTCCTAACCCAGAATTCACCCGCCATATTCTTTCCCTTTTCAGCATTGAAGTCACTGAATACCAACATGTATTTGTTGATTGGCTGATATTATAAGGAGGGAATTAGGGCAGGTACCGATGTCATGCAATAAGAAATTACGAACTAAAGTGTAGAAATGATACGAGCGAAAGTGGAATACTGTGTTTATGAGCATTAGAACATAAGATTGGAGGAGATTGCAAGAGACCATAAGGCTTATACTAGGTAGTCATATGTTCCTTACCACCTGATTTTTTTTGCCTTCAAAGGTAATTTTGGTGGTGAATTTGCCTCTACCTAAGGAGATTTTGATATCAAAAAGAAACAAAACGATACTCTCTTAACGTTGTTTTGGTGTAAAAAAGAAACATAAAGACAGTACTCTCTTAAAGCTGTTATATTTTACAATCTGCAATAGTACAATAGAGACTGGAGAGTGGAGAAACGAGTACCTCGAGGCAAAAACGACGAGGTAAGGGATTTCCAAATCGATACTTAAAGGCAGTGAGCAGGTGTCAGGTAGAAAGATCATGACTTCAACGTCCAAATAAAAAATTTCAAAATGCCATGAATTTAACCTGCAAAAGTAATGTTCTAACGTTCAAATTTGCACCAAATTAAAAGTAAATCATGGAGGTTTGGTGACAAATAGACATCATTACACAACAGAGCTTAGTTCGTAAACTGTAGATTAGCAAATAGGAAATTGATCAAACTTACGCGCGCACGCGCACACACGCTCTCAAACTCTCACCTTCGCTCTCATCCCACGCTTATATCCATTACTCTCAATTCTTGCTCTCAGCATCCTTCTCTTTCCTTGCTCTCACCCAAAGCTCTCGCCCATTCCTCTCTAACAACATCTCGCCCTCATCTTCAACTTTGCTCTCACCCTTGGCCTCACTCTCACTCTCACTTGTTACTCTCACTCTCACTCTTAACCCCACTCTCACCCTCACACTCGAAGACTGATACCGGAAAAATCTAAAAAAAAAACAAACAAAAAAAAAAAACAGTCGATCATGACGCGAGGGAGGGAAGGAAGGAAAGTGACGGCGTAATCATCCCGTTGAGAACAACGTGCAAAGAGAAGAACGAATTGACAACACTGAAGAAGAAGAAGAAGAAATAAAAAGTGAAGAAGTAGAGGATGAGGAAGGGTATGGGGAGGAGGATGGATGACCGCCCTGTGGAAGTGGGTCAAGGAGGGACCATTTATCGGCAAAGAAGAATTTGGAAGATTTTGTCCGGGAGGACACGAAGACCCGTAGAATTCCGAGACGGCCAAGAGGAACTCACCAAGGGCCTTAATAGACCTTAAGACTTTAATAGGCCCTTAATAGACCTTAAGACCTTAATAGGCCACAGTGCACAAAAAACATTACGTAAAGTTTCACAAACTTCAACCAAACACGAACTCGGGAGATATGATAACGAAACATGAGCCAAAAACGGATCATTGAGAGAAAGGAGAAACAGCAGGACATAAGCGTGGTAGGACACAGAAAGCAAAATCATCACAGGCAGGGGCGTGCGTGTGCACGTGGGCATCAGCAGATACAAATCTGGCAAGGGATGAATGTTCCTCGTCTATCAGGAGCTTAGAACAACCAATTAACGACCAGGGGGATGGGGGTCCAAGGACCTTGCCCCCAAACCGGTAGAATTCGGCCGGGCAGTGGCACGCACGCACACACACACACACACACACACACACACACACACACACACACACACACACACACACACACACACACACACACACACACACACACACACGCACACACACACACATACACACACACATACACACACAGATATACACACACACACACACACACACACACACACACACACACACACACACACACACACACACACACACACACACACACACACACACACGACAATGTGTCTGTCGGTGTCTTGTTGATCCTTGGAAGTCCCTCCCTGACTTTTTTTCTCTTTCCTCTCTAAACACACACACATACATGCACACCTATACCCCCTATATATATATATATATGTATATATATATATATATATATAATATATATATATATATGTATATGTATATATATATATGTATATATATATATATATATATGTATATCTGTATATATATATATGTGTATATGTATATATATATGTATATATATATATATATATATATATATATATATATAGAGAGAGAGAGAGAGAGAGAGAGAGAGAGAGAAAAAGAGAGAGAGAGTACGATCATAGAATGGTACTCGTTGGGGCGCACTCACTTTCGCTCTCACTCATTCGCCTCCTCCTCCTCCTCCTCCTCCTCCTCCTCCTCCCTCCTCCTCCTCCTCCTCCTCCTCCTCCTCCCCCTCCCCCCTAGTCCTCCTCCTCTTACCTGGCACCATCACTTTTATGGGGGAGTGTTCCTTCGTTTTTGTCGCCGCGACGGCTTTTGGGATGATAGGAACTACTTGACCTGTTTTTGCTTCCGCCACTCCGGTGACCTTTGATTGTCTCATGCCTTGTAATGATGCCAACCCCTCATTATAGTTCCTCTCGCTTCTCCCGCTCGTCGGCGACAGACACTCCCTTCCTCCGATGTCCGTGGCTCAGTCCCACCGCTGCCACCACATTTCCCTTCGGACTGTTATCCCCTCGGGTGGTCTTGGCGCCAGGTGGTGGAGCTGGTATCCTTCCCTCTCCCTTCATTACACGTGATGGAACGGAGATGCAGGTTCAGGGTCTGTCTGGCACCTGTCCATGACCTCCCTGGTAACTCCACATCACCCCCCACCCCCCTAGCCCCCGTACCCTGGCCTCTGTCGCTTGGCTACGCTCTCCCTGGCAGACATTCCTCTTCTCTCTGGTGCCCAAACATTGAAGACCTGGAGCCCTCTGCCCTCATCGTCCACTGTTACCGCCTTCTGTAGTCTCTTTGCGTCTTGACCTCCAGTACTCCTGATATCGTTTCCTTACCTCTTCGGCAGTTGTCCACCGGCTTTCTAAGACTTCTTACGGCCTCGCCTTTCCTCCCCGACACTCGCGTGTGCGTGCGTGTGTAAAGGAAAATGTATAAAACCGGAGATAATCTCGCGAACTAACGTGATCAGAAAAACACGATGTTGACCGTTGACCTCGCGCGCGCATGTGACCTTGCTTGACATTCCCTTTGTACGGCCGCTTTTTTGCGGCGCCAAAATCGTTTCAGTTTTCCATTCTCCATAGAATTAGCTCGAATTTTTCTGCACGCGACACGTGAACGAAGTAATATGCATCCTTGGTTATAACCTTAGTTTATCGAGTTGTCTTTTATCATTTTTATTTCAGATTTCGTGAAAAATATACTTAAATATGTTTAAATGAAATTTAATTTTTCTTTTCATGTTTGATGTGTTTACTCTGCACTAACCAATGGAACTGAAATCTGAGGCTTATAATGTGATACATAAAAACAAAAATTCTCGCATTTATGTTTTTTTCTTCTTGTCTTGCACTGACTACTGTTGTAATCTGAGGCGCTAATTACACCCACTTTTTCGAGAAAGGAATCCTACGTGACCTCAGCCCGCTCACTACAGTGACCCAATTTAAATTCTTTGTCTTTTTTTGAGGCCTGGGGGGAGGTGGAGGGGGGGAGTGCAGCTGTGTTAGAGGGGGGGGGGAGAGGTAGTTGGAATTGAATAAGTGGGTTAAGATTCTGAAGGGGGATTAGTATTGTGGTTATTCATATTACGATGGACAGCATTAGAAAATGAAAAAAAAAAACACGCCACCATAATAAACGAATAAATAAATTAATTAATAAATAGATAAACAAAATAATAATAGATAAATGAATAAGTAGATAAGTGAATAGATATTTATATGAACCAAAAAAAAAAAAAAAAATGGTCCCCTTCTCTCGCCCTAATCCATACATTCTGATAATGGAAACTGGATAATCAGAACGTTTAAAATGAACGTTAAGAACGTTAAAGCCGAACGTTAGGAACGTTTTAAGCCTCGTGGGTTGCCAACCATCATCAACTGGTTTTTGTTGGTCAGTGCTGTCGCTGCATACCTCCTTGTCTCGCGCTGTTGTCAGCCGGGTTTCGAAAATGCCCCAAAACCGCAATCCGCGCTGAGCTCGACGGAAGGCTGACAAATTGGCTTTCGGGAAAAAAAGAAAGGAAATAATGATGTCTAGTAATTCTCGTTGTGACTTTGCCAATATTGAACCAGATGCGGTTTTAGAAGATATGTTGGCTGAAAAACATATTGAGGTGCTTTCTTCTTCTTCTTCTTCTCCTCCTTCTTCTTTTTGTTCTTTTTCTTCTTGTTTTTTTTCTTCTTGTTCTTTTTCTTCTTCTTCTTCTTCTTCTTTTTTCTTCTTCTCCTCCATCTCCATCCCCTTCTCCTTCTTCTTTTCATTCTTCTTCTTCTTCTTCTTCTTCTTCTTCTTCTTCTCCGTCTTCTTCTTCTTCTTCTTCTTCTTCCTTCTTCCTTCTTTGTTTCTTTTCCTTTTCTTTTTCTTTGTTTTCTTTCATGATTGTTTCAGGAGGATTGTAGAGAACTTGTGGTGGGTAGTTGTTGCGATGATGGAGCTCCCAGAGGTCGCCCGATGAGATACATCAGCTGATGATGACATCAACGAGAGATGAGTAGAAAGTCGTTTGTTTTTCAACAACTAAATCGGTTTATTACATGTTCCTTGCCTTACATCGGAAGCAAGGAAAATCTAAATGCGAAAGTCCTGTACTTCGATCGTTTGTCATTGTTTTGTAAAATGTACATTGTGTACGAAACGTCAAGCATTAAGGTTCTGTTTTCTCTCTCCCTCTCTCTCTCTCTCTCTCTCTCTCTTTCTCTCTCTCTCTCTCTCTATATATATATATATATATATATATATATATCTTCTCTCTCTTCCTTCTCTTCCTCTCTCACTCTCTCTCTCTCTTTCTCCATCCTCTCTTTCTTCCTCTTCTCTCTCTTCATTCTCTCTCTCTCGTGTCCTTCCCACTCTTTTTCTTTCTTCACTCTCTTCTTTTTCTCTGTCGTGTTCTTCGGAAGATCGATAGTGATAATTTGAAACACAGAAGCCAAGTTAGGCGTTTTGAAATTTTCCATGAGAAGATCATTAATACAGATATTGCTGTTTCCTTTAACAATATATATATATATGTATATATATATATATATATATATATATATATATATATATATATGTGTGTGTGTGTGTATGTATATACGTGTGTGTGTGTACGTACACATTTACATATATACACATTTTCACACATATTTATAAATATACACATCTACTCATTCACCTTTACACATTTACACATTTCAGATCAACACATTTACACATACACATTTACGCATATACATATGTACGTATACAAATTTTCGTATGCACACATTCACACGTATATACAAACATATATACACATACGTATATACACATATATACACATATCCATATATACACAATCTATATATACACATACATATGCACACACATACATATATACACATACACATGCATACACATATCCACACATACGTATATACACATATACATATTCGTATATACACATATTCACACATACGTATATTTACATTTTAACACATACGTATATACACATATACACATTCGTAAATACACATATTCATACATACGTATATACACATATCCACACATGTGTATATACACAAATACGTATATACATATATCCACACATGCGTATATACACATATGTATATACATAAATATGTACGAGTATATACACACACGTATATACACATATCCACACATGCGTATATACACAAATACGTATATACATATATCCACACATGCGTATATACACATATCCACACATACGTTTATACACATACGTATATACACATACATATGTACACATACGTATATACACACATACGTTTATACACATACTGGTACGTATATACACATACGTATACACATACGTATATACACATATCCACACATACGTATACACACATACGTATATACACATATCCACACATACGTATACACACGTACGTATATACACATATCCAAACATACGTATCCACACACACGTATATACACATACGTATATACACATACGTACATACACAAATACGTACATACACATATCAGAAGTAGGCGGTGCTGGACGTGACCATTTCACTTGGAGCGTCGCGGTTTCCTCGCGGTTCCCTCGCGGTTCCCTCGCGTTTACCTTCCCATCGTCACGTACACACCTTGTGTCACGAGCATGTCGCGTCGGATCATACAGTACTTTGTATGCCCATAGACATACATCACGATCGTCGTCTTTTGTCTCGATCGGGCGGGATTGACAAAGGTCGTTTTGTCTTAAAACGGCTAAAGACGAGGCACCCTTAGATAGCTGTCTATATATATATATCTATATCTATATATTTGTGTATATCTATCTATCTGTGTATATCTATCTATCTATCTATTCATATCTGTCTATATCTATATATCTATTTATATCTATATGTCTATCTATATCTGTCTATATCTATCTATATATATCTATATATCTGTCTGTCTACATCTATCTATATATCTGTCTACATCTATCTATACATCTATCTATATCTATCTATGTATCTACCTATATCTATCTGTCTATCTATATCTGTCTACCTATATCTATCTATCTGTCTATATAGCAAGGACATGTTCCATTTTATATCGGAGGTACACAGCTAAGACACGCACATACTCATACTCGCTCCACTCACACCTATTCCACTCCCACCCATTCCACTCCCACCCATTCCACTCACACCTATTCCACTCACACCTATTCCACTTACACCCAATCCATTCACACCCAATCCATTCACACCCATTCCACTCACATCCGTTCCACTCACACCCATTCCACTCTCACCCATTCCACTCTCACCCATTCCACTCATACCTATTCCACTTACACCTATTCCACTTCCACCCATTCCACTTCCACCCATTCCACTCCCACCCATTCCACTAACACTCATTCCACTAACACCCATTCAACTCACACCCAGTCCACTCACACCCATTCCACTCACAATCATTCCACTTCCACCTATTCCACTCACACCCATTCCACTCACACCCATTCTACTCCCACCCATTCCACTCCCACCCATTCCACTCACACCCATTCTACTCCCACCCATTCCACTCCCACCCATTCCACTCCCAGCCATTCCACTCCCACCCTGCACCCACCTGATTGCTCGTGGCAGAAGGGTCAACCCTGGCTCCCGCCCTAGTGCCCGGGTTGGAAGCGATGCAGCAAGACGATAGTGATCCTGTTGGCAGGATCTTCCTGATGATCCATCAGACACTTCAACCTTTTTCGGTATAAATATTTTGTTGTTGTTGTTGTTGTTGTTGTTGTTGTTGTTATTATTATCATTGTTATTGTTATTGTTATTATTTATTCATTTTTATTCATTTATTTCTGGCCATCCTCTTGAAGTCTCTGGAACAGTCCATCTCATCCTCCTCCTCCTCCTCTTATTCCTCTTTTTTTTCCTCCTCCCCCTTCTCCTCCTCTTCTTCCTCCTCTTCTTCCTCCTCCTTCCTACTCCTTTCTCCTACTCCTCTTTTTGCTCTTCCTCTTTCTTCTCTTCCTTCTCTTCCTCCTCTTTCTCTTCCTCCTCCTACTCCTCTTTTTTTACTCGTCTTCCTCTTTCTTCTCTTACTCCTCTTTCTCTTCCTCCACTTCCTCCTCCTCCTCTTCCTCCCCCTCTTCCTCCTCATCTTCTTCCAGACCCTTCCCTACCGGTCTCTGACTTCTCTTCTGGAAAAGTCGAATTTATTTATCAATAGATAGCGTCTTCATCCTCAGGGATCATAAGAACATAAGAAAGAAAGAGACTGCAAGAGACCATAAGACCTACACTGAAGAGATGATTATGTGATGAGAATCTTCTCCTGAGTATCGACGAGTCCCTCGACCAATAAACTCGTGCAGCTGCGTGACTCTGGTCCGTAGGGAGGTCATTCGTCCCTGAGCTCCGGGAGGCACAAAACTCGAATCCCCAATTTGCGGTTTCAGAAGGCCACGAGGAAAGGGCTCCCTTCGCGTTGCAAAACTAGGTTTCGAGCTAGCCTGCCTCTCTCTCTCTCTCTCTCTCTCTCTCTCTCTCTCTCTCTCTCTCTCTCTCTCTCTCTCTCTCTCTCTCTCTCTCTCTCTCTCTATATATATATATATATATATATATATATATATACATATATATATATATATATATGTATATATATATATGTATATATATATATATGTATATATATATATATATATATATATAAATATACATATACATATATATATATAATGTATACATATATATGTATATATATATATGTATATATATATATATATGTATATATGTATATATGTATATGTATATATATATATATATATATATATATATATATATATATATATATATATATATATATATATATATCCCCATCTGTCTTTCTCCCTCCCTCTCTCTTCTTTCCTCTCTCTCCCTCCCTCTCCCTCTCTCCCTCCCTCTCTCTCTTTCCCTCTCCCTTCCTCTCTCCCTCTCTCCCTCCTTCTCTCTCTTTCTCTCTCCCTTCCTCCCTCGCTCTCCCAACTCTTTCCGTCCCCTCCTCTACCCTTCCCTTTCAGGAGTGGTGATTCGAGGGACATTTGTTTTATGCGCTTCTCCAAGAGCTCCCTTCCCCGTTTTCTATCGCATCCAGAGGGAAAGCCACTCACTACCTCGAGATCGCATCTCACGTAAACCTCACTGAACACTGGAATGATTTATCCTTGAACTCCGTCGGGTAATAAAAGCCGAGATCGCAAGGCACACGATCTCAAACGTTCTCTAAGTAAAGATATTCATCCACAAGAAGCTTTCTCTGGATGATGGATGAAGCCTAAGCCCCAAGTTCTCCGTTTTATTTGCACAAAGGTCTCTCTCCGCCTACCCGCGAACCTGCATGATTTATGTTTAAATTGACACGTCAATAAAATGCCCCACCTTCCTCCCTCCCTCCCACTGCATCATCCAAGAACGTGGGAGCTACGTCCGTGATGTAGAATAATACATGCATTCCTCAGAACACGAGTCTTCTAATCATAATAACGTTAACAACTGCACGTAACTGGGTGCTGGCGTCAAGACTACGTGACCTACAGTTCGCGCGTGGCATTGGCGCCAACAAGCCCCGGACGAATCTTCCCCGCTTGGCGCCGACGCTTACTCGAAGTCATCTCGTCAGCCGATCGCCAGAGCCGAGTCAGCAGAGGGCGTCAGCTGACGGGCTCGGGCTGGCATGCGTCTACGTCATGCATACGTCATGATGGAAACGTCACCGCGTCGAACTTCTCGAGGAAGTGCAGTTAGGCAAAACCAAATGGAGATAAGAAGATGTCCTGATCCCTATAGGACAGTGGTCTGGGAACAGGAGGTAAATTACCCAAATGGGGTAATTTAGACATTTTTTGGGGGTAAAGACACCTTAACTAGAACATCAGATAAACTCTACATTCTAATGATAGATAGTGTTCGCTAGAACTGGCGGAAGGTTGAAAAATACGGCCATTAGTCTTTTGATCTCCGTCTCCATGCTCTTCCATTCTTCTCCGTGACGACCTCTCTCCCCTCTCCCCCACCCTCTTCCCCACCCTCTCCCCCACCCTCTTCCCCACCCTCTTCCCCACCCTCTCCCCCACCCTCTTCCCCACCCTCTCCCCCACCCTCTTCCCCTATCCCCCTTCCTCCACCCCTATTGGCAGAAATGAAGTAACTGTGACCGCATCTTGATTCCTCTCCTCTTCGACACGTGGCTAGTTTAGTAGCTGCTAGTGTCCGTGGCTATTAAACTAGCCCCTCTACATGCTCAATATCAACGGAAAGCGAGTCAACTTCCCTACGAACTATCCTACTGTCAACGCTTACTGGGTAAGCTAACTTGTAGTTAGCGTGAGCGACTACTAAACTGGAAACGAGGCTTTACGTACCGGATGAGGCACTTTCCCCCGTCCCCCCCATTTGGTGGTCCCAGGCCCATCAATTCGTTCCCCTGGGAAGCCCCTCGGCAACCCCGGGGTTAGGAAAGTCAACCCCACCCCTTCGAAAGTACCTCAGCACGATTGTAAAAACCCAAACTCGCCCATCACGTAGCAGAACTTTAGTTCACCTCTATACGTACGATCTGACAGCCCGGCATTTAATTGTAATTGGATAGGGTAGTGGTAGCAGTAGTGTTAGTTCATTTTCTATCGCCTAGTTCCCCCGTTTTCTTAACTGTAGCTTAGTATAGTAAACACAAACAGCCTCGTTAGGGCCAGTAGGCCTGCTGTTGTTTGTTCTTCCTTTGTGTTCCTTTGTGTATATACACTTAACTACTTCTAAACAGAACGCAGTACCTAGTTCACTTAAAAGTTTCTGACACACTTAACAGTTTCTTCTGTGCCTCTGTCCTGTGGTGTACAGACATTGAGGTAAATAATACCACATGGAGAAACTTCCCGTCATGGCACTGTGGAGTGTTAATAGCTCTCGATTACCTAATAAAGACGCTACTCGAACGTAACGTCAACAATGCAAACCATTCTTGAACGTTGCATTGCCTCCACGGGAAAGAACGGACCCAGGACAGAATGAGAGAGACTGCAGTGACAAAAGCTACTTGCAGTGCTGTGCTGTGCAGTGCTGTGCTGTGCTTTGCACTCAACGAGGAGGCAGGCACTGCTGTGTGGCACTTGTAACGTTTGACATAAGCTCAACATGCGGGGGAGGGGGAAGCTAGCTCGGATATGTCGCTGACCCACATCCAGCTCAGCCACCCCCCTTCCCCCCATCCCCCCTTCCCCCCTTCCCCCTCCACTCCCTTCCTCCGGCTTGAACAGTGACAGTACTTCCATAATAGATTATTTCCATCCGAATTGATTCGTGGATTCTCCTTGCCATATCTTCCTTTATCTTCGTCCTTCCGTCCATCCGTCCATCCGTCCATCCGTCCATCCGTCTCGTTGAACATGCCACCCCCCCTACTCCCCTCCACCCTAATTCTTTAGTACAAGAACCTGCACTGTGTCGACTGACGCCCCTACGGACCACACACACACACACACACACACACACACACACACACACACACACACACACACACACACACACACACACACACACACACACACACACACACACACACACACACACACACACACACACACACACACACACACACACACACATATATATATATATATATATATATATACTAATAAGAACACGGGTACGTTTGTTCACTTATGCAAAGTAGACCACTTGGAAAAAGAAACTAACGAAGCAGAGCGCTTTCGTGTATTACAACCAGTGCAAAAAGTACCTTTCTGCACTGAAGATGTAATATACGAGCGCGCTCTGCTTCGTTAGTTTCTTTTTCCAAGTGGTCTACTTTGCATATATATATATGTATATATATATATATATATATATATATATATATATATATATACATAATTTGATTGTCCACCTTTATTTTTTATTTCTATTTATCTAAATCTATTTCCCCTGGGTGCTTCCAATCCTCTCCCCTGTGGGAACTTCCAATAGCAACTCTCCCTCCCCCGTGGGTTTTAACCCACTGAGATGAATAAAATCACCTAACGGCACCTGGGGACACCAGAAGAATTCCATTCCCTCCCGCTGTAGCCTCAGCTTCTGTCTTTATGCAGAACATCACGACAAAGATATAGATTCGTAAGCGAAATATTTAATGAGAATAAAAGAAAGAAGAGAAATCCGAGGTTTGATCAAGATTCTTCTTTGGGTGATAATTAATCAGTTTCCAGTCTTGAAAGAGTGCTACGTAGCTCTGGTCCGTAGAGGTCCCACTTAAGCCCCCCAAGATAATGGACAGGATTAAACGTCAGCGGGAATAACGTTTGTCTAAACGTTGAATACGTCTTGATAGTGGAGGGGTTAAGCCCATTGGGCCTTCCTTCCGTCCTTCCTTCCTTCCTTCCGTCCTTCCTTCCTTCCTTCCTTCCTTCCTTCCTTCCGTCCTTCCTTCCTTCCTTCCTTCCTTCCTTCCTTCCTTCCTTCCTTCTTGCCTTCCGTCCCTCTTGTCTTCCTTCCTTCTTGTTTTCCATTCTCCCCCCACTCTCTCTCTCTCTCTCTCTCTCTCTCTCTCTCTCTCTCTCTCTCTCTCTCTCTCTCTCTCTCTCTCTCTCCCTCTCTCTCTCTCTCTCTATCTTTCTCTCTCTCTCTCTCTCTCTCTCTCTCTCTCTCTCTCTCTCTCTCTCTCTCTATCTCTCTCTCTCTCTATCTCTCTCTCTCTCTGTCTCTCTCTCTCTCTCTCTCTCTCTCTCTCTCTCTCTCTCTCTCTCTCTCTCTCTCTCTCTCTCTCTCTCTCTCTCTCTCTCTCTCTCTCTCTCTCCCCCATTCTCCCTCTCCCTCCTTTCTCTCTCGTTTTCTCTGTGTCTCCCCCTCCTCCTCCACCTCTCCAATCCTTCTCTCTTATTCTCCCTCCCTTCCTTCCTTCCTCTCTCCCTTTCTTTCATCTCTTTTTTTCTTCTTTCCTCCCTCTCTCCTTCCTCCCTCGTTCCCGCCACCTCCTACCTATCTCTCCTTCCCTCCCTCCCTCTTTCTCCCTCTCTCCTTCCCTCTCTCTCTCTCCTTCCCTACCTCCCTCTCTCTCTCCTTCCCTTCCCTCCCTCCCTCCCTCCCTTTCTTCCTTTCATACTTCTTCCCTTAACTTTCTTTCCTTCTTTCCCTCACTCCTTCCTTCTCTCTCTTCCCTCCTACTTCCCTTCCTTCCTCCCTTTTCCTGCTCCCTCCCTCTTTGCCTTTCTCCCTGCCTTCCTTTCTGCCTTCCTTCCTATCTTCCTTCCCTTCCTTCCTTCCCTTCCTTCCCTTCTTTCCCTTCCCTTCCTTCCCTTCCTTCCCTTCCTTCCCTTCCTTCCCTTCCTTCCCTTCCTTCCCTTCCTTCTCCTTCTTCCCTTCCTTCCCTTCCTTCCTTCCCTTCCTTCCTTCCTTCCTTCCTTCCTTCCCTTCCTTACTTCCTTCCATTCCTTCCCTTCCTTCTCTTCCTTCTCGTCTTCCCCCTTCACCCCCCGCAATGCTTCGTCAAGCACTTTCACTTTTTGGCCTGTCTCCTCCTCCTCCTCCTCCTCCTCCTCCTCCTCCTCCTCCTCCTCCTCCTCTTCCTCCCCCACAAATTCTTCCCGTCTTTCTCAAACTAGTATCTCTACGATTGAGCTCATCACAAAACCCAGCGCACTTCGTTTGATGCGTTTAGAGCGTCAGTTAATGTGTGCTTGAAGTGGGCGTTCGAGCATGCTGGTTGGTACTCATTCACTCACGTACAGAGGTTCCCGAACACGCCGTTCCAGGTCTTGACCGAGGGTTTTCGAAAAGTATCGTTCAGCCGCTCGCACGTCCTAATACTTTTGAATCGTTTCAGAATTGTTCGTACCAGTACGATCTGAAGCAACTGGCGACTTGTTCCATCTCTACCCATCCGTGGTCGAACCAACTCTGTCGCAGACGCTCGCCAGTCGACCGACAGAATAAAGTAACTAAAGTACGTTACGTTGACGAAGGAGTTAGTTGACTGTTGCCCCCATCCCACACACACACACACCTCTACGGACCAAGGTCACGTAGTAGTGTTTTAAAGTCGTGGTATTATCTTCATTGAAAGAAAAATGGAGGTCATGTTTGACTTCTTCTGTTCCTTCATTTTTCTTACTTTTGTTAAATGAATCCTTGTGATGACTTCATCTCTTCGGAACGGTCGTGTCCCCCTTGGATAGAAACGCTAGTGAATTACCGGTGATGAAGTAGAGTGTATAATCCTCAAAGATCTTCGAACGGGCGTAGAGATTGACGTCTACGAGAGGAACCACACGTCTTCAATTCTTTCTATCATCAAACGATTATAATTGGCTGAGGTGGGGGAAGGAGGGAGAGAGGGAGGATTTTCCCAGGACGAATAAACATGACATTGTCTTTATCCTCCTTTTTTTTTAATAGATGGTGGTGACTCCCATCAGCCATCGCTCCAATTTTCACTCTCATTGTTTCTGGCCGCGATGGGCCGCTTTCACCCTCGCGCGCCAAAACAACAAAGGAGGATTTGCATGATGGCACCGCGGCCCGCCGCCCAGTGTCGGTCGATGCTAACAAGAACAATTTGGCTCTCGTCTACCCTTTTCCAAATTATTCTCAAATAATATTTATATATTCATTAATTAATCAAATAATTGATTTATTTACCCACTTATTTTATTAATTTAATAATGTGTTTATATTTATTTGTTTTTGTGGAATTGGTCAAATGCTGTGGTTTCTCCTATAGCTAGGATGATGGTGAATATCTAAGAAAACACGCATACGCACACGCACACACACACACACACACACACACACACACACACACACACACACACACACACACACACACACACACACACACACACACACACACACACACACACACAGAAAGAGAGAGAGGGAGAAACAGAGAGAAAGAGAAAGAGAGAGGAAGAGCGAGAGAGAGAGACAGAGAGATGGAAGGAGAAATAGAGAGAGAGAGAGGGAGGAACAGAGAGAGAGAGAGAATTAGAGAGGTGGTTGAAGGCTGCCAACATTCTGTGGGTGCTGCCGTTGCAGGGAATTTCCAACCTGATCAGAACAGAAGCGAAGCACTTAGTAAACTGCTTCTCTCTCTTTCTCTCTCTTTCTCTCTCTCTCTTTCTCTCTCTCTCTCTCTCTCTCTCTCTCTCTCTCTCTCTCTCTCTCTCTCTCTCTCTCTCTCTCTCTCTCTTTCTCTCTATCTATCTATCTATCTATCTTTCGCCTCTCTCTTTCGCCTCTCTCGCCTCTCTTTCTCCCTCTCTCGCCTTCTCTCTCTTTCTCTTTGTATGTGCGTGGACGTGTGTGATTAGGTGCGTCCGGAGGTGGGGATAGGATAGATGTGGTTGTGTGTGTGCGCACTCACATGTATATGTTTGTGTGTTTATATGTATGGATGTGTATATATGTGTTTGTATGTGCGCGTGTGTGTGTGCGTGTGCAAGCGTTCGTCCGTCCGTATGTGCCTGAGTGTTGTATACTTTCGTATTCAACAGTCGTTGCATAGAATGTAGTTCAACCTTGCCATCCCGGCAGTGCTTACGTGGCTGGGCGGGTGGGCGGCGGCAGCTCGGGCGGTGGGCGGCAGCGCGGGTGATGGGCGGGGGATTCCGCTCGTGACGGGATATCCTCGTACTGAGGTGGTGGTGGACGGGAATCGAATCCTTTTCTTTAAACACCGCAGGTAATGCGATTGACGACCGCCAGAAAGATGTGCCCCAAAGGCTTCAATGGTGATGGATGGATGGGAAGAGATTGACAGTGTCTTTGAGTCCTCTGTGTGAGCTGAGTGTGTGTGTGTGTATGTGTGTGTGTGTGTGTGTGTATGTGTGTATTCACTTGGTCTTTGGATCACGTGTTGGACTCGTGATCGACAGCTATTTCCCTCCTGGAAGAGAGCTCAGAGCTCGTAGGTCCGATCTATGGGTAATGCTATGACCTTACACACACACACACACCCAACTCCCTGCCCACGAGAGTCAGAGTAACGACCCGAAGCGCAGCGGTACCGAAATAATTTCGGCCCTGGGCAGGATTCGAACCAAGAACTACGGGCCACTATAGTAGCAGTTCAGCGCTCTACCAACTGTGTGTGTGTGTGTGTGTGTGTGTGTGTGTGTGTGTGTGTGTGTGTGTGTGTGTGTGTTTGCATATACATCAAGTGACACCTGTTTGCACCTGTACATGTGTCTCTCCTTCCCTCCCTCCACAGTCGTAAATGACGTATCGCTGGGACTCGGACAGTGATGTCACCCGATTTCCGGAGAGCGACTGTGGAGGAGGAGGAGGAGGAGGAAGAGGAAGAAGAGGGAAGAGCTTGATCCCCAGGGCGCTGTCTTAATGTTTCCATCGACAATTCTCGTTTCCTAAGTGTCTGGCAGCTGCTCTGACAAAAAAGACCTTTATGATCATGAATTGGAACAATCCTGACCAAGCTGGGTTCAACTGTCACTAGTGGACATTTGACCTCAGTAGGTGGACATTTGACCTCAGTAGGTGGACATTTGACCTCAGTAGGTGGACATTTGACCTCAGTAGGTGGACATTTGACCTCAGTAGGTGGATTATGCCTCTCCCGACGCTGACAAATGACAGCCTGGTGAGTGACATATCGTGCTCAGCTTGGCACATTGACACGGTCAAAACATATAAAGTTTGTGACACAAAATCCTTTGCTGTCACATATAGAATATATAATCGGATATGTGCATCAAATATTGATCTAAGTCGTTCAGATCTCTGGTGTATTGAGCTGCGGCAGGCACGTCATTATTCGCTCCTTTCCCTAAGACCCCACCATACAATAAAGAAGACTACTTCATCCAGCGAGGATCTTACGTCGGCACGTGAAACTTCGAAAGGATTTAGAAAGTCACCCTCGTAAAGCCAACCTACTTATCATACTTCTCTTTCCCCCCCACACACACATACCAAACCCTCTAAGATTATTGTAAACATGGACTTGGCAGCGTCAAAGGGCTTAACCTTCGTCGGGTCCTAACAAATAAATAAACAAGAACACTACCACAGACATCCCTGAAACCTTCCCATTCTTCTTCATTTTCTTACGTGTAAAAACTTAATCAAACGTTCGCGCCCCGTAAACCTGAGGAGAAACGTTCGTTGGGCACGGAGCGCCGGACGAGAGGGAACGGCCGGGAACGGCCGGGAACGGGTCGCCAACACACAAACCTCGGGATGCGAGACTCTGGGACCGGATGGATTCCTCCTCCTCCTCCTCCTCCTCCTCCTCTTTCTGGTAGGGAGGTCACACTCCCCCGGTGACTCCCCGTAGCCAGTATATGTGAATGCTGGTGAGGCAAACATAATAAATGGCATTAAATAGATACAGTGATCAAATAGAGCTACCACGTCCCCTTCCACCCAACTAGCAGTAGAAATGCATGTGCGCCCATCCCCAAGGATTGATCTATTCATCTATTTCCATTCGCTTGTTAATCTATTCGCATGTATCGAAAAGAAAATATCTCAGGAAGTAAAGTACGAAGTGTGTGCCCACTCGAAGCTCAAGGGATGTGAGGGGTTTGTGTCGTGATAGCGACATATCTATGGAGCATCCTCAAGGACAAGTATCGTCGTTACGATGTCGCTGCCGACTGGTGGTAGCGTTGGATGACGTAGGTGTTGTAGGTGCTTCTAGTAATGGTGTGGTAGCGGTGATAGTGTGGTAGTGGTGATAGTGTGGCAGCAGTGATGGTGTGGTAGCGGTGATATTGTGGTAGCGGAGATGGTGTCATAGGTTGTTATGGTGTTGAAGTTGGTGACGTTGGTGTAGGTGGTGATGGTGATGTTGTAAGATCCTGGTGATGGAGGTGTTGTAGCGATGGTGGTGATTTAGGTGGTGGTTGTGGTGGTGGTGGGAGCGTGGGTGTAGGGGGTGATGGTGGTGTAGGTGTTGGTGTAGGTGTTGGTGATGGCTGCTATTGCTGTTGTTGTTGTCATCTTGAGGCTATGGGCAAGCAGTTGTTTGTCGCACCTCAAGAACTCCCGTCCCATGGCGACACTGAGGCTATTTCTGTCAATCCATTTGCAGTATACAGTGAAGCTCTTTGCAAATTTTGTTCTGTCGAACGCCAGGCAACCCTATTCAACGAAATGACCAGATCT
>NC_134800.1:3630842-3635842 GCF_046742065.1 Oratosquilla oratoria | reverse complement strand
GGGTTGCACCATCTTGCGTATACGAGGATGATTAATCATTTGTTTGCTTTATTGTGTGTTACGGGTAATCCATTCCTCGTCACCAAGACCACAGGTCCTGTACCAAGTAAATATTTTAAAGAACGACAAACATTTAAAGGAAAATGAACAGGATGTGTAATCTTTGATTCACATGACCTTTTCGTATGTCGCTACGAACGAAATGTATGTCTGTGAAACACCATTTTTTTCTAGAATGTGTATTTAGTCGACATTTCCGGGAGCAGAGTCCTAGGCGCTCTTTTTTGACTGAAGACTAATTTCCGAAAAAAAAAACCTCCGCTTAAAAAAAAAAAAATTTCCCTCCGTTCTGTTGGTACCACCTTCTGATGTCCTTCTTTCATCACTTCTATGTGATGACCACTTTGAACGTCTTCTGCCTCCTTCCTTTCTGCTGCTACCCTCCTTAAATCTCTCGCTTCACCACCTCTACAAGCCCGCCTCTTCGGCGCGGCGACGAAGTCCCAAGGAAGAGCGAGAACCTCCCTTTGATTTATCGTCCACGAAATACAAACACAATCCTCCGGCCATTACGTTTCGGGGAGGAGAAACTTACACCCGACCCATCGCCGCCGCGGCAAAAGCTCCCCAGGTTCCGGGAGGACGGAGGAGTAAAGAAAATGGAACTTGAGTTGATGAGAGTTGATGAACTTTTTTGCCAAAGGGATTTCCTCGTTATTCATCCTCAGGTTCTTATCATCGGCGGCCCGACAAAGGACCCGCGGAGGACGGTCGTACTAAGACCTCAAAAGATGGAAGGAGCCTTTATTTATCTTCCATTTTATTTATTATAACTCTCTTTTCTTTACAGCTTCAGTGGGAGAAGGGTGATGTTCGGAAGGAGGCAGAGGGAGGGTGGTATCACGTGGATATATATTGAAGGAAATAAATCACAAAGAAAATGAAAAATGGATGATCCAATAGAATAAAAGGGAGTGTTTAATGGAAGTGGAGGACGAAAATCCGGGTCAACGATCTAGAAAGGGAGTGTAAGAAGCTCGTAGATGAGGCTCGTAGATGTTGGTAGACAAATGAGGTAGATAGAGGGGTAGGTAACGAGGATTTAATTTTTACGAGTTAAGTGTTTGATAAACAACAGTTTGTAGGCGCAGTAGAAAATTCCTCCTATACATAAGATAATACAAAGTGGAACTAAGAAGCTCGTAGATTAGGCTCGTAGATATAGGTAGACAAATGAGGTAGATAGAGGGGTAGGTGACGAGAATTTGATTTTTATGAGTTGGGTGTTTGATAAACAACAGTTCTTAGGCGAAGTAGAAAATTCCTCCTATACATAAGATAATACAAAGTGGAACTAAGAAGCTCGTAGATTAGGCTCGTAGATATAGGTAGACAAATGAGGTAGATAGAGGGGTATGTGGCGAGAATTTGATTTTTATGAGGTGGGTGTTTGATAAACAACAGTTCTTAGGCGAAGTAGAAAATTCCTCCTATACATAAGATAATACTAAATGGAACTTGACTAAGTTGAAGAATCTGAGGCATGGTGCCTACAGAGGAGGAGGAGGAGGAAGAGGAGGAGGAACAGTGTCCTTGGTGGTGGTGATCAGAAAGGGTGAAGACGTTTCGAGAAGAGGAATAGAGAGGAAGAGAGGAGAGGAGAAAGGAAAGGGGAGTAGAGAGGAGACTGGAGAAGGGGGAGGGGAGGGGAGGAGAAAGGAAAGGAGGAGGGAAGAGAAGAGAGAGGAGGGGACGGGAATGGAGAGGAGACTGGGGAAGGGAGCGGGGAGGAGAAGGGAGAGGGGAGGAGAAGGTAGAGGAATGACGAAAGGAGAGGGTAGGATAAAGGGAAGAGGAGGAGAAGTGAGAGGAGAGGTGAGAGGAGGAGAATGGAGAGGAAAAGGGAAAGGGAGAGGGGAAGTGAGAGGAAAGGGAAGGGAGGGGAAGGGAGAGGAAAGGGAAGAAGTGAGAGGAGAGGAGAGAGAGGAGAAGGAAGAGGAGAGGAGAGAGGAAGTGATAGGAGTTGTTTTAAGAAACGGTTAGACAACTTTATGGATGGGGATGACAGGTGGTGATGGATATGGAACTGTCCAGTGTAGGCCTTATGGTCTCTTGCAGTCTATTTCATTCTTATGTCCGCCGAAGGACTCTCATTCTGCTGGACGGCCAAGAGTTTTGCTCTTTGGCTCTTTTTAAGAGTAAGAGGCACAAGAGCAGAGTATAGGATCCGGTTAATCTAACGTTTCGTCCAGTAGAGCTTCTTCAGAAGTAACACAGTGGACAAACGTCTGGCTCCTTGTACTATAACCCGAGTTTCAGGGAAGAAACATAGATCTGATTTTATATTTACTATCGATAATATCAACCAAATTAATAGATTCTTTATATTAGATAAACGTCAAGCCATTATGGTAACGGGGTAACAGGCAAGTTTCGTAAATTTTGTTTAGGATATTTTTATCTTCGATTCTTTCCTCAAACTCAGGTTACAGAAAGGAGACATGTATATATATTGTGTTGTTTCTGAAGAAGCCCCACTGGTCTAAACGTTAGATATTACTGAATCCCATATTCTGCTTTTTGATTTCTCTCTATCTTCCTTATGGAACTGCCTAGTGTAGGCCTTATGGTCTCTTGCAGTCTCCTTCATTCTTACGTTCTTTTGTTCTTATGTTCCTAAATTGCTTTTTGACAAAGAAACCCTTTGGCGTCAACCATAATAAAAATAGTGTCGCCAACTAACAGACGGCGACAGGCGGGCCGTAAGCTCACGTGGCTGGGAGGGAGGTCGAAAGCGAGGGTTCGAATCCCGCTCGCGGAGGAGAGGTGAGGAATGGCATTCACCGCGAGCCGTCGTCCCCGACCGCCAAGACCAGAGTCGTTTCGTGAGGCACCGAACTCGTGACCCTGAACGAGGCAGTTCGTGACGCTAAACCGTGCCAGTGAATCACCCTAGGAAAGCCCTTCACCCTTCACCCTAACTTCACCCTTCTCTCCTTCACCCTCCCCCTACACCCTTCACCTTCACCTTCACCCTCCCCCTACACCCTTTACCTTCTCCTTCACCCTTCACCCTCCCCTTCACCTTCACCCTTCACCCTCCCCTTCACCCTCCCCTTCACCCTTCTCTCCTTCACCCTCCCCCTACACCCTTCACCTTCACCTTCACCCTCCCCCTACACCCTTTACCTTCACCTTCACCCTCCCCCTACACCCTTCACCTTCACCCTCCCCCTACACCCTTCACCTTCACCTTCACCTTCACCCTCCCCCTACACCCTTCACCCTCACCCTTCACCCTTCACCCTTCTCTCCACCCTTCACCCTTCCCCGTCCTCTTCACCCTCACCTTTCACCCCTCCCCCTTTACCCTCCCCTTCATCCCTCCCCCTTTAACCCTCCCCTTTCACCCTCCCCTTTACCCTTCACCCTCCTTCTTCACCCTTCACCCTCCCTCTTCACCTTTCACCCTCTCAATTCACCCCTCACCCTCCCCCTTCACATTCCTCTTCACCCTCTCCCCTTTACATTCCTCTTCACCCATCTCTCCTTCCCCCTTCCCCCTCCCCCATTCACCCTCCTTCACCCTCCCTCCTTCACCCTACCATCATCCTCCCCCCTTCACCCTCCCCCTTCACCCTACCCTTCATCCTCCCCCTTCACCCTCCCCCTTCACCCTCCCCTCCCCTCCTTCATCCTCCCCCTCCCCTCCTTCACCCTCCCCCTTCACCCTCCCCCTTCACCCTCCCCCCTTCACCCTCCCCCCTTCACCTCTTTTGCTTCCGTGACGTACTTCATATACTTTATTCTGGCTGACGCAAGAGGGCGTCATCGTTCTCGAAGACGAATGAAAACTGATGACGTCAGCCTGAATCAAGTGTGTAAAGTTCGCCACCGACCCAAACGAAGGAGGTAGATGGGGAACCAGGGGCGATTGCTGGAATGAGTGGAGGAGGAGGAGGAGGAGGAGGAGGAAGAGGAGGAGGAAGACAAGAAAAAGAAAGAGGAAGAGGAGGAGGAAGACAAGAAAAAGAAAGAAGAGGAAGAGGAGAGGAAAGAGCTGGAGGAAAAGAGAGAAGAGGAGAATTAAGGAGGAGGAGGAAGAAAGGAAAGGAGAAGGAAGAGAAGAAGAAAATAGGGGAGGAGGAGAAGAAAAAAGAGGATAAGGAGAAGAAAGAGAAGGAGAAATAGGAGGAGGGGAGGAAGAGGAAGAGAAGAAAAAACGAGGAGGAGGAGGAGAAATAGAAGGAGAAATATGAGGAGGAGGAGGAGGAAGAGGAGGAATAGAAGAAGAAAAAAGAGGAGAAGGGGAAGAAAGAGAAGGAGAAATAGGAGGAGGAGGAGAGGAAAGAGAAGGAGAAATAGGAGGAAGAGGAGGAGGAGGAAGAGAAGAAACAAGAGGAGAAGGAGAAGAAAGAGAAGGAGAAATAGGAGGAGGAAGAGAAGAAGAAAAAAGAGGAGGAGCAGAAGAAAGTAAAGGAGAAATAGGAGGAAGAGGAGAAAGAGAAGAAGAAGAAAGAGGAGGAGGAGGAGGAAGAGAAGAAGAAGAAAGAGGAGGAAGAGAAGAAGGAGAAGGAGAAATAGGAGGAGGAGGAGGAAGAGGAGGAAGAGAAGAAGAAAAAAGAGGAGGAGGAGGAGGAGGAGAAGAAAGAGAAGGTGAAATAGGAGGAAGAGCAGGAGGAGAAGAAGGAAAAGGAGAAATAAGAGGAGGAGGAGGAAGAGGAGGAAGTGAGAAGAGGCTAAGTACAGATTCACGCGTTCTTGGAAAGTAGAGGAGAAAGATAGGCTAAATGATTTAAGCATATCTCTGCCTTAGGAGGGATATGGAGGAGGAAGGAGGGATGTGGAGGAGGAAGGAGGGGAGGACAAAGGAGCAAAGTCCCGTTATGGAGGGAAGGGCGCAGAAAAATGGAGGAGGAGGAGGAGGCGTCTTGGAGGTCAGGAGGGAGGAAGGAAGGGAGGAAGGTGCGTGGAATGGGGAGAGGAGCGGCGGTGGGAAG
>NC_134800.1:3613342-3623342 GCF_046742065.1 Oratosquilla oratoria | reverse complement strand
AAATGTTGTAAGGTAATTTGATATTTTTGGCATTCCAACTTAATTGGAACTCTGGTTTGGAAGTATTGTAATAGCTACTTTTGGGTATGCTTAAGGCTTTTGACAAAAACCATTCTAGATGTCCTATTTTTGATAATTGTTTGTTAATCTGATTTCTGGGTCTAAGTGTTGAGGACTGCAGATTCTAAGGCAGTTGTTCTCAAACTTTTTCGTGAGTGATCCTATTTGGAACATTTCAGTCTTTCGCGACCAAGAATAGAATAAAGAGACAGATGATATACAATGATATATACACTTCGTTTTTGAAAAAAAATGATAATGTGTAAAAATTTTCATTCACAAAAATCAACTACTGAGATCCAGAGCACTGTTTTTTTTTTTTTTTTTTTTTTTACAAAACTAAACAAACAGAATTCATGGCATATAAGTTATTTGTGGTTAAAAGAAGAATTCAATCAATTAACTGAAATACACTGAAAGCGTGAGATTTTTTCCTCTGACTCTGCGTCCCATTAAAATTAATCTCGTGACCCAACTTCGGGTCGCGACCCACAGTTTGAGAATCATTGTTCTAAAGGGTCTTATGTACAAACCCGTTGCAACACTGCATTTCATGTTGTCCGAATGACGGGTGAAAGTGTGATTACCATTTGATATCAAAGGAATGCTTGTATTTTACTGTGGCACATTTTTAATGGCAAGTTTACCCATACATACACACGCGCAGTGCTACCGTTCGCAACTGCTATCTCAGCGGTCCGAGTTCGAATCCCGCCAAGGGCTGAAATAACTTCAGTATCGCTGCGCTGCGAGCCGTTACTCCAACTCTCGTGTGCGAGGAGCTGTGTGTGTGTATGTGTGTGTGTCAGGTCAGTGCATTACCCATAGATCGGTCATACTCGTCCATGAGCTTTGAGCTCTCATCCGGGAGGGTAATAGCTGTCGATCACGAGTCCAACACGCGATCTAAGACCATGGTGAATTACACACACATACAGCTACACGCACGCATACTTACACACACACAAACACACAAACACACACACACACATACACATACACACACACACACACACACACACACACACACACACACACACACACACACACGCACACACACACACACACACACACACACACACACACACACACACACACACACACACACACACACACACACACACACACACATACGCACACCTACTCGTACATGCATAAGTGCGCGTTCACAACCCTCCGCCCCCACCCCCTGTGAGTTTGTTCCCAGCGAACCAACGGCCCGTTTTGCTGAGGCTTCACTATCTGTTGTGCTGCAGGCGTTTGTATAACATACATATGTGTACATATAATACGCGTTCGTTTATACATGCATATACTTGTAACCTTGTACCCTGGTATTCTTATGTCTATGAGTGTAATATATGCATACACACGCACACACACACACACACACACACACACACACACACACACACAGACACACACACACACACAGACACACACACACACACACACACACACACACACACACACACACACACACACACACACACACACACATATATATATATATTTATATATATATATATATATATATATATATATATATATATATATGTGTGTGTGTGTGTGTGTGTGCGCACGCGCGCAAGGTAACCACTATGAAGAGAAACGAACTGAGCAGAGCGCTTTCGTGTATTACATCTAATACAGATATACTGGATCTAATACACGATAGTGCTCTGGTCCGATCGTTTCTTTTCTTAGTGGTTACCTTGCATTTGTAGAACACACGTCTCTGTGTTTGTTTTACATATATATATATATATATATATATATATATATATATATATTTATATATATATATATATATATATATATATATATATATATATGGTTGTGCTGATACTCAATGGCGAGCATATGTGAGATTGAAATCTAATATAATACAGTACAGTACTGTGATTCTTCGTACCCATACGATACTTATCATGATTTACTTACACACATACGTCTGTATGTATACATTACATATATTGACGCGTGTATATATGTATATACGGATGTATGAATGTATATTTGTGTGAATTATGTGTATATTTGTATAATTGACGTATATGTGTATAAATGCATAATGTGTTTATATTTGTGTTATTCATATATGTACATATGTGTATATTTGTTTACATCTATATGTATATAGCCTATATGTATATTTGTCTTTATATAGTATATATGTCCATATACATATGTATATACATTTATGTGTATATGTATACATGTGTACATGTGTATGTAGATATTTGTATATGTGTACATGTGTATATAGATAATTGTATATGGGTACATATATATGTATATGTATACATGTGTATGTAGATATTTGTATATGTGTACATATATATGCATATGTGTATATATTCATGTACGATGACACGGATGGAATTCTTATCAGTAAGGTCTGAAACAAGGGCACAATGAAGGAAGGCAAGGGAAGGAATTAAGGAAAGTAAGGCCGTGGAAGAAGGCAGACAAATGCTAGGCAATACGGACTGAGGGTGGGGTGGGTAGAAAGTGCAACAGTATAATGAGATAATAGGACTTTGACACAAAGGAAAGGGAACTCTGGGGGGCAAAGGTGGGAGGGAAAGTGGGTGTGGGGGGAGGGGGGAAGCCAGGGGGTAGGGGGGGAGCCAGGGGGGAGGGGGGGCTGTTCTTGAGTACCGTGAGGGATAGATAGTGGATCGCTAACATTTGTTTCTCTGGCTTGAAAATCTTGTCATTCAGAAGTTGGTCTGTGTATCTTACTCGTATATAAAAGCGTTTCTTAACCAGGGTTCCTCGGAACCCTAAGGTTCCGCAAAAGGCCCCTAAGGGTTCCGCGAGAACAAGTGAGATAAGCTAATGCACTTTTGAGTTATCTAATTTCGTATACGTAATATAATTAAACACGCACGACATATTCTTGGTTATTGTAATAATGTAATATAGACATCATCCTATCTAACCTATTATTACGATGAAAATAAAATGAGAAAGATATGGTATATGTTTTTTGTTTGTTTTTGCAGGGGATCCTTGAGACATGCAATTTATTTTAAAGGTTACGCAAGGGTAAAAAGGTTGAGAAACGCTGGTCTAGAAACAAGTTGAAAAGATGTCGAATATTTTTTAAGGTTTTTAATCAAGTTCTATCCTCGTTACTTTTGCATAACAAATGACAAAAATCGCTACTGCTCATACAATTTTTTTTTTATTAATATAAACATTTACTATTGTTCTTAAACAATTTTCAGTTTTCGTAAAGAAACATTTATGATTTCGAATATTTCGTAGAACAAGAAATTCTCCTATTGTTCTTCCTGGTATCAAATTTATATCCGATTCTATTATGAACAAAGAGAATGCATAATCATCTAAATGTGTCATTGGATTCGTCATTGATCCGTCATTGATCGTCATTGATCGTCATTGATCATAATGCAACGATAGACTCCATTGCTGGACACATTGTTTGATTCTTAAAACTAGAGAGGTCGTAAAATATTTCCTGAAGTTTTAGTTAATAGTTTGAAGAAAAGTTTCCAACTTCATTCATCCTTTTCGATCAACATGTGTTTGCAATTTTGTTTTTTTCAGTACAATGTGTATCATTGTGTTTTAAAGAAAAAGAAATTATTGTAGGGGTAAGTATTAATAATGGATCTATCATACTTTCGGATTGACGTGTCTGGTAATAGTGAGAGTCGATAAACTTTTTTGTTTGTTTGTTTGTTTTAGATAAACAGCCTTGTGTTCTGCTTATGCTGGGAGGGGTTAGCAGAGATGAGGAATATCATAACTTTACCCGGTTTTGGGACGAAAGTAGGCTTGTGTCTCTGCTCTACGTGACACAGCTAACCGCCCAATCTCCCTCGTCATGCTCGCCGATGTGGAGGCTAAAGACGCGTCCAAGAAAGAATTACGCGTCGGGAAAAGACTTGGAGAATGAAATTCAACTGCCTCAAGAATGGGTAACAGGGCGACAAACCTACGCGTAGCGGGGTTTAAACAGAACATCTTTGGTTGGTGCAAAAGTGGTGGTGAAAGAGAGATTGGAGGAGGGTGGAAGAACGGAGGGATAGTGGAAATTAAAAAGTGATTGTCATTGTTCTCTGAGAGGAGATTTATTACCGTGACATGTTGACGACGCTGCTGTTGCTGACGAGAGACGCCCGGCACGTCCGCTTCGCCTGAATAAAAGCATAAAATTCGTCCAAAGTCAAAGTCGATTGTCGTAAGGAGGTCGTTAGGTTGTCTGTGGGTTTGATTTCCGTGAGGTAAAACAGTCGAATAATGAGAAGAAAATCTAGGTTGGCGGGAATTACTTTTCTGTTACCATTTTTTTTTTTTTTGGGGGGGGGAGGAGAGGGTCTGGCTTGTCTTGGGTGAAAGTATATCACGGGGAGGGAAATCATATTGTGGTTTATCTGTTCGTCACTGGACCATGTCACGATAATTTCTTCAATTTGCTGTAGTTTGCCTGGTTGCTTATACGACGCTAGGATATTTGATTCACTTCTGAAATGTTATGATGACTTGCAAGTGCTGTGGCTGGGAACCGTCATTAAAGACGATTCTGTTCCCGCTAGCGTGGATTGTGGGTGCCAACTTGATGGAGAAAGTTTCCCTGTTGTCTCGGTAATGTGGATTTTGTGACTAATTCATTCTCTTCTTTTTATCTCAGTATTACTTCTCATACCAAATGTTGCTGAGTAGTTACTTTGCAACGTGCAATTGACACAGTTATATCTATTTTTGTTATTTTCCAGTTTATTTAATCATCTATTTATTTCATTATATATCTAATTTTATTTTCATTATCGTTTGTTTGTCTGTCAGTTTATTATTATTTACTATTGACCTATTTGTCTATTATTTGAATTTACCTATTCATTTATCTACTTATTTTATTCATTATTGTTTATACTATAATTTTAATTAATTCATTCATTTATCATTATTATTATTATTAATTTTTTTCTTTTTTTTTTTTGCATCCGACCTAGTTATGGACCAAAAGGTCTCCTGTCGGCATGCTCCTCTTTTGTAATTCTTTATAATCCTTTGTTTTCTTCTTAAGTGTGCTCATATCTGAAACCTTGTTACTCCAAAAGCCGATGTATCGTTTTACCAATAAATCACAGCCAAGATAACATAAATAACGCGTACAGCCAAAAAAAAAAGTGCCTTGTTGTTCTCCTATAACCACGGAGCACGACTGAGCGAAATATGTACTTCAATCAATTCAATTAATGACTTTAATGGAATTTTACTCTGCCCTTGTTGCTGCGTACGGAAGCGACTGCATCTCTTGTATGTATAACAGATGGATAACAGTGTATACAGACGAACAGTAGATGTATAACAGCGTATAACAGACGAATAGCAGATGTACAACAGCGTATAACAGATGTATAGCAGACGTATAACACTGCATACAGACGTATAGTAGATGTATAACAGGTTATACAGACGTATAGCAAATGTATAACAGCGTATAACAGACGTAAACAGGTGTATAACAGCGTATACAGACGAACAGTAGATGTATAACAGCGTATAACAGACGAATAGCAGATGTACAACAGCGTATAACAGATGTATAGCAGACGTATAACACTGCATATAGACGTATAGTAGATGTATATTAGCGTATACAGACGTATAGCAAATGTACAAGAACGTACAACAGACGTACAACAGATATATAACAGCGTATACAGACGAACAGTAGATGTATAACAGCGTATAACAGACGAATAGCAGATGTACAACAGCGTATAACAGATGTATAGCAGACGTATAACACTGCATATAGACGTATAGTAGATGTATAACAGGTTATACAGACGTATAGCAAATGTATAACAGCGTATAACAAACGTAAACAGGTGTATAACAGCGTATACAGACGAATAGCAGATGTATAACAGCGTATAACAGACGAATAGCAGATGTATAACAGCGGATAACAAGTGTTTAACAGATGTATAACAGTGTATACAGATGTATACAGACGAATAGCAGATGTATAACAGTGTATACAGACGAATAGCATATGTATAACAGCGAATGACAAATGTAAAGCAGATGTATAACAGCGTATAACAGATGTATAGCAGATGTATAACAGTGTATACAGACGAGTAGCAGATGTATAACAACGTATAACAGACGAATAGCAGATGTATAGCAGCGTATACAGACGAATAGCAGATGTATAGCAGCGTATACCAGATGTATACCAGACGTATTACAGCGTATAACAGGTGTATAACAGACGTATAGCAGATGTATAACAGCGTATAACAGACGAATAGCAGATGTATAACAGCGTGTAACAGACGTAAACAGGTGTATAACAGTGTATACAGACGAATAGCAGATGTATAACAGCGTATAACAGATGTATAGTAGATGTACAACAGCGTATACAGACGAATAGCAGATTTATAGCAGCGTATAACAGATGTATGCCAGATGTATAACAGCGTATAACATGTGTATAACAGACGTATAACACTGCATACAGACGTGTAGCAGATGTATGACAGCGCATACAGACGTACAGCAGATGTACAACAGCGTATACAGACGTATAGCAGATGTGTACCAGCGTGACCCTGGGGAACGATGTCTACTTGTGTCCTTATTTGGTCATCTTGGGATCGCTTGCGTACTTTCTAATGAAGTGATGTGATGTCAAGGTTGTGTGATGAGACGCTCGTCGTTATGATGAATGAGCGAGCCAATGATGCCCGGCGGCCGTGATGACCCTCCTCTCGGCAAATGTGGTGACGGAGGGTCGGTGATGAACTGGATGATCTAGATTCGAGTTGAGGTGATGATGATGATGATGATGGTGATGGTGGTGATAATGATGATGATGATAATGATAGTGGTGATGGTGATGGTGGAGGTGATATGATGATGATGTGATGATGGTGGTGGTGATGGTGATGATGATGATGATGATGATGGTGGTGGTGGTGATATAATGATGATGGTGATGGGGGTGATGTGATGATCTGGTTGATCTAGAATTTCTAGACGATGGTGATGATAATGACAGTAATGATGGTGATGGTGATGTAGTGATGAGTTGCTTGATCTAGAACTTCTAGAAGATGGTAACTATAATGACAACAATGATGATAATGATGATGAAGTAATGTCATTGAACAATGGAGGTAAAATGGTCCGGAACAGACAAACATACAACGGTTAAAGTACAGACAGGATATAATGTGGTTAGTTACTACATGGTGAATGGAACGTAAGAGAAATATTAAAACAAACTTCTAATTTCTTAGGACTTGTTTAATGCATTTCCCCCCGCCATGACATAAACTAAATATAATCAATATTTTATTACTTTGTAAAATTATACAATAATGTTACATTCAGATGCTTTCCATTTACAAGGGCTATCCTAGTTTGTGGCAACATTTATTACAATATACGATTGATATTTATGGACACATACAGTAGTTTGTTAAATCATAGTAATTTTTATTTCACAAAAATGCTATACGCGTTAAGGGGACACTACAGTAGTGGCGTGTTGCAACAGACAACCCTCGTCTCCAGGTCACTGTTTTCACGACTCTAATATCAACATCTCCCTCCCCCCACCCCACCTCCACCTCCACCCCCACCCCCCACCTCCACCCCCCACCCCCACCCGTAACCAGTTCCATGACGTCACAAAACAAATGACCCTCTTTGGCCAGCTGACCCAGAGATGCATCTGTAACATAATCCAAAACTTGTGCTTAATTATCATATTCTCGTCAGATTCTCCCTATGGAGTGCCTTAATACCCCATGATTAATAAATCCACTTGAACACGATAAAAACAACAAAAAATAACTCTGTATAATAATGATTAGGAATCATTATCAAATCACCCCCACAACGGCGATGCCACACCGTAACCAACAGACCGTTTGTAATCACAGTCATTAGGTCCTGGTAAGTCTTCATCATCTCTGGCTCACTCCCGTCCTCTCGTTGGATCGGACTTGTGGTGTTTGTCATTACCAAAAGCTTGTTCACTATCAAGATGGCGAGGTGAAATTGCAGCCGCCTCTCCTTCAACAGCTCGAATAAATGTTAGCTGTCTCGTATATAACAGCAATCATGAGAGAGAAAATAAGAATTAGGAAAAAAAACGCGTGTTTAAAGTGATAAAGGGTATACTAGTATATACAATACAAATATGCACCAACATACATGTGTGTGTATATATATATATATATATATATATATATATATATATATATATATTTATACACATATATTCAAATAGAGTAGCGGTTCCTAAACTTTTGTAAGTGCCCGTTTCCTTTGATTCTCTAAAAAAAAAAAAAAAAAAAAAAAAAAAAAAAAAAATAATAAATAATAATAATAATCTCGTACCCCATCCAATACAAATACAATGCAAACACATGAAAAGAATTAGTGACACAAAACTTGTTGATAAATTATTAGATATATTCAATTATTGAATTTTTTTTCACATTAAAAATGTTAATTAGTAGAATACAATGAATGCATATTATGCTTTCTCATGGTAAATGTATAGTGCCATTGCCCTGGATATCATGTCTCGTACCCCCCCAAGGGTTAAGGTTTTGTATCCCATAGGGGGGGGGGTATAAGGACCCCCAGGTTAAGAAGCACTGATTTAGAGGCAGAGAGAGAGAGAGAGAGAGAGAGAGAGAGAGAGAGAGAGAGAGAGAGAGAGAGAGAGAGAGAGACACACACACAGACACACACAGACACACACAGACACACACACACACACACACACACACACACACACACACACACACACACACACACACACACACAGAGACAGAGAGAGATAGAGACAGAGACAGAAACAGAGAGAGACAGAGACAGAGACAGAGAGAGAGAGAGAGACAGAGAGAGAGAGAGAGACAGAGAGAGAGAGAGAGAGAGACAGAGACAGACAGAGACAGAGCGACACACACACACACACACACACACACACACACACACACACACACACACACACACACACACACACACACACACACACACACACACACACACACACACACACACACACACACACAGAGAGAGAGAGAGAGAGAGAGAGAGAGACTGGCGTCAGAGAGGACCATCTCCCTCTTGCCCGTCTTCAAAACCCACAAGCACCCTAATCACCGTCTGGAGGTGCAGCCCCGAGGGGATGATGCTCGGTCCCCGGATCGAGTCCGGAAAAATCCCCCTTTGTTAGCTTCGAGTGTGACATCTGCTCCTGTCCATACGAGACGAGTTGTCGGTGTCCGACATTTGTACAAAAAGACATTTCATCCCAAAATCATCTGAGGACTTTTGACAGATGCTGTGGATGTACAGTCTCAGGAACCAGAGATAACTAATTACCATTAAAGATATTGTTGTTATTATTGTTACTAAATATTGTTGTTGTTATTAGTATTTTTTTTTTATAATTTTTATTATTGTTATTCGAACTCTGCCACCCACGAGTTGGACCAAGGGCATGGGTCATTAAATTCCGCTCTTCAAAGCCCTCTGTGAGGGGCACCGTCCTAGCCTCCTGACAGGGGCGAGTTTGTGACGTTAAAACCAATGTCCATATTATTATTACTATTATTACTATTACTATTACCTCCATTATTATTATCATTATTATTATCATTATTATTATTATTATTATTATTATGAAATAATTATTAAATTATTATTAAATTATTATTAAATTATTTTTATTATCATTATTATCATTATCATTATTATTATTATTATTAAATTATTATTATTAAATTATAATTATTATTATTATTAAATTATAATTATTATTACTATTATTATCATTATTATTATTATTATTATTATGAAATAATTATTATTAAATTATTATTAAATTATTATTAAATTATTTTTATTATCATTATTATCATTA